>NW_026967554.1:0-300000 GCF_028390025.1 Pseudophryne corroboree | reverse complement strand
CGCTGCTGTGTAGCCCAGTAGTAGTGCCCCTGTGACGTCAGCAGTCGCTGCTGTGTAGCCCAGTAGTAATAGTGCCTCTGTGACTTCAGCAGTCGCTGCTGTGTAGCCCAGTAGTAATAGTGCCTCTGTGACGTCAGCAGTCGCTGCTGTGTAGCCCAGTAGTAGTAGTAGTGCCTCTGTGACGTCAGCAGTCGCTGCTGTGTAGCCCAGTAATAGTAGTGCCTCTGTGATGCCAGCAGTCGCTGCTGTGTAGCCCAGCAATAGTAGTGCCTTTGTGATGTCACCAGTCGCTGCTGTGTAGCCCAGTAGTAGTAGTGCCTCTGTGACGTCAGCAGTCGCTGCTGTGTAGCCCAGTAATAGTGCCTCTGTGACGTCAGCAGTCGCTGCTGTGTAGCCCAGCAATAGTAGTGCCTCTGTGATGTCACCAGCCGCTGCTGTGTAGCCCAGTAGAAGTAGTGCCTCTGTGACGTCAGCAGTCGCTGCTGTGTAGCCCAGTAATAGTAGTGCCTCTGTGACATCAGCAGTCGCTTTCGTGTAGCCCAGTAATAGTAGTGCCTCTGTGACATCAGCAGTCGCTGCTGTGTAGCCCAATAATAGTAGTGCCTCTGTGACGTCAGCAGTCGCTGCTGTGTAGCCCAATAATAGTAGTGCCTCTGTGACGTCAGCAGTCGCTGCTGTGTAGCCCAGCAATAGTAGTGCCTCTGTGATGTCACCAGTCGCTGCTGTGTAGCCCAGTAATAGTAGTGCCTCTGTGACATCAGCAGTCGCTGCTGTGTAGCCCAATAATAGTAGTGCCTCTGTGACGTCAGCAGTCGCTGCTGTGTAGCCCAGCAATAGTAGTGCCTCTGTGATGTCACCAGTCGCTGCTGTGTAGGCCAGTAGTAGTAGTGCCTCTGTGACGTCAGCAGTCGCTGCTGTGTAGCCCAATAATAGTAGTGCCTCTGTGACGTCAGCAGTCGCTGCTGTGTAGCCCAGCAATAGTAGTGCCTCTGTGATGTCACCAGTCGCTGCTGTGTAGCCCAGTAGTAGTAGTGCCTCTGTGACGTCAGCAGTCGCTGCTGTGTAGCCCAGTAATAGTAGTGCCACTGTGACGTCAGCAGTTGCTGCTGTGTAGCCCAGTAGTAGTAGTGCCTCTGTGACGTCAGCAGTCGCTGCTGTGTAGCCCAGTAATAGTAGTGCCTCTGTGATGTCACCAGTCGCTGCTGTGTAACCCAGTAGTAGTAGTGCCTCTGTGACGTCAGCAGTCGCTGCTGTGTAGCCCAGTAATAGTAGTGCCTCTGTGACGTTAGCAGTCGCTGCTGTGTAGCCCAGCAATAGTAGTGCCTCTGTGATGTCACCAGTCGCTGCTGTGTAGCCCAGTAGTAGTAGTGCATCTGTGACACAGCAGTCGCTGCTGTGTAGCCCAGTAATAGTAGTGCCTCTGTGACTTCAGCAGTTGCTGCTGTGTAACCCAATAATAGTAGTGCCTCTGTGACGTCAGCAGTCGCTGCTGTGTAGCCCAGCAATAGTAGTGCCTCTGTGATGTCAGCAGTCGCTGCTGTGTAGCCCAGTAATAGTGCCTCTGTGACGTCAGCAGTCACTGCTGTGTAGCCCAGTAGTAGTAGTGCCTCTGTGATGTCAGCAGTCACTGCTGTGTAGCCCAGTAGTAGTAGTGCCTCTGTGATGTCAGCAGTCACTGCTGTGTAGCCCAGTAATAGTAGTGCCTCTGTGATGTCAGCAGTCACTGCTGTGTAGCCCAGTAGTAGTAGTGCCTCTGTGATATCAGCAGTCACTGCTGTGTAGCCCAGTAGTAGTAGTAGTGCCTCTGTGATGTCAGCAGTCACTGCTGTGTAGCCCAGTAGTAATAGTGCCTCTGTGACGTCAGCAGTCGCTGCTGTGTAGCCCAGTAGTAATAGTGCCTCTGTGACGTCAGCAGTCGCTGCTGTGTAGCCCAGTAATAGTAGTGCCTCTGTTATGTAAGCAGTCGCTGCTGTGTAGCCTAGTAATAGTGCCTCTGTGACGTCAGCAGTCGCTGCTGTGTAGCCCAGTAGTAGTAGTGCCTCTGTGATGTCAGCAGTCGCTGCTGTGTAGCCCAGTAATAGTAGTGCCTCTGTGAATTCAGCAGTTGCTGCTGTGTAGCCCAGTAATACTGCTTCTGTGACGTCAGCAGTCGTTGCTGTGTAACCCAGTAGTAATAGTGCCTCTGTGACGTCAGCAGTCGCTGCTGTGTAGCCCAGTAATAGTAGTGCCTCTGTTATGTCAGCAGTCGCTGCTGTGTAGCCCTGTAGTAGTGCCCCTGTGACGTCAGCAGTCGCTGCTGTGTAGCCCAGTAGTAATAGTGCCTCTGTGACTTCAGCAGTCGCTGCTGTGTAGCCCAGTAGTAATAGTGCCTCTGTGACATCAGCAGTCGCTGCTGTGTAGCCCAGTAATAGTAGTGCCTCTGTGATGTCAGCAGTCGCTGCTGTGTAGCCCAGCAATAGTAGTGCCTCTGTGATGTCACCAGTCGCTGCTGTGTAGGCCAGTAGTAGTAGTAGTGCCTCTGTGACGTCAGCAGTCGCTGCTGTGTAGCCCAATAATAGTAGTGCCTCTGTGACGTCAGCAGTCGCTGCTGTGTAGCCCAGCAATAGTAGTGCCTCTGTGATGTCACCAGTCGCTGCTGTGTAGCCCAGTAATAGTAGTGCCTCTGTGACATCAGCAGTCGCTGCTGTGTAGCCCAATAATAGTAGTGCCTCTGTGACGTCAGCAGTCGCTGCTGTGTAGCCCAGCAATAGTAGTGCCTCTGTGATGTCACCTGTGTAGGCCAGTAGTAGTAGTGCCTCTGTGACGTCAGCAGTCGCTGCTGTGTAGCCCAGCAATAGTAGTGCCTCTGTGATGTCACCAGTCGCTGCTGTGTAGCCCAGTAGTAGTAGTGCCTCTGTTACGTCAGCAGTCGCTGCTGTGTAGCCCAGTAATAGTAGTGCCACTGTGACGTCAGCAGTTGCTGCTGTGTAGCCCAGTAGTAGTAGTGCCTCTGTGACGTCAGCAGTCGCTGCTGTGTAGCCCAGTAATAGTAGTGCCTCTGTGATGTCACCAGTCGCTGCTGTGTAGCCCAGTAGTAGTAGTGCCTCTGTGACGTCAGCAGTCGCTGCTGTGTAGCCCAGTAATAGTAGTGCCTCTGTGACGTTAGCAGTCGCTGCTGTGTAGCCCAGCAATAGTAGTGCCTCTGTGATGTCACCAGTCGCTGCTGTGTAGCCCAGTAGTAGTAGTGCATCTGTGACACAGCAGTCGCTGCTGTGTAGCCCAGTAATAGTAGTGCCTCTGTGACTTCAGCAGTTGCTGCTGTGTAACCTAATAATAGTAGTGCCTCTGTGACGTCAGCAGTCGCTGCTGTGTAGCCCAGCAATAGTAGTGCCTCTGTGATGTCAGCAGTCGCTGCTGTGTAGCCCAGTAATAGTGCCTCTGTGATGTCAGCAGTCACTGCTGTGTAGCCCAGTAGTAGTAGTGCCTCTGTGATGTCAGCAGTCACTGCTGTGTAGCCCAATAGTAGTAGTGCCTCTGTGATGTCAGCAGTCACTGCTGTGTAGCCCAGTAATAGTAGTGCCTCTGTGATGTCAGCAGTCACTGCTGTGTAGCCCTGTAGTAGTAGTGCCTCTGTTATGTAAGCAGTCGCTGCTGTGTAGCCTAGTAATAGTGCCTCTGTGACGTCAGCAGTCGCTGCTGTGTAGCCCAGTAGTAGTAGTGCCTCTGTGATGTCAGCAGTCGCTGCTGTGTAGCCCAGTAATAGTAGTGCCTCTGTGAATTCAGCAGTTGCTGCTGTGTAGCCCAGTAATACTGCTTCTGTGACGTCAGCAGTCGCTGCTGTGTAGCCCAGTAATAGTAGTGCCCCTGTGACGTCAGCAGTCGCTGCTGTGTAGCCCAGTAGTAATAGTGCCTCTGTGACTTCAGCAGTCGCTGCTGTGTAGCCCAGTAGTAATAGTGCCTCTGTGACGTCAGCAGTCGCTGCTGTGTAGCCCAGTAGTAGTAGTGCCTCTGTGACGTCAGCAGTCGCTGCTGTGTAGCCCAGTAATAGTAGTGCCTCTGTGATGTCAGCAGTCGCTGCTGTGTAGCCCAGCAATAGTAGTGCCTTTGTGATGTCACCAGTCGCTGCTGTGTAGCCCAGTAGTAGTAGTGCCTCTGTGACGTCAGCAGTCGCTGCTGTGTAGCCCAGTAATAGTGCCTCAGTGACGTCAGCAGTCGCTGCTGTGTAGCCCAGCAATAGTAGTGCCTCTGTGATGTCACCAGCCGCTGCTGTGTAGCCCAGTAGTAGTAGTGCCTCTGTGACGTCAGCAGTCGCTGCTGTGTAGCCCAGTAATAGTAGTGCCTCTGTGACATCAGCATCCGCTTTCGTGTAGCCCAGTAATAGTAGTGCCTCTGTGACATCAGCAGTCGCTGCTGTGTAGCGCAATAATAGTAGTGCCTCTGTGACGTCAGAAGTCGCTGCTGTGTAGCCCAGCAATAGTAGTGCCTCTGTGATGTCACCAGTCGCTGCTGTGTAGGCCAGTAGTAGTAGTGCCTCTGTGACGTCAGCAGTCGCTGCTGTGTAGCCCAATAATAGTAGTGCCTCTGTGACGTCAGCAGTCGCTGCTGTGTAGCCCAGCAATAGTAGTGCCTCTGTGATGTCACCAGTCACTGCTGTGTAGCCCAGTAACAGTAGTGCCTCTGTGACATCAGCAGTCGCTGCTGTGTAGCCCAATAATAGTAGTGCCTCTGTGACGTCAGCAGTCGCTGCTGTGTAGCCCAGCAATAGTAGTGCCTCTGTGATGTCACCAGTCGCTGCTGTGTAGGCCAGTAGTAGTAGTGCCTCTGTGACGTCAGCAGTCGCTGCTGTGTAGCCCAATAATAGTAGTGCCTCTGTGACGTCAGCAGTCGCTGCTGTGTAGCCCAGCAATAGTAGTGCCTCTGTGATGTCACCAGTCGCTGCTGTGTAGCCCAGTAGTAGTAGTGCCTCTGTGACGTCAGCAGTCGCTGCTGTGTAGCCCAGTAATAATAGTGCCACTGTGACGTCAGCAGTTGCTGCTGTGTAGCCCAGTAGTAGTAGTGCCTCTGTGACGTCAGCAGTCGCTGCTGTGTATCCCAGTAATAGTAGTGCCTCTGTGATGTCACCAGTCGCTGCTGTGTAGCCCAGTAGTAGTAGTGCCTCTGTGACGTCAGCAGTCGCTGCTGTGTAGCCCAGTAATAGTAGTGCCTCTGTGACGTTAGCAGTCACTGCTGTGTAGCCCAGTAATAGTAGTGCCTCTGTGATATCAGCAGTCACTGCTGTGTAGCCCAGTAGTAGTAGTAGTGCCTCTGTGATGTCAGCAGTCACTGTGTGTAGCCCAGTAGTAATAGTGCCTCTGTGACGTCAGCAGTCGCTGCTGTGTAGCCCAGCAGTAATAGTGCCTCTGTGACGTCAGCAGTCGCTGCTGTGTAGCCCAGTAATAGTAGTGCCTCTGTTATGTAAGCAGTCGCTGCTGTGTAGCCTAGTAATAGTGCCTCTGTGACGTCAGCAGTCGCTGCTGTGTAGCCCAGTAGTAGTAGTGCCTCTGTGATGTCAGCAGTCGCTGCTGTGTAGCCCAGTAATAGTAGTGCCTCTGTGAATTCAGCAGTTGCTGCTGTGTAGCCCAGTAATACTGCTTCTGTGACGTCAGCAGTCGCTGCTGTGTAACCCAGTAGTAATAGTGCCTCTGTGACGTCAGCAGTCGCTGCTGTGTAGCCCAGTAATAGTAGTGCCTCTGTTATGTCAGCAGTCGCTGCTGTGTAGCCCAGTAGTAGTGCCCATGTGACGTCAGCAGTCGCTGCTGTGTAGCCCAGTAGTAATAGTGCCTCTGTGACTTCAGCAGTCGCTGCTGTGTAGCCCAGTAGTAATAGTGCCTCTGTGACATCAGCAGTCGCTGCTGTGTAGCCCAGTAATAGTAGTGCCTCTGTGATGTCAGCAGTCGCTGCTGTGTAGCCCAGCAATAGTAGTGCCTCTGTGATGTCACCAGTCGCTGCTGTGTAGGCCAGTAGTAGTAGTGCCTCTGTGACGTCAGCAGTCGCTTCTGTGTAGCCCAATAATAGTAGTGCCTCTGTGACGTCAGCAGTCGCTGCTGTGTAGCCCAGCAATAGTAGTGCCTCTGTGATGTCACCAGTCGCTGCTGTGTAGCCCAGTAATAGTAGTGCCTCTGTGACATCAGCAGTCGCTGCTGTGTAGCCCAATAATAGTAGTGCCTCTGTGACGTCAGCAGTCGCTGCTGTGTGAAAGGATTGCCCCTATATTCTTTAACCCTCGATGTGATGGCCTCTCAGACGTCTGTGAGTGTAAACCTTTAGCCACAAGGAACATGCACAACACAAGCAGTAAAGATTCACACTGTTTATTGTTCGTTTAACAAAAGTATAAAAGACAACGTATATGGGTGTAACTGACATGTTGTTACACTCTCATTGGCTCGTTAGTAGTTACCAGGCAGAATTGATAAGGCGGATGTCCATATATGGGTTTTCTACAAGTTTCTCAAAACATTTAACAAAGTCTGTAACACAGGATATTTGGTAACACACAAAAGTAAAAATAACAGGTTTGATCTGGTATGGGACTGCCCTTGAAAACCAGCCTCATACAAGCCTGGTATCTGTATGAGGAGACAAAGGTACCCAGCACAGGGTAGCACGCATCTATGCAAACACATAACAGTTCATATAGCATGTTTTAACCCTTCATTAGGGAAGTAGAAATATTCACTTTTACACTGTAACTATTATAAGGAAATTGATCATATAAAAAGTAATATTTACAAAGCACAGAAGAGTTAACCCTTCAATCCCCTCTTAGAATCATTATTGTTATACTATATGATTCTTGCAAAGCTTACGTCTTTCTGCGCGCCAATGGCGCAATTTTTAGCCTGAGCGGGAGTTGCAGTAATTGTTGGGCATTTTAAGAAGGGTTAATCATTGAGTTAATGATGTTCCGTGTTTATCCTTTTCATCTAAGGCTTCAGCGGGCTTATAGCCCCATGGGGTACCTGTGTTCCAGGCAGCCGCGGACCATGAGCTGCAATCATTTCCCCAGTTATGGCCTGTAACGCAAATATAGGGTACCTCGGGGCTTAGGTTGTCTGTGGTGTCAGCGCGGATCTGGTAGTCAACAGACTTTTGGACAGCAGCTAGTTGGGGGAATTGGAAATAATCTAGTATGTAGGTTGCGGTGTATGTGGTGGAAGAGTTATACCATAGTGTCAGTTTCCCTTATTCTGAGTTATATCAACCTCAGTCATTGAGAGGGGAAAATGGGCCAGTAGGGCTATCAAGATAGTCCCCAGGGTAAAGATAGGGGGCATTTTCTTCATCCTCCTCTGGTCTTCTGTCTTCGCTAGGTGGGAGGTCAGGGCTGTCCGCCCCGGTTCGTACCTCACTGGAATCACTTGCTTCCCTCTCTAGGTCTGGTCTAGGAACCTTTTTTACTCGGGATGCATGGATCCAGGTAGGACTTTCCTCTGTCAGGACTGCTGTTCGGGTAACTGCTACGACCTCTGTCTCTGGACCATAGGTGAAGTCTCCTGGGCTCTTGTTCCTGGGGAGCACCTTCACCACGACTCTGTCTCCGACTTTAAAGGGGTGTGTAGGTTCCTGTGGATTCAAAGGGTTTTTACAAACAACCTCATGTTCAATTTCATTCAGTTTTGTTATCAGGGACCTGACATACTCTTCTCTGATGAGTTCTAGATCTCCTTCCTGTACCTGACATACTCTTCTCTGATGAGTTCTAGATCTCCTTCCTGTATTACTAGTGGTTTCTTAGCCCAGGGTGTAGGAAAAGGCCTGCCCATTAGTATTTCAAATGGGGAGTAACCCAGAGTTTTTTTGTGGGGTATTCAAGATGCTGGTGTTTAGCTTTATTAGGGTTGTTAGGGTTGTTCCTGAGGCAAGTGATGCATCTGCTAACATACTGGTCCACAAGTGATTTGGCATTAGTAACATAAAAATCATTGGTTAGTAGGAGGAGTGTTGTGGCTTTACTATGGTGACTAACACCATGGTAATGGGCAATGAGCAAAGGGGCACTGGACTGGGGTATACAGGGTTTCCCCTCTTTGCAGATTAATCCTGATTTAGGATTTTTTCTGCAGAATTGGGTAAGTCCAGTCGGAGAGATCAGTATTAGTCGCAGCAGCTTGAAGTTGAGTGAGCAGATGGACGTTGTCAAGGGAGGGACATGCTCTAGTGAGTGCAATGAGTTCTGCAGCTTGCGCGGACTGATAAGGTATTGGCAGGGTTTCCAACACAGTGTCAGGGAGGGTGACAATGGCATAGCCAGCCTGGTATGTATTGTCATTGGGCCTACTACAGGAGCCGTCAACAAAAACAATGTCTGCGCCTGGTATGGGAACGGGAGACATGTCAAGTCTGGGAGAAGTTTCAGCTTCAATGGAAGCAGCACAGTCATGTAGGTCGGGTGGTTCATCCTCGGGACCTTTCAAGCCTAAAAGGGCATTGAGAATGGGTGCAGGGCCAGAAGAACTAGCAGTGTACTTGATGGTAAGGGTAGGGTTACTCAAAAGGAGTACTTCATATCCACTAAGGCGTTGTGCTGACATGTGCTGTGTGTGCAAGCCTTTAAGTATTGCCAGGACATCATGTGTGGTGTGGAGTACTGTGATGTGGCCTAAAGTGAGGGTAGTGGCCATTTCTGCAACCATTGCACAGGCTGCCAAAGCCCTGAGGCAGGCAGGCATACCTTGCACAGACACTGGCATGACTTTGGAAAAAAAATGCCACGGGGCGCAACTTCCCTCCATGAAACTGTGTGAGCACCCCCGCCATGGTTTTACAATTGTCCCTTGCATATAGATGGAAAGGTAGTACATAATTGGGGAGGCCAAGTGCCGGACTTTTCATCAACATACATTTTAAACTTTCATATGCAGTTAACATTTCTTGTGACCATTGTACAGTTTTAGGTTTGTCCTTCAGTGTGGCTTGTCTCAAAATGCTATCATAATAAGAGCAATCAGAAATCCACTGTCTGCAGTAATTTACCATACCCAGGAAGGACAGTAGTTCCTTCTGGGTAGTTGGGGTGACCAGGCCCAATACAGACTGTATGCGTTGTGGACTGACTTTCCTCTCTCCCTGAGTGAGCACAAAACCTAAGTAATCAACATGCTTTTTACACCATTGCATTTTTATTTTGGACACCTTGTGTCCACATTCACAAAGCCAGTTTAGTAATGAAACACCATCCTCTCGGCAGGCCTCCTCAGTTTGACTACAGAGCAGCAGATCATCTGCATACTGTAGCAGGACTGAACCATGGTGAGGTTGCCAGGGCCCCAATGTGGCCTGGAGACAACAGGTGCGTCAATAATCTGCACCAGGTAAGTTGTTTACCCTCAAAAGAAAAGGCAAAAAGTAATTGTGTCTGTGAATCTACAGGTATGCTGAAAAAGGCATTCTTCAAATCAATTACAGAGAAGAACGCAGCATCTGCAGGGATTGCAGAAATGAGTGAGTTTACATCTGGAACAATTGGTGCAATTGGGACAATTAACTGATTGATCGCTCTGAGATCCTGTACAAATCTTATACTGCCATCAGCTTTGGCAACAGGGTTCACAGGAGTACAGTATGGTGATACAATATGTCTGAGAATACCCTGTTGTAAGAATTGCTGTATCATGGGGCGGAGACCTTCTATCTTTTCTGGTGAGAGGGGATACTGCATAGGTCAGAACACAAAACACTGGTTGTTGCACCGCTGTCCACTAAAAAGGGAATTTTACTTCCATTTATAAAAAGTGGCAGCAGAGGTGAATCTTTACTATGACGGGTGAGTTGAATAAAGGCTGGGATACCCTCCTCCAGGCCCCGTCAGTGCGCGGGGTCTTTGGAATCTTCCCTGACTGCGGGGTTGGTTCTGTCTGTCAAAGCGTCCGGAGTTCTGATAGTTATGAGTGGGCGCAGGTTTCTTTACATCAAAACACCCTGCAGCCTCTTTCTCATACAGATGTTTTTTTTCAAAATCTATCGTACTATCAGAAGTCCAGGAAAAGACGTTTTGCTTAACAGAAACTATGACAGAAGGTTGTTAATGAAGGTGGAAATGAGTAAGCTTTCTGAGTTAAGCAAAGGTAAGCCAGCGTCATCTGTCCAGCAGTCCTTAAACCTTTTCCAAAACTCAGTAACAGACTCCGAAGGTTTCTGTTTACAAGCTACAGCGACAGGCAAAAAAGCACAGGCAAAGGAGCACGGGTTTTAAAGACTTCCTTCATATGTGTATAGCTGCGTCCTTTGCAAGCTTTGCGCAAATAAGATATACAGCCATCGAGGGTAATAGTGGGCTTGGGACAGTGTTTTACTATTATCTAAACTCTGGGTTACTGGTGCGTTAGGGATTGAGCTAGTGGACGCACTTTCTAGCAGTGGAGCTGGAGGCGATCCCATCTGGTGTGAAAGGGTTACTGCTGCCAAGAGATCTGTGTCCTCAAGCGCAGGATACATTGGAATGCAAGGGGGAGGCGAGAGGGATTTCAAAGATTTACAGTTTCTCACTTCTTCGCTTCTGTGCTGTTGGGAACTGATATTTTTTTTAATCCTCCATATAGAAAGGGTAATTACTGCCTTCCCGTAGGAATGGGTCCTGTCCTGCTTTCTCTGTCTACCCTGCTAAATTATCCACCCAGGGGTTAACTAAGTAATACTCTGAGGTAGAGTTGCGGGCGACATACATCTTGCATGTCTCACCAGGGAGGGGCGGGGGATATGTAGTTTTTTTTACTCTGACTAGAGCCCATTGTCAGACAGTAATATAAATCAACAGTACAACTTTAAAAGAAAATATCTAAAATTTACAACACTCTACTATACATGCATCAGCTAACCAGTTAATTAGTCATTGACAATATCACAATATTATCTGTATAGTGAGAACATGAAATCTTTTGACGTGTACAATACTTACCATTCGTACAAGATGTCAGAAAAATACAGCGTTTTAAACAGGAAGCAGGAAAAGTGTTTGAGTAAAGATATCTGGCAGACGAAAACTTACCAGCCGTCTGACCAAATATAAGAACTTATCTCACTACAAACATACAAGAATATATAGACGATCAAATCGAGGTATTCTCTACGTTACGTATAGACTCCCAGGTCTATTTTTAAGTATCCCAGATACTAACGTCACGTTATGTATAGACTCCCAGGTCTATTTTAAGTATCCCAGATACTAACGTCTTTGGAGAATTGCGCTTGGACCCCTGGTCCCTTCTCAGACGTATCTTTAAGTCCCAGACATTAAAGATGTTTGGTCACGTGTTCCCAGAACACTGACACGGATTCAGCTTCAGTGTATGACCGCAATCCCGTATGGCAAAGACAGACAATAAATTCTCTATCTTACCATCCAGGGACGATCACTGAATCGCGGACGGAGCCCCCACTTGAAAGGATTGCCCCTATATTCTTTAACCCTCGATGTGATGGCCTCTCAGACGTCTGTGAGTGTAAACCTTTAGCCACAAGGAACATGCACAACACAAGCAGTAAAGATTCACACTGTTTATTGTTCGTTTAACAAAAGTATAAAAGACAACGTATATGGGTGTAACTGACATGTTGTTACACTCTCATTGGCTCGTTAGTAGTTACCAGGCAGAATTGATAAGGCGGATGTCCATATATGGGTTTTCTACAAGTTTCTCAAAACATTTAACAAAGTCTGTAACACAGGATATTTGGTAACACACAAAAGTAAAAATAACAGGTTTGATCTGGTATGGGACTGCCCTTGAAAACCAGCCTCATACAAGCCTGGTATCTGTATGAGGAGACAAAGGTACCCAGCACAGGGTAGCACGCATCTATGCAAACACATAACAGTTCATATAGCATGTTTTAACCCTTCATTAGGGAAGTAGAAATATTCACTTTTACACTGTAACTATTATAAGGAAATTGATCATATAAAAAGTAATATTTACAAAGCACAGAAGAGTTAACCCTTCACTGTGTAGCCCAGCAATAGTAGTGCCTCTGTGATGTCACCTGTGTAGGCCAGTAGTAGTAGTGCCTCTGTGACGTCAGCAGTCGCTGCTGTGTAGCCCAATAATAGTAGTGCCTCTGTGACGTCAGCAGTCGCTGCTGTGTAGCCCAGCAATAGTAGTGCCTCTGTGATGTCACCAGTCGCTGCTGTGTAGCCCAGTAGTAGTAGTAGCGCCTCTGTGACGTCAGCAGTCGCTGCTGTGTAGCCCAGTAATAGTAGTGCCACTGTGACGTCAGCAGTTGCTGCTGTGTAGCCCAGTAGTAGTAGTAGTGCCTCTGTGACGTCAGCAGTCGCTGCTGTGTAGCCCAGTAATAGTAGTGCCTCTGTGATGTCACCAGTCGCTGCTGTGTAGCCCAGTAGTAGTAGTGCCTCTGTGACATCAGCAGTCGCTGCTGTGTAGCCCAGTAATAGTAGTGCCTCTGTGACGTTAGCAGTCGCTGCTGTGTAGCCCAGCAATAGTAGTGCCTCTGTGATGTCACCTGTCGCTGCTGTGTAGCCCAGTAGTAGTAGTGCATCTGTGACACAGCAGTCGCTGCTGTGTAGCCCAGTAATAGTAGTGCCTCTGTGACTTCAGCAGTTGCTGCTGTGTAACCCAATAATAGTAGTGCCTCTGTGACGTCAGCAGTCGCTGCTGTGTAGCCCAGCAATAGTAGTGCCTCTGTGATGTCAGCAGTCGCTGCTGTGTAGCCCAGTAATAGTGCCTCTGTGACGTCAGCAGTCACTGCTGTGTAGCCCAGTAGTAGTAGTAGTGCCTCTGTGATGTCAGCAGTCACTGCTGTGTAGCCCAGTAGTAGTAGTGCCTCTGTGATGTCAGCAGTCACTGCTGTGTAGCCCAGTAATAGTAGTGCCTCTGTGATGTCAGCAGTCACTGCTGTGTAGCCCAGTAGTAGTAGTGCCTCTGTGATATCAGCAGTTGCTGCTGTGTAGCCCAGTAGTAGTAGTGCCTCTGTGACGTCCGCAGTCGCTGCTGTGTAGCCCAGTAATAGTGCCTCTGTGACGACAGCAGTCGCTGCTGTGTAGCCCAGCAATAGTAGTGCCTCTGTGATGTCACTAGTCGCTGCTGTGTAGCCCAGTAGTAGTAGTGCCTCTGTGACGTCAGCAGTCGCTGCTGTGTAGCCCAGTAATAGTAGTGCCTCTGTGACGTCAGCAGTCGCTGCTGTGTAGCCCAGCAATAGTAGTGCCTTTGTGATGTCAGCAGTCGCTGCGGTGTAGCCCAGTAGTAGTAGTGCCTCTGTGACGTCAGCAGTCGCTGCTGTGTAGCCCAGTAGTAGTAGTGCCTCTGTGATGTCAGCAGTCGCTGCTGTGTAGCCCAGTAATAGTAGTGCCTCTGTGATGTCAGCAGTCGCTGCTGTGTAGCCCAGCAATAGTAGTGCCTTTGTGATGTCACCAGTCGCTGCTGTGTAGCCCAGTAGTAGTAGTGCCTCTGTGACGTCAGCAGTCGCTGCTGTGTAGCCCAGTAATAGTGCCTCAGTGACGTCAGCAGTCGCTGCTGTGTAGCCCAGCAATAGTAGTGCCTCTGTGATGTCACCAGCCGCTGCTGTGTAGCCCAGTAGTAGTAGTGCCTCTGTGACGTCAGCAGTCGCTGCTGTGTAGCCCAGTAATAGTAGTGCCTCTGTGACATCAGCAGTCGCTTTCGTGTAGCCCAGTAATAGTAGTGCCTCTGTGAAATCAGCAGTCGCTGCTGTGTAGCCCAATAATAGTAGTGCCTCTGTGACGTCAGCAGTCGCTGCTGTGTAGCCCAGCAATAGTAGTGCCTCTGTGATGTCACCAGTCGCTGCTGTGTAGGCCAGTAGTAGTAGTGCCTCTGTGACGTCAGCAGTCGCTGCTGTGTAGCCCAATAATAGTAGTGCCTCTGTGACGTCAGCAGTCGCTGCTGTGTAGCCCAGCAATAGTAGTGCCTCTGTGATGTCACCAGTCGCTGCTGTGTAGCCCAGTAGTAGTAGTGCCTCTGTGACGTCAGCAGTCGCTGCTGTGTAGCCCAGTAATAGTAGTGCCACTGTGACGTCAGCAGTTGCTGCTGTGTAGCCCAGTAGTAGTAGTGCCTCTGTGACGTCAGCAGTCGCTGCTGTGTAGCCCAGTAATAGTAGTGTCTCTGTGATGTCACCAGTCGCTGCTGTGTAGCCCAGTAGTAGTAGTGCCTCTGTGACGTCAGCAGTCGCTGCTGTGTAGCCCAGTAATAGTAGTGCCTCTGTGACGTTAGCAGTCGCTGCTGTGTAGCCCAGCAATAGTAGTGCCTCTGTGATGTCACCAGTCGCTGCTGTGTAGACCAGTAGTAGTAGTGCATCTGTGACACAGCAGTCGCTGCTGTGTAGCCCAGTAATAGTAGTGCCTCTGTGACTTCAGCAGTTGCTGCTGTGTAACCCAATAATAGTAGTGCCTCTGTGACGTCAGCAGTCGCTGCTGTGTAGCCCAGCAATAGTAGTGCCTCTGTGATGTCAGCAGTCGCTGCTGTGTAGCCCAGTAATAGTGCCTCTGTGACGTCAGCAGTCACTGCTGTGTAGCCCAGTAGTAGTAGTGCCTCTGTGATGTCAGCAGTCACTGCTGTGTAGCCCAGTAGTAGTAGTGCCTCTGTGATGTCAGCAGTCACTGCTGTGTAGCCCAGTAATAGTAGTGCCTCTGTGATGTCAGCAGTCACTGCTGTGTAGCCCAGTAGTAGTAGTGCCTCTGTGATATCAGCAGTCACTGCTGTGTAGCCCAGTAGTAGTAGTAGTGCCTCTGTGATGTCAGCAGTCACTGCTGTGTAGCCCAGTAGTAATAGTGCCTCTGTGACGTCAGCAGTCGCTGCTGTGTAGCCCAGTAGTAATAGTGCCTCTGTGACGTCAGCAGTCGCTGCTGTGTAGCCCAGTAATAGTAGTGCCTCTGTTATGTAAGCAGTCGCTGCTGTGTAGCCTAGTAATAGTGCCTCTGTGACGTCAGCAGTCGCTGCTGTGTAGCCCAGTAGTAGTAGTGCCTCTGTGATGTCAGCAGTCGCTGCTGTGTAGCCCAGTAATAGTAGTGCCTCTGTGAATTCAGCAGTTGCTGCTGTGTAGCCCAGTAATACTGCTTCTGTGACGTCAGCAGTCGCTGCTGTGTAACCCAGTAGTAATAGTGCCTCTGTGACGTCAGCAGTCGCTGCTGTGTAGCCCAGTAATAGTAGTGCCTCTGTTATGTCAGCAGTCGCTGCTGTGTAGCCCAGTAGTAGTGCCCCTGTGACGTCAGCAGTCGCTGCTGTGTAGCCCAGTAGTAATAGTGCCTCTGTGACTTCAGCAGTCGCTGCTGTGTAGCCCAGTAGTAATAGTGCCTCTGTGACATCAGCAGTCGCTGCTGTGTAGCCCAGTAATAGTAGTGCCTCTGTGATGTCAGCAGTCGCTGCTGTGTAGCCCAGCAATAGTAGTGCCTCTGTGATGTCACCAGTCGCTGCTGTGTAGGCCAGTAGTAGTAGTGCCTCTGTGACGTCAGCAGTCGCTGCTGTGTAGCCCAATAATAGTAGTGCCTCTGTGACGTCAGCAGTCGCTGCTGTGTAGCCCAGCAATAGTAGTGCCTCTGTGATGTCACCAGTCGCTGCTGTGTAGCCCAGTAATAGTAGTGCCTCTGTGACATCAGCAGTCGCTGCTGTGTAGCCCAATAATAGTAGTGCCTCTGTGACGTCAGCAGTCGCTGCTGTATAGCCCAGCAATAGTAGTGCCTCTGTGATGTCACCTGTGTAGGCCAGTAGTAGTAGTGCCTCTGTGACGTCAGCAGTCGCTGCTGTGTAGCCCAATAATAGTAGTGCCTCTGTGACGTCAGCAGTCGCTGCTGTGTAGCCCAGCAATAGTAGTGCCTCTGTGATGTCACCAGTCGCTGCTGTGTAGCCCAGTAGTAGTAGTGCCTCTGTTACGTCAGCAGTCGCTGCTGTGTAGCCCAGTAATAGTAGTGCCACTGTGACGTCAGCAGTTGCTGCTGTGTAGCCCAGTAGTAGTAGTGCCTCTGTGACGTCAGCAGTCGCTGCTGTGTAGCCCAGTAATAGTAGTGCCTCTGTGATGTCACCAGTCGCTGCTGTGTAGCCCAGTAGTAGTAGTGCCTCTGTGACGTCAGCAGTCGCTGCTGTGTAGCCCAGTAATAGTAGTGCCTCTGTGACGTTAGCAGTCGCTGCTGTGTAGCCCAGTAATAGTAGTGCCTCTGTGATGTCAGCAGTCACTGCTGTGTAGGCCAGTAGTAGTAGTGCCTCTGTGACGTCAGCAGTCGCTGCTGTGTAGCCCAATAATAGTAGTGCCTCTGTGACGTCAGCAGTCGCTGCTGTGTAGCCCAGCAATAGTAGTGCCTCTGTGATGTCACCAGTCGCTGCTGTGTAGCCCAGTAGTAGTAGTGCCTCTGTGACGTCAGCAGTCGCTGCTGTGTAACCTAATAATAGTAGTGCCTCTGTGACGTCAGCAGTCACTGCTGTGTAGCCCAGCAATAGTAGTGCCTCTGTGATGTCAGCAGTCGCTGCTGTGTAGCCCAGTAATAGTGCCTCTGTGATGTCAGCAGTCACTGCTGTGTAGCCCAGTAGTAGTAGTGCCTCTGTGATGTCAGCAGTCACTGCTGTGTAGCCCAATAGTAGTAGTGCCTCTGTGATGTCAGCAGTCACTGCTGTGTAGCCCAGTAATAGTAGTGCCTCTGTGATGTCAGCAGTCACTGCTGTGTAGCCCAGTAGTAGTAGTGCCTCTGTTATGTAAGCAGTCGCTGCTGTGTAGCCTAGTAATAGTGCCTCTGTGACGTCAGCAGTCGCTGCTGTGTAGCCCAGTAGTAGTAGTGCCTCTGTGATGTCAGCAGTCGCTGCTGTGTAGCCCAGTAATAGTAGTGCCTCTGTGAATTCAGCAGTTGCTGCTGTGTAGCCCAGTAATACTGCTTCTGTGACGTCAGCAGTCGCTGCTGTGTAGCCCAGTAGTAGTGCCCCTGTGACGTCAGCAGTCGCTGCTGTGTAGCCCAGTAGTAATAGTGCCTCTGTGACGTCAGCAGTCGCTGCTGTGTAGCCCAGTAGTAATAGTGCCTCTGTGACGTCAGCAGTCGCTGCTGTGTAGCCCAGTAGTAGTAGTGCCTCTGTGACGTCAGCAGTCGCTGCTGTGTAGCCCAGTAATAGTAGTGCCTCTGTGATGTCAGCAGTCGCTGCTGTGTAGCCCAGCAATAGTAGTGCCTTTGTGATGTCACCAGTCGCTGCTGTGTAGCCCAGTAGTAGTAGTGCCTCTGTAACGTCAGCAGTCGCTGCTGTGTAGCCCAGCAATAGTAGTGCCTCTGTGATGTCAGCAGTCGCTGCTGTGTAGCCCAGTAATAGTGCCTCTGTGATGTCAGCAGTCACTGCTGTGTAGCCCAGTAGTAGTAGTGCCTCTGTGATGTCAGCAGTCACTGCTGTGTAGCCCAATAGTAGTAGTGCCTCTGTGATGTCAGCAGTCACTGCTGTGTAGCCCAGTAATAGTAGTGCCTCTGTGATGTCAGCAGTCACTGCTGTGTAGCCCAGTAGTAGTAGTGCCTCTGTTATGTAAGCAGTCGCTGCTGTGTAGCCTAGTAATAGTGCCTCTGTGACGTCAGCAGTCGCTGCTGTGTAGCCCAGTAGTAGTAGTGCCTCTGTGATGTCAGCAGTCGCTGCTGTGTAGCCCAGTAATAGTAGTGCCTCTGTGAATTCAGCAGTTGCTGCTGTGTAGCCCAGTAATACTGCTTCTGTGACGTCAGCAGTCGCTGCTGTGTAGCCCAGTAGTAGTGCCCCTGTGACGTCAGCAGTCGCTGCTGTGTAGCCCAGTAGTAATAGTGCCTCTGTGACGTCAGCAGTCGCTGCTGTGTAGCCCAGTAGTAATAGTGCCTCTGTGACGTCAGCAGTCGCTGCTGTGTAGCCCAGTAGTAGTAGTGCCTCTGTGACGTCAGCAGTCGCTGCTGTGTAGCCCAGTAATAGTAGTGCCTCTGTGATGTCAGCAGTCGCTGCTGTGTAGCCCAGCAATAGTAGTGCCTTTGTGATGTCACCAGTCGCTGCTGTGTAGCCCAGTAGTAGTAGTGCCTCTGTAACGTCAGCAGTCGCTGCTGTGTAGCCCAGTAATAGTGCCTCAGTGACGTCAGCAGTCGCTGCTGTGTAGCCCAGCAATAGTAGTGCCTCTGTGATGTCACCAGTCGCCGCTGTGTAGCCCAGTAATAGTAGTGCCTCTGTGACATCAGCAGTCGCTGCTGTGTAGCCCAATAATAGTAGTGCCTCTGTGACGTCAGCAGTCGCTGCTGTGTAGCCCAGCAATAGTAGTGCCTCTGTGATGTCACCAGTCGCTGCTGTGTAGGCCAGTAGTAGTAGTGCCTCTGTGACGTCAGCAGTCGCTGCTGTGTAGCCCAATAATAGTAGTGCCTCTGTGACGTCAGCAGTCGCTGCTGTGTAGCCCAGCAATAGTAGTGCCTCTGTGATGTCACCAGTCGCTGCTGTGTAGCCCAGTAGTAGTAGTGCCTCTGTGACGTCAGCAGTCGCTGCTGTGTAGCCCAGTAATAGTAGTGCCACTGTGACGTCAGCAGTTGCTGCTGTGTAGCCCAGTAGTAGTAGTGCCTCTGTGACGTCAGCAGTCGCTGCTGTGTAGCCCAGTAATAGTAGTGCCTCTGTGATGTCACCAGTCGCTGCTGTGTAGCCCAGTAGTAGTAGTGCCTCTGTGACGTCAGCAGTCGCTGCTGTGTAGCCCAGTAATAGTAGTGCCTCTGTGACGTTAGCAGTCACTGCTGTGTAGCCCAGTAATAGTAGTGCCTCTGTGATATCAGCAGTCACTGCTGTGTAGCCCAGTAGTAGTAGTAGTGCCTCTGTGATGTCAGCAGTCACTGCTGTGTAGCCCAGTAGTAATAGTGCCTCTGTGACGTCAGCAGTCGCTGCTGTGTAGCCCAGCAGTAATAGTGCCTCTGTGACGTCAGCAGTCGCTGCTGTGTAGCCCAGTAATAGTAGTGCCTCTGTCATGTAAGCAGTCGCTGCTGTGTAGCCTAGTAATAGTGCCTCTGTGACGTCAGCAGTCGCTGCTGTGTAGCCCAGTAGTAGTAGTGCCTCTGTGATGTCAGCAGTCGCTGCTGTGTAGCCCAGTAATAGTAGTGCCTCTGTGAATTCAGCAGTTGCTGCTGTGTAGCCCAGTAATACTGCTTCTGTGACGTCAGCAGTCGCTGCTGTGTAACCCAGTAGTAATAGTGCCTCTGTGACGTCAGCAGTCGCTGCTGTGTAGCCCAGTAATAGTAGTGCCTCTGTGATGTCAGCAGTCGCTGCTGTGTAGCCCAGCAATAGTAGTGCCTCTGTGATGTCACCAGTCGCTGCTGTGTAGGCCAGTAGTAGTAGTGCCTCTGTGACGTCAGCAGTCGCTGCTGTGTAGCCCAATAATAGTAGTGCCTCTGTGACGTCAGCAGTCGCTGCTGTGTAGCCAAGCAATAGTAGTGCCTCTGTGATGTCACCAGTCGCTGCTGTGTAGCCCAGTAATAGTAGTGCCTCTGTGACATCAGCAGTCGCTGCTGTGTAGCCCAATAATAGTAGTGCCTCTGTGAGGTCAGCAGTCGCTGCTGTGTAGCCCAGCAATAGTAGTGCCTCTGTGATGTCACCTGTGTAGGCCAGTAGTAGTAGTGCCTCTGTGACGTCAGCAGTCGCTGCTGTGTAGCCCAATAATAGTAGTGCCTCTGTGACGTCAGCAGTCGCTGCTGTGTAGCCCAGCAATAGTAGTGCCTCTGTGATGTTAGCAGTCCCTGCTGTGTAGCCCAGTAGTAATAGTGCCTCTGTGATGTCAGCAGTCCCTGCTGTGTAGCCCAGTAGTAGTAGTGCCTCTGTGACGTCAGCAGTCGCTGCTGTGTAGCCCAGTAATAGTGCCTCTGTGACGACAGCAGTCGCTGCTGTGTAGCCCAGCAATAGTAGTGCCTCTGTGATGTCACCAGTCGCTGCTGTGTAGCCCAGTAGTAGTGCCTCTGTGCCGTCCGCAGTCGCTGCTGTGTAGCCCAGTAATAGTGCCTCTGTGACGACAGCAGTCGCTGCTGTGTAGCCCAGCAATAGTAGTGCCTCTGTGATGTCACTAGTCGCTGCTGTGTAGCCCAGTAGTAGTTGTGCCTCTGTGACGTCAGCAGTCGCTGCTGTGTAGCCCAGTAATAGTAGTGCCTCTGTGACGTCAGCAGTCGCTGCTGTGTAGCCCAGCAATAGTAGTGCCTTTGTGATGTCACCAGTCGCTGCTGTGTAGCCCAGTAGTAGTAGTGCCTCTGTGACGTCAGCAGTCGCTGCTGTGTAGCCCAGTAGTAGTAGTGCCTCTGTGACGTCAGCAGTCGCTGCTGTGTAGCCCAGTAGTAGTAGTGCCTCTGTGACGTCAGCAGTCGCTGCTGTGTAGCCCAGTAATAGTAGTGCCTCTGTGATGTCAGCAGTCGCTGCTGTGTAGCCCAGCAATAGTAGTGCCTTTGTGATGTCACCAGTCGCTGCTGTGTAGCCCAGTAGTAGTAGTGCCTTGTGTAGCCCAGTAATAGTGCCTCAGTGACATCAGCAGTCGCTGCTGTGTAGCCCAGCAATAGTAGTGCCTCTGTGATGTCACCAGCCGCTGCTGTGTAGCCCAGTAGTAGTAGTGCCTCTGTTACGTCAGCAGTCGCTGCTGTGTAGCCCAGTAATATTAGTGCCACTGTGACGTCAGCAGTTGCTGCTGTGTAGCCCAGTAGTAGTAGTGCCTCTGTGACGTCAGCAGTCGCTGCTGTGTAGCCCAGTAATAGTAGTGCCTCTGTGATGTCACCAGTCGCTGCTGTGTAGCCCAGTAGTAGTAGTGCCTCTGTGACGTCAGCAGTCGCTGCTGTGTAGCCCAGTAATAGTAGTGCCTCTGTGACGTTAGCAGTCGCTGCTGTGTAGCCCAGCAATAGTAGTGCCTCTGTGATGTCACCAGTCGCTGCTGTGTAGCCCAGTAGTAGTAGTGCATCTGTGACACAGCAGTCGCTGCTGTGTAGCCCAGTAATAGTAGTGCCTCTGTGACTTCAGAAATGGGAAAACTTTAACCGAAGTTAAAGAATCGGGCGCAAGTTGGGCTGGTGTTCTAATTGTAGCAGCTGCTATATAACAGGTATAGTCAATCCTGTGAACACTGTAGACGATAGACAACAAACAAAGATAGCAGCGCTGTGTGTTATAAAGAATTCGGCAGTTATAATCATTAACTATGGTGGAGATAGGAACACGTGGAGCTGAATGGATTAGGTGAAAAAAGATAATAATTTATTAAAATACATGTAATGTATAGATAAAATTAATAACAAATAAAAATGATAAAATTGCAGCAGAACAGAATCACCATGGAGCTACCTTAATTACACTTATCCGTATTTCTTAATTTATGTGGACTTATTGTTGATATTGGAATTAGGTAAACTTTTTAGCACAGTCCTGATGGCTGCAATGCCACAGTATATTACCGCTGGAGGAGGGGGTTCTCTGGATAGCGTCCCTTTTAGTGGGTAGAACCAAAAACACTCTTATATCCTCACCAGTGTGCGGAGTCCTCAATGCTGAGTAGTAGGGCTGTGTTACCAATTGGCAAGTTGTTCACCTGTTCCTTTTGGCGTAGTTCGTATAAGTCCACTAAAGATCCGGATATGGTAAGTGTAGCTCCCAGTTGATGAAGGTGATCCAGAATTCAAAACATCTGACGCGTTTCGCTGCAGAACCTGCAGCTTTCTCAAAGAACAGTCGCTGCTGTGTAGCCCAGCAATAGTAGTGCCTCTGTGATGTCACCAGTCACTGCTGTGTAGGCCAGTAGTAGTAGTGCCTCTGTGACGTCAGCAGTCGCTGCTGTGTAGCCCAATAATAGTAGTGCCTCTGTGACGTCAGCAGTCGCTGCTGTGTAGCCCAGCAATAGTAGTGCCTCTGTGATGTCAGCAGTTGCTGCTGTGTAGCCCAGTAGTAGTAGTGCCTCTGTGACGTCAGCAGTCGCTGCTGTGTAGCCCAGTAATAGTAGTGCCTCTGTGATGTCACCAGTCGCTGCTGTGTAGCCCAGTAGTAGTAGTGCCTCTGTGACGTCACCAGTCGCTGCTGTGTAGCCCAGTAATAGTAGTGCCTCTGTGATGTCACCAGTCGCTGCTGTGTAGCCCAGTAGTAGTAGTGCCTCTGTGACGTCACCAGTCGCTGCTGTGTAGCCCAGTAATAGTAGTGCCTCTGTGACGTTAGCAGTCGCTGCTGTGTAGCCCAGCAATAGTAGTGCCTCTGTGATGTCACCAGTCGCTGCTGTGTAGCCCAGTAGTAGTAGTGCATCTGTGACACAGCAGTCGCTGCTGTGTAGCCCAGTAATAGTAGTGCCTCTGTGACTTCAGCAGTTGCTGCTGTGTAACCCAATAATAGTAGTGCCTCTGTGACGTCAGCAGTCGCTGCTGTGTAGCCCAGCAATAGTAGTGCCTCTGTGATGTCAGCAGTCGCTGCTGTGTAGCCCAGTAATAGTGCCTCTGTGACGTCAGCAGTCACTGCTGTGTAGCCCAGTAGTAGTAGTGCCTCTGTGATGTCAGCAGTCACTGCTGTGTAGCCCAGTAGTAGTAGTAGTGCCTCTGTGATGTCAGCAGTCACTGCTGTGTAGCCCAGTAATAGTAGTGCCTCTGTGATGTCAGCAGTCACTGCTGTGTAGCCCAGTAGTAGTAGTGCCTCTGTGATATCAGCAGTCACTGCTGTGTAGCCCAGTAGTAGTAGTAGTGCCTCTGTGATGTCAGCAGTCACTGCTGTGTAGCCCAGTAGTAATAGTGCCTCTGTGACGTCAGCAGTCGCTGCTGTGTAGCCCAGTAGTAATAGTGCCTCTGTGACGTCAGCAGTCGCTGCTGTGTAGCCCAGTAATAGTAGTGCCTCTGTTATGTAAGCAGTCGCTGCTGTGTAGCCTAGTAATAGTGCCTCTGTGACGTCAGCAGTCGCTGCTGTGTAGCCCAGTAGTAGTAGTGCCTCTGTGATGTCAGCAGTCGCTGCTGTGTAGCCCAGTAATAGTAGTGCCTCTGTGAATTCAGCAGTTGCTGCTGTGTAGCCCAGTAATACTGCTTCTGTGACGTCAGCAGTCGCTGCTGTGTAACCCAGTAGTAATAGTGCCTCTGTGACGTCAGCAGTCGCTGCTGTGTAGCCCAGTAATAGTAGTGCATCTGTTATGTCAGCAGTCGCTGCTGTGTAGCCCAGTAGTAGTGCCCCTGTGACGTCAGCAGTCGCTGCTGTGTAGCCCAGTAGTAATAGTGCCTCTGTGACTTCAGCAGTCGCTGCTGTGTAGCCCAGTAGTAATAGTGCCTCTGTGACATCAGCAGTCGCTGCTGTGTAGCCCAGCAATAGTAGTGCCTCTGTGATGTCACCAGTCGCTGCTGTGTAGGCCAGTAGTAGTAGTGCCTCTGTGACGTCAGCAGTCGCTGCTGTGTAGCCCAATAATAGTAGTGCCTCTGTGACGTCAGCAGTCGCTGCTGTGTAGCCCAGCAATAGTAGTGCCTCTGTGATGTCACCAGTCGCTGCTGTGTAGCCCAGTAATAGTAGTGCCTCTGTGACATCAGCAGTCGCTGCTGTGTAGCCCAATAATAGTAGTGCCTCTGTGACGTCAGCAGTCGCTGCTGTGTAGCCCAGCAATAGTAGTGCCTCTGTGATGTCACCTGTGTAGGCCAGTAGTAGTAGTGCCTCTGTGACGTCAGCAGTCGCTGCTGTGTAGCCCAATAATATTAGTGCCTCTGTGACGTCAGCAGTCGCTGCTGTGTAGCCCAGCAATAGTAGTGCCTCTGTGATGTCACCAGTCGCTGCTGTGTAGCCCAGTAGTAGTAGTGCCTCTGTTACGTCAGCAGTCGCTGCTGTGTAGCCTAGTAATAGTGCCTCTGTGACGTCAGCAGTTGCTGCTGTGTAGCCCAGTAGTAGTAGTGCCTCTATGACGTCAGCAGTCACTGCTGTGTAGCCCAGTAATAGTGCCTCTGTGATGTCACCAGCCGCTGCTGTGTAGCCCAGTAGTAGTAGTGCCTCTGTGACGTCAGCAGTCGCTGCTGTGTAGCCCAGTAATAGTAGTGCCTCTGTGATGTTAGCAGTCGCTGCTGTGTAGCCCAGCAATAGTAGTGCCTCTGTGATGTCACCAGTCGCTGCTGTGTAGCCCAGTAGTAGTAGTGCATCTGTGACACAGCAGTCGCTGCTGTGTAGCCCAGTAATAGTAGTGCCTCTGTGACTTCAGCAGTTGCTGCTGTGTAACCTAATAATAGTAGTGCCTCTGTGACGTCAGCAGTCGCTGCTGTGTAGCCCAGCAATAGTAGTGCCTCTGTGATGTCAGCAGTCGCTGTTGTGTAGCCCAGTAATAGTGCCTCTGTGATGTCAGCAGTCACTGCTGTGTAGCCCAGTAGTAGTAGTGCCTCTGTGATGTCAGCAGTCACTGCTGTGTAGCCCAATAGTAGTAGTGCCTCTGTGATGTCAGCAGTCACTGCTGTGTAGCCCAGTAATAGTAGTGCCTCTGTGATGTCAGCAGTCACTGCTGTGTAGCCCAGTAGTAGTAGTGCCTCTGTTATGTAAGCAGTCGCTGCTGTGTAGCCTAGTAATAGTGCCTCTGTGACATCAGCAGTCGCTGCTGTGTAGCCCAGTAGTAGTAGTGCCTCTATGACGTCAGCAGTCACTGCTGTGTAGCCCAGTAATAGTGCCTCAGTGACGTCAGCAGTCGCTGCTGTGTAGCCCAGCAATAGTAGTGCCTCTGTGATGTCACCAGCCGCTGCTGTGTAGCCCAGTAGTAGTAGTGCCTCTGTGACGTCAGCAGTCGCTGCTGTGTAGCCCAGTAATAGTAGTGCCTCTGTGATGTTAGCAGTCGCTGCTGTGTAGCCCAGCAATAGTAGTGCCTCTGTGATGTCACCAGTCGCTGCTGTGTAGCCCAGTAGTAGTAGTGCATCTGTGACACAGCAGTCGCTGCTGTGTAGCCCAGTAATAGTAGTGCCTCTGTGACTTCAGCAGTTGCTGCTGTGTAACCTAATAATAGTAGTGCCTCTGTGACGTCAGCAGTCGCTGCTGTGTAGCCCAGCAATAGTAGTGCCTCTGTGATGTCAGCAGTCACTGCTGTGTAGCCCAGTAATAGTGCCTCTGTGATGTCAGCAGTCACTGCTGTGTAGCCCAGTAGTAGTAGTGCCTCTGTGATGTCAGCAGTCACTGCTGTGTAGCCCAATAGTAGTAGTGCCACTGTGACGTCAGCAGTTGCTGCTGTGTAGCCCAGTAATAGTAGTGCCTCTGTGATGTCAGCAGTCACTGCTGTGTAGCCCAGTAGTAGTAGTGCCTCTGTTATGTAAGCAGTCGCTGCTGTGTAGCCTAGTAATAGTGCCTCTGTGACATCAGCAGTCGCTGCTGTGTAGCCCAGTAGTAATAGTGCCTCTGTGACGTCAGCAGTCGCTGCTGTGTAGCCCAGTAATAGTAGTGCCTCTGTTATGTCAGCAGTCGCTACTGTGTAGCCTAGTAATAGTGCCTCTGTGACGTCAGCAGTCGCTGCTGTGTAGCCCAGTAGTAGTAGTGCCTCTGTGACGTCAGCAGTCGCTGCTGTGTAGCCCAGTAATAGTAGTGCCTCTGTGAATTCAGCAGTTGCTGCTGTGTAGCCCAGTAATAGTGCCTCTGTGACGTCAGCAGTCGCTGCTGTGTAGCCCAGTAGTAATAGTGCCTCTGTGACGTCAGCAGTCGCTGCTGTGTAGCCCAGTAATAGTAGTGCCTCTGTTAGGTCAGCAGTCGCTGCTGTGTAGCCCAGTAGTAGTGCCCCTGTGACGTCAGCAGTTGCTGCTGGGAAGCCCAGTAATAGTGCCTCTGTGACGTCAGCAGTCGCTGCTGTGTAGCCCAGTAGTAATAGTGCCTCTGTGACTTCAGCAGTCGCTGCTGTGTAGCCCAGTAGTAATAGTGCCTCTGTGACGTCAGCAGTCGCTGCTGTGTAGCCCAGTAATAGTAGTGCCTCTGTTATGTCAGCAGTCGCTGCTGTGTAGCCCATTGATAGTGCCTCTGTGACGTCAGCAGTCGCTGCTGTGTAGTCCAGTAGTAGTAGTGCCTCTGTGACGTCAGCAGTCGCTGCTGTGTAGCCCAGTAATAGTAGTGCCTCTGTGAATTCAGCAGTCGCTGCTGTGTAGCCCAGTAGTAGTAGTGCCTCTGTGACATCAGCAGTCGCTGCTGTGTAGCCCAATAATAGTAGTGCCTCTGTTATGTCAGCAGTCGCTGCTGTGTAGCCCAGTAATAGTGCCTCTGTGACGTCAGCAGTCGCTGCTGTGTAGCCAAGTAGTAATAGTGCCTCTGTGACGTCAGCAGTCGCTGCTGTGTAGCCCAGTAATAGTAGTGCCTCTGTTATGTCAGCAGTCGCTGCTGTGTAGCCCAGTAGTAGTGCCCCTGTGACATAAGCAGTTGCTGCTGTGTAGCCCAGTAATAGTGCCTCTGTGATGTCACCAGTCGCTGCTGTGTAGCCCAGTAGTAGTAGTGCCTCTGTTACGTCAGCAGTCGCTGCTGTGTAGCCCAGTAATAGTAGTGCCACTGTGACGTCAGCAGTTGCTGCTGTGTAGCCCAGTAGTAGTAGTGCCTCTGTGACGTCAGCAGTCGCTGCTGTGTAGCCCAGTAATAGTAGTGCCTCTGTGATGTCACCAGTCGCTGCTGTGTAGCCCAGTAGTAGCAGTGCCTCTGTGACGTCAGCAGTCGCTGCTGTGTAGCCCAGTAATAGTAGTGCCTCTGTGATGTTAGCAGTCGCTGCTGTGTAGCCCAGCAATAGTAGTGCCTCTGTGATGTCACCAGTCGCTGCTGTGTAGCCCAGTAGTAGTAGTGCATCTGTGACACAGCAGTCGCTGCTGTGTAGCCCAGTAATAGTAGTGCCTCTGTGACTTCAGCAGTTGCTGCTGTGTAACCTAATAATAGTAGTGCCTCTGTGACGTCAGCAGTCGCTGCTGTGTAGCCCAGCAATAGTAGTGCCTCTGTGATGTCAGCAGTCGCTGCTGTGTAGCCCAGTAATAGTGCCTCTGTGATGTCAGCAGTCACTGCTGTGTAGCCCAGTAGTAGTAGTGCCTCTGTGATGTCAGCAGTCACTGCTGTGTAGCCCAATAGTAGTAGTGCCTCTGTGATGTCAGCAGTCACTGCTGTGTAGCCCAGTAATAGTAGTGCCTCTGTGATGTCAGCAGTCACTGCTGTGTAGCCCAGTAGTAGTAGTGCCTCTGTTATGTAAGCAGTCGCTGCTGTGTAGCCTAGTAATAGTGCCTCTGTGACATCAGCAGTCGCTGCTGTGTAGCCCAGTAGTAGTAGTGCCTCTATGACGTCAGCAGTCACTGCTGTGTAGCCCAGTAATAGTGCCTCAGTGACGTCAGCAGTCGCTGCTGTGTAGCCCAGCAATAGTAGTGCCTCTGTGATGTCACCAGCCGCTGCTGTGTAGCCCAGTAGTAGTAGTGCCTCTGTGACGTCAGCAGTCGCTGCTGTGTAGCCCAGTAATAGTAGTGCCTCTGTGATGTTAGCAGTCGCTGCTGTGTAGCCCAGCAATAGTAGTGCCTCTGTGATGTCACCAGTCGCTGCTGTGTAGCCCAGTAGTAGTAGTGCATCTGTGACACAGCAGTCGCTGCTGTGTAGCCCAGTAATAGCAGTGCCTCTGTGACTTCAGCAGTTGCTGCTGTGTAACCTAATAATAGTAGTGCCTCTGTGACGTCAGCAGTCGCTGCTGTGTAGCCCAGCAATAGTAGTGCCTCTGTGATGTCAGCAGTCGCTGCTGTGTAGCCCAGTAATAGTGCCTCTGTGATGTCAGCAGTCACTGCTGTGTAGCCCAGTAGTAGTAGTGCCTCTGTGATGTCAGCAGTCACTGCTGTGTAGCCCAATAGTAGTAGTGCCTCTGTGATGTCAGCAGTCACTGCTGTGTAGCCCAGTAATAGTAGTGCCTCTGTGATGTCAGCAGTCACTGCTGTGTAGCCCAGTAGTAGTAGTGCCTCTGTTATGTAAGCAGTCGCTGCTGTGTAGCCTAGTAATAGTGCCTCTGTGACATCAGCAGTCGCTGCTGTGTAGCCCAGTAGTAGTAGTGCCTCTATGACGTCAGCAGTCACTGCTGTGTAGCCCAGTAATAGTGCCTCAGTGACGTCAGCAGTCGCTGCTGTGTAGCCCAGCAATAGTAGTGCCTCTGTGATGTCACCAGCCGCTGCTGTGCAGCCCAGTAGTAGTAGTGCCTCTGTGACGTCAGCAGTCGCTGCTGTGTAGCCCAGTAATAGTAGTGCCTCTGTGATGTTAGCAGTCGCTGCTGTGTAGCCCAGCAATAGTAGTGCCTCTGTGATGTCACCAGTCGCTGCTGTGTAGCCCAGTAGTAGTAGTGCATCTGTGACACAGCAGTCGCTGCTGTGTAGCCCAGTAATAGTAGTGCCTCTGTGACTTCAGCAGTTGCTGCTGTGTAACCTAATAATAGTAGTGCCTCTGTGACGTCAGCAGTCGCTGCTGTGTAGCCCAGCAATAGTAGTGCCTCTGTGATGTCAGCAGTCGCTGCTGTGTAGCCCAGTAATAGTGCCTCTGTGATGTCAGCAGTCACTGCTGTGTAGCCCAGTAGTAGTAGTGCCTCTGTGATGTCAGCAGTCACTGCTGTGTAGCCCAATAGTAGTAGTGCCTCTGTGATGTCAGCAGTCACTGCTGTGTAGCCCAGTAATAGTAGTGCCTCTGTGATGTCAGCAGTCACTGCTGTGTAGCCCAGTAGTAGTAGTGCCTCTGTTATGTAAGCAGTCGCTGCTGTGTAGCCTAGTAATAGTGCCTCTGTGACATCAGCAGTCGCTGCTGTGTAGCCCAGTAGTAGTAGTGCCTCTGTGACGTCAGCAGTCACTGCTGTGTAGCCCAGTAATAGTGCCTCAGTGACGTCAGCAGTCGCTGCTGTGTAGCCCAGCAATAGTAGTGCCTCTGTGATGTCACCAGCCGCTGCTGTGTAGCCCAGTAGTAGTAGTGCCTCTGTGATGTCAGCAGTCGCTGCTGTGTAGCCCAGTAATAGTAGTGCCTCTGTGACATCAGCAGTCGCTTTCGTGTAGCCCAGTAATAGTAGTGCCTCTGTGACATCAGCAGTCGCTGCTGTGTAGCCCAGTAATAGTAGTGCCTCTGTGACGTCAGCAGTCGCTGCTGTGTAGCCCAGCAATAGTAGTGCCTCTGTGATGTCACCAGTCGCTGCTGTGTAGGCCAGTAGTAGTAGTGCCTCTGTGACGTCAGCAGTCGCTGCTGTGTAGCCCAATAATAGTAGTGCCTCTGTGACGTCAGCAGTCGCTGCTGTGTAGCCCAGCAATAGTAGTGCCTCTGTGATGTCACCAGTCGCTGCTGTGTAGCCCAGTAGTAGTAGTGCCTCTGTGACGTCAGCAGTCGCTCCTGTGTAGCCCAGTAATAGTAGTGCCTCTGTGACGTCAGCAGTCGCTGCTGTGTAGCCCAGCAATAGTAGTGCCTCTGTGATGTCACCAGTCGCTGCTGTGTAGCCCAGTAGTAGTAGTGCCTCTGTGACGTCAGCCGTCGCTGCTGTGTAGCCCAGTAGTAGTAGTGCCACTGTGACGTCAGCAGTCGCTGCTGTGTAGCCCAGTAATAGTAGTGCCTCTGTGATGTCACCAGTCGCTGCTGTGTAGCCCAGTAGTAGTAGTGCCTCTGTGACGTCAGCAGTCGCTGCTGTGTAGCCCAGTAGTAATAGTGCCTCTGTGACGTCAGCAGTCGCTGCTGTGTAGCCCAGTAATAGTAGTGCCTCTGTTATGTCAGCAGTCGCTACTGTGTAGCCTAGTAATAGTGCCTCTGTGACGTCAGCAGTCGCTGCTGTGTAGCCCAGTAGTAGCAGTGCCTCTGTGACGTCAGCAGTCGCTGCTGTGTAGCCCAGTAATAGTAGTGCCTCTGTGAATTCAGCAGTTGCTGCTGTGTAGCCCAGTAATAGTGCCTCTGTGACGTCAGCAGTCGCTGCTGTGTAGCCCAGTAGTAATAGTGCCTCTGTGACGTCAGCAGTCGCTGCTGTGTAGCCCAGTAATAGTAGTGCCTCTGTTAGGTCAGCAGTTGCTGCTGTGTAGCCCAGTAGTAGTGCCCCTGTGACGTCAGCAGTTGCTGCTGTGTAGCCCAGTAATAGTGCCTCTGTGACGTCAGCAGTCGCTGCTGTGTAGCCCAGTAGTAATAGTGCCTCTGTGACTTCAGCAGTCGCTGCTGTGTAGCCCAGTAGTAATAGTGCCTCTGTGACGTCAGCAGTCGCTGCTGTGTAGCCCAGTAATAGTAGTGCCTCTGTGATGTTAGCAGTCGCTGCTGTGTAGCCCAGCAATAGTAGTGCCTCTGTGATGTCAGCAGTCGCTGCTGTGTAGCCCATTGATAGTGCCTCTGTGACGTCAGCAGTCGCTGCTGTGTAGTCCAGTAGTAGTAGTGCCTCTGTGACGTCAGCAGTCGCTGCTGTGTAGCCCAGTAATAGTAGTGCCTCTGTGAATTCAGCAGTCACTGCTGTGTAGCCCAGTAGTAGTAGTGCCTCTGTGACATCAGCAGTCGCTGCTGTGTAGCCCAATAATAGTAGTGCCTCTGTTATGTCAGCAGTCGCTGCTGTGTAGCCCAGTAATAGTGCCTCTGTGACGTCAGCAGTCGCTGCTGTGTAGCCAAGTAGTAATAGTGCCTCTGTGACGTCAGCAGTCGCTGCTGTGTAGCCCAGTAATAGTAGTGCCTCTGTTATGTCAGCAGTCGCTGCTGTGTAGCCCAGTAGTAGTGCCCCTGTGACATCAGCAGTTGCTGCTGTATAGCCCAGTAATAGTGCCTCTGTGACTTCAGCAGTCGCTGCTGTGTAGCCCAGTAGTAGTGCCTCTGTGATGTCAGCATTCACTGCTGTGTAGCCCAGTAATAGTAGTGCCTCTGTGACGTCAGCAGTCACTGCTGTGTAGCCCAGTAGTAGTAGTGCCTCTGTGATGTCAGCAGTCACTGCTGTGTAGCCCAGTAATAGTAGTGCCTCTGTGACGTCAGCAGTCACTGCTGTGTAGCCCAGTAGTAGTAGTGCCTCTGTGATGTCAGCAGTCACTGCTGTGTAGCCCAGTAGTAATAGTGCCTCTGTGACGTCAGCAGTCGCTGCTGTGTAGCCCAGTATTAATAGTGCCTCTGTGACGTCATCAGTCGCTGCTGTGTAGCCCAGTAATAGTAGTGCCTCTGTTATGTAAGCAGTCGCTGCTGTGTAGCCTAGTAATAGTGCCTCTGTGACGTCAGCAGTCGCTGCTGTGTAGCCCAGTAATAGTGCCTCTGTGAATTCAGCAGTCGCTGCTGTGTAGCCCAGTAATAGTAGTGCCTCTGTAATGTCACCAGTCGCTGCTGTGTAGCCCAGTAGTTGTAGTGCCTCTGTGACGTCAGCAGTCGCTGCTGTGTAGCCCAGTAGTAGTATTGCCTCTGTGACGTCAGCAGTCGCTGCTGTGTAGCCCAGTAATAGTAGTGCCTCTGTGACATCAGCAGTCGCTGCTGTGTAGCCCAGCAATAGTAGTGCCTTTGTGATGTCACCAGTCGCTGCTGTGTAGCCCAGTAGTAGTAGTGCCTCTGTGACGTCAGCAGCCGCTGCTGTGTAGCTCAGTAATAGTGCCTCAGTGACGTCAGCAGTCGCTGCTGTGTAGCCTGTCAAAGTCAGAAAAATATCACTATGCACACTGCCATATTTGCACCTCATACCGGTCCGCGCTGCGCATGCGTGCGCTCTCCCGTGCGTGCGCATTCTCGCTGTTGCGGGCACCCGCAGGCGCACGGTATGTGCATTTACGGTAGAGTTTATGTGTTCGTAGCGTGCGACTCAATCGTTACATATTTTCACTATATAATGTATTTTGTAGATCATGGTCCCTTTGATAGATTCTGAAAGTTTAGTTAATGTAGCATGTTCATGGACAGAGAGATCCCTCTTTGTTTGATACGAAGGGTCAGACAGGGGTCATATAGTGGTGTTTAGTATCCATCGGAAGAGTATTTAATTAGCAATATTCCGGTGTTGGTTTGAAGCTGATTGATCGCTCGTGCGAATAGTTATGGACATAAGAAGTTTATGTCCATTTACTATTATTTGCACTTACTTATCCATGCGGCGGGAAACCTAGTTTCCCACCCACCTGAGCAGTTGGAAATTGTCACAGCCCACCTGTATGAATCAACCTATGACCTTTTGTTATAATGCGAAGACGAATTCCTGTGTCCAATGAACAATGAGATTGTAGGGACCATTGAACTGTATTGTGTGTGGGGCATAAATAGACAAGCCGATCACATCCAGCTCACTCTTCAATGGTTCTCATTGCTGATAATCGGGAGCTGGATGTCCAGAGGCGCATGCGATCGTTCCCCTTTGTGCGTAAGTTTTCTCCGCAATCATATTGTTTTTCTTGTTATTGTGAGCCATATCTCTCTCTCTCTCTCTTCTCTTTCTCTCTCGTATTCCCATAAACGTAATAGTATTGTATTGCATTTCCTGGGTAGTTATCTGGTTAGTTAGTCTATGTTATATTGTAGTGTGTGACTTGTACTGTATTATTCTTTTTGCAAGTATAACATTCATAAGGCGTTATACCCTAAGCCCGGTAGTTGTGTATTTATTATAGTGTTAAGTATTCTCAGAGCGTCGGTGACGCTCGAACAGCTTTTAAGTTAATAAGGTTACACTGTGTTGCATCTACACCCTATCTCTACACTAAGGTTTTACTGCATATTACTTTGTTATGGTTTAGATATAAAGGTTTAACATTGTGAGCGTCTGCGCCGCTGGTGATCTCCTCGTGGTCCCGAGCGTCCGCTACGCTATAGCGAACCATTACGTTAGTCAGCAGCCAATAGCGTGCCTGCCTGTGATCTCTTGGCCGTGAGCGAACGTGACGCTTGAGCGTCTCGACCACGGCTAAGCGATTGTTACGCAACGTGCGTACCCTTACGGTACTCCATACGTCAATAGCGTACAGTGTTCTTAGACCTCTTAAAGGGTTTTAAATAAGATAAATATTTAGCTTTATCAATTGGCGGCTCGCCCTGTCCTTCACATATCTCTGCTAGGTAATTTCAGCAGACATTATCCATCAGCAAAGGGCGGGAGATCATATTCTTCGCAGTGCTGACGGGATAAGCGTCTGCTTCGCTTAGTAAAGAGTGCTGAGGGAATCCGGAACCGGAGGTAAGAACAACACGCTAGTGTCTTTTAAAACTGTTTATTTCTGTCTTGCGTACGCACGCACATATCTGCATTTCTTTTTCATTCGTGTATTTTCATATCACTCTCCTGTTTTCCATTTTATAATTGATAAATGTGCTAAAAGAGATTTGTCGCTATTTCATAGTTAAAGTGTAAAAGTAATATATTAAGGGATAAATTGTAAAGCGCACACGCAACTCTACCTAAAGGTACAAGGAGAGATTGGTGTGGTGCTCGGTAGATGATCGAGGATCATCTACATTGATAAACGTGTTAGTTGGGTTACGGTGGACATTGGCTTTGTGTACACGTGTCTCTAACAAAGGGCTGAGACTCGCGTACGCAAAGGCCGACGCACGCAGCGTAAATTACGCAACGGAGTGTCTGGGTACGCCCACGTAACTCAAGTCACACGATAGTGTTGATTTTCAACAGGCGATAAATAGCGCAACAGGCGATAAATAGCGCAACAGGCGATAAATAGCGCAAATCTATTTTAATATCCGAAATTTAAATTAACAGATCCTTCTCCAAATTTACAACACATCTGGTCTAAAGAAAAATTTCTGCGCAGAAATAGAAATAGAAACAAAAGTGTACATGTGATGAGTGAGTGTGTTGTATACAATTTTCAAGGTTGAACCACAAGAAGTCGAGTTCTCGCAGAGGTACATGCATGTAAGTGTCGTACATGGTGGCTAGGGAGGCATCCCTTGTTAAATAATAAAATTTGAGCAGTAGAGTATAGCAGACCAGGAGGTCATACTGTAGCACAGACCAGGAGGTCTAGAACAGACCAGGAGGTCCAGGTACAGCAGACAAAGAAGTCCGCTATAGATAGAGATAAGTAGCACAACCCAGGGGGTTGGTGCAGAACCCATATAGGCCAATAAAGCTCTGGCTGAAGGAATTCGCAGCCGAAATTTTCGATTCCACTGGTCGCTCTGCACATAAGATTAGTTGCTTATGTGCTGAACGATTGTACCGCACGTAATTGTGTGCATTAGTTAGTCTGACCAGTACCATTTGTGTACGAACCCGGTCATAAACACTATTTGTACATTCTGACGTGATTTGTGTAATTTTTTATTTTCTGAAGGGAAGTTCGCTGGTCACTCAGGAATTGTCCAACAACCAATAGTTACTGGAAAGGGTCAATGCTCTGCGGAACACACTCACATGTTCCAGTAAATAGAGGTTCCTAGGGGCCCTGGGTCGAGTACGCCAGCGCTAAGGCAGTGTGTAGGTCGTATTGGTCGGCGTGGGCGAGTGAGTGGGGTACTCGGTAAACCGCCACCGTCAGCCTATCGTGAACATTTTGGTTTTTGTAAGGGTTCGCTGAAGACCCTGATTTAAGGTCAGAGGTGGTGAAAGCAACACCTGCAAGTTATGGGGGCCAATTGTTCAGGAAGGGGGCGATCAACCTCGGTTCGGGTTGATTCAGTGAACCGACCAGTCGGGTCGGCAAGGTACGTAATGTGTGAAAAATATGGTTCACACACAGAGGTTTTATGTGATGAATGGGAAAGAATGACAATGCATGACGTGGAGAAATTCCCAAGAGTAGGTAGCTTCAGCCCAGAAGTGTTAATGAATTTAAGGAGGAGGATATGTCTCATTAAATCAACAAAGAGACGAATCCAACATTATGATTATTTGCAGTTATGGCAACAGGAGGGTGAAATACAGAGAGGATTGGCTCTGGCGGCGGGATCTAATCCTATCAAGAAATTGATAGCCACGGCACCGCCACCACCATACATTGCAGGAGAGAAATTGGTTGCGGAGAATGACGCACTAAGGTGTAACAAACAAACACTTAGCAACTGTGTAAATGTTAATAAGTTAACCAATGCAAGTATTAACCCGTGCAAGTTGTACCCTGTTTTGAACTTTCCCCAGGAGTGTGATCAAGAGGACGAATCGGCAACAATATCAGCGCTCTCTCTAGCAGCCACCATAGCAGAGACAACAGTAGGCACAGCTCCACCCCCGAGATTAGTAACAAAGGCCCCTAGTGGAGGGATAGGTGAGGTCGTATCAACGGGTAAGTACGGCACCATACACTATGCTGAAACTGTTTCACCACAGGCTGTAGAATCTACACAGAATGATGTTGTTAGAATTAATCCTGTTAGGGTAATAGCAGTGCCAAATGGGAAAACGGACACTTCAGGAGTCACTCCTGTTAGGAACATTGCCATGTACAGCCCGTTTTCCCGAATGGAATTAAGGACCATAGTGTCTGAATTCCCTGACCCCAGAAAAGATTTAGTTGCTAGCCAAAAATACATCAGAGACCTAGGAAACACTTTAGAGCCCAATAACAAAGATTGGCAGATATTGCTGAGGGCGTGTTTACCCTCCAATGTCGACGCAGCTCAATTTTTAGCTGACTGTGGATTGGATCAGGATGTACCTCTTACAGATGTGTACAACAAAGATAATGTAAAAAGGATAAGTTTACAGTTAAAAGAGTATTTCCCAGCTGTAGTTAAATGGAACAAGATTTTCTCCATTAAACAAAAGGAGTCAGAAACAGCTGCAGAATATTTTCACAGGGCATTATTAGAAATGTCAAAATACACAGGCATAGAGGACATTAAAACAAACATAAACCATCGAGAAGTAGCAGTATCTGTACTAATGGATGGTTTAAAAGAGGCATTAAAGACAAGGGTGCAGACCACGCAACCATGTTGGCGAGGTCTGTCGGTGGCTACTTTGAGAGAGGCTGCTATTGATCATGACCGGAATATCACCAGACACAGGGAACAACAAGGTGATAAATTAATGGCCGTAAGTATACAGGCCCTGACCACAAGGCAGCCTTTGTATAAATCACCAAACCCTGTGGGTAAGTCAAATGTGGTAACTTGTTTTTCTTGTCATAGACAGGGACACATGGCACGAGATTGTAGAGTGAAAAATTCACAAAACTCATATCAACCCCCTAGACAACGACACGACACACGACATTGGAAGCAGGGTCCGCAGAAACGGAGTTATGAGCCACATGCAGGGGAAACAAAAAGATACCCCCCGAACAGAGACTGGCAAGCCTCTGGTAGCTCCCATTTAACCCCTTCACAAGTAGTTGCTGCCAGCGGGATTCAGGGAGGTCACCATACCCAATAGGGGTGTGGCCATACCTGTAATCTGCAACCAGTAAAATTGATTGCAAGTCTTGGAAGTGAACCTGAAATTGCAATTAATGTAGCTGGTAAATCATTAAACTTTCTTGTAGATACAGGGGCGGCCAAATCAGTGATAAATTCGACAGTGGGCATGAGAACCACTGGTAGGACAATTCCAGCCATGGGAGTAACGGGAGTAGTCCAGCATTACCCTGTTAGCAAACCAGCCGAGATTACAATAGGGCCTTTACATACCAAGCATTCCGTTTTGCTGGCTGCATCGGCACCGACTAATCTCCTGGGAAGAGACTTATTGTGTAAAATGGGGTGCGTCATTTATTGTACTCCTGAAGGTGTATTCTTGGACATACCTGAGAATCACGCTCAGGAAGTGCGAGACATGTTAGACTCCCCATCAAAATTAATGTCACATACCATTATGACAAATAGGACTCCATCCCAAGTAGAAGAAATGACATCCCAGATACCAGAGTCACTTTGGACTAAAGATGGACAGGACACTGGATTAATGGCAAACGTAGCTCCGGTAGTTGTACAAGTAAAAGATGGTAGGATAGCTCCAAAAATCCCACAGTACCCTCTGAAGCCAGAGGTGGAGTTAGGAGTGTATCCCGTAATAGAGCGCTTGCTACAACAGGGCATTCTGGTAAGAACATCCAGCACTGCCAATAGTCCCATCTTCCCTGTGAAAAAGAGTGGGGGGAGGGGTTACCGGCTAGTGCAGGATCTAAGGGGGATTAACAAAATAGTTGAGAGTCAGTTCCCCGTAGTGCCAAATCCAGCTGTCATCCTTATGCAAATCCCTCCCACTGCGAAATGTTTCACTGTTATTGACCTCTGCTCCGCTTTCTTTTCGGTACCCCTGCACCCTGACAGCCAATATTTGTTTGCATTTACATACAGAGGAGTCCAATACACATGGACTCGATTACCACAAGGTTTCATAGACAGTCCAAGTATATTTTCTCAGGCTTTGCATGATTGTCTACAGTCTTTCCAACCAGGGAGTGGATCAGTATTGATACAGTACGTGGATGATTTACTACTGTGTTCAGATTCATTGGAAGCCTCCCTGAAGGATACGAAACAGCTCCTGTTTCATCTTTCAGACACAGGACACAAGGTTTCCAAAGACAAGTTGCAATTATGCCAAACTAAAGTAAAATATTTGGGACACTGTCTAACACAAGGACTGAGACACCTGACCGCTGATAGAATTCAAGCAATTAGAGACATGACTCTGCCACAAACCCAGCAACAGATCAGAACGTTTTTAGGAATGTGTGGGTATTGCCGTAACTGGATCCCAGGATTTTCCATTCTGGCATTACCTTTGCAGGAGATGGTCTCCTCAAACAAACCTGATCGGATTTCGCACACAGACGAGTCCGAGATGGCATTTGAGAGACTTAAACAGTGCCTAACGCAGGCGCCAGCATTAGGTATGCCAGACTATGGGAAACCCTTTGAGCTGTACGGAACAGAAAGTGCTGGTTGCGCGGCAGGCGTCCTTACCCAAAAGCACGGTGATGCCAGCAGGCCAGTAGCATACTATAGCGCTTAACTAGATACGGTAGCGCGATCCCTCCCCACATGCTTGCGAAGCGTTGCTGCGATAGCATTGCTAGTAACAAAAAGCGAAGACGTAGTGCTAGGTCACAACCTCACAATTCATACACCACATGCAGTGTCAGCCTTGCTAAATTCTGCCCAAACCAGGCACGTCTCATCAGCGCGGTTTACAAGATGGGAATTGGCACTAATGGCCCCCGTAAACATCACCATTAGGAGATGCAGCGCATTAAATCCTGCAACATATCTCCCAGGTGTGCCTGGACAGGCACAAAGGGTGGAGGATGAGAGTGGTGGGGAAGGAGGATTTAATACAAAGGAGGACACACATGATTGTATGGAATATTTGACCCAAAATTTCACCGCAAGGCCTGACATCAGTGACAACCCACTGGAAGATGTAGATCTAACCTTCTACACGGATGGTAGTTGTCACAGACAGTCAGACTCGGGAGACTTGTGTACTGGATACGCAGTCGTAGATGACCAAGGCACCATAGAAGCAGAACCGCTAGGCCCACCTCACTCAGCCCAGGTTGCTGAACTGGTCGCCCTAACCAGAGCATGTGAATTGGCTAAGGGCAAATCAGCCAATATCTACACCGACTCTAGATACGCATTCGGGGTAGTCCATGATTTCGGAGCCCTATGGCGCCTCAGAAATTTCATGACGGCAGCTGGTACACCGGTAGCGCATGCAGCTCACATCAAAAGGCTTCTAACAGCGATACAGGAACCCGACAGAGTGGCTGTTATCAAGTGTAAAGCACACACATATAGCCAGGACCCAGTATCACTTGGTAACAGCCGAGCAGACGAAGCTGCTAAGTTAGCAGCTGGTACCCCCAGACAGACAGACACCACACAATTGATGGTATTTAATACCATCAACACACAGAAGTTGTGTGAAATGCAAAATTTGTGTTCCACACAGGAAAAGGCAGTCTGGAAGGCAAAGGGATATGGCCAGGAGTCCTCAGGACTCTGGACGGATGGACAAGGTAAACCAGTGGCCCCCAGAGCATATCTTCCATGTTTAGCTGAGGCAGCTCACGGGCTGACTCATCTGGGCAACGAGGGAATGTGCAAGTTGGTAAGAGCATATTGGTGCGCCCCAGGATTTTCATCTCATGCGAGTAAGAGAGCAATGTCATGCCTTACCTGCCTGAGAAAGAATATCGGAAAGGCAATACCAACAGAACCATCTCATATCCCACCTACAGGCGGACCTTTTCAGGTAATACAGATTGATTTTATTCAATTACCCCCTTGTCGAAATTTGAAATATGTACTTGTTTGTATAGATGTATTCTCAAATTGGGTCGAAGCATTTCCTGCGGCCACAAATACCGCTATGTTTACTGCTAAGAAAATTGTGCAGGAATTTGTATGTAGATATGGTATCCCTAGAATTATTGAAAGTGATAGGGGTACCCATTTTACAGGTGATGTCTTTCAAGGAATGTGTAAGTTGATGGGAATTGATAGCAAGCTGCACACTCCATACCGTCCACAGGCGAGTGCGAAGGTGGAAAGAGTGAACAGCACTATTAAAAATAAACTGAGCAAAGTTATGGCAGAGACAGGAGTGACATGGCCAGAAGCTTTACCCATTGTACTATACAGCATCAGAACCACTCCCAGGTCCCCTCTTAATCTGTCTCCCTTTGAAATCTTGTTTGGTCGACAACCGCATGTTATGATTAACCCTCAGGATGATTTGAAGTGTAACAATGAAGTAACTGTAAAGTACCTGGTTAACATGAGTAAACAGCTAAGGAATCAAAATGACAATTTGAAGTTGGTGATTCCTGATTTACCAGATAGTAATTGTCATGACATTGAACCTGGGGATTATGTAATGATACGGAATTTTCTACGCTCAGGTTGCCTTATTGACAGATGGGAAGGACCATACCAAGTCTTATTGACTAGCACTACAGCATTGAAGGTTGCCGAGAGAGAGACTTGGGTTCATTCGTCCCACTGTAAGAAGGTTGCTGATCCAGAGAGGTCCCGTGATAAGGAACAGGCGGTAGAGGAAGTTGTATCACTGGAGTGTCTGTTCCAGGAGGACTGAGGCGGCACCTGAGCATTGAAAATCACAAGATCAAAAGCAGTTGTCGATTCCCTGTTCCCTTTTATTGTTTTTCTCCACTTCCCATCCCCTCTCCCTCAATTTTTTCCCCCCTTCTCATTCTTCTCCGTTTCCTCCTATAAGATGGACTTGCCCCAAGAGACTGTGATCCGGATTTTCCTGTTGACCATGATGTTGACCAGAGCAGTCTGTTCCGGCGAGAGTACCATGGAGGTCGAGAGAGGTTCTGGAATGGGTTCTGATGACAAAGATGAAGGCGTAGTTTTCCAAGAACAACTTAACCAACAAGTAAAGGCGAGTATCAGAAAACGATCCGATAGCATTGACAATAGAAGGAATTGTGAAGGATTGTTAGCTGAAGAAAACTGTATCTGTAGGCTCTGTGACAACGTAGTTGAGGATGGGTGCATTAAGAAATGCCAATCCAGTTTTAATATCCATATGGACCGGCATCCATTGAGTGACTATCACTCCTTAGTGGGTAGTGTGTTAAATCAAACAGATTTTTGGGTATGCTCTCAAGTACCTCAAGGTCATAGCAAATCAGGACTAGTACCATTTCCTTTAACGGTAGGGGAGGTACTTGAGCTAAGGGTGGGAGACCGGTGGACAGGAGGTTTAATATCTCCAGTCCTCCTAGTTTGAAGCTCCACCAATATCATGTGGATAGATCCCTAATATGTTTTAACATTTCCAATCCCCGAAAGCCGGGAAATTGGGAAGTGTCATGGAGTAACCAAACCATGACCTTTTCATATAGGGCAGATAGAATGCCTACAGATACAGAACTTATACGCCACATAGCTGGTAGTGGAAAATATTTCCGATATAGGTATACCCTAGGAAGTAGGATTATGAGAGTTGGAGAGGTATCACCAGGATACTGTGCACATATCGTACAAACTGATACGTGTACTAGACAGATGGGAGAATTAGGGTTAGGAGATTTCACATGGAAAATGTGTAATATGGTCATGTCCTACTCCGTCCCATATGTTCTCCCCGATGATGCATATTTCATATGCGGGAGGAAGGCATATAAGTGGCTTGCCCCAAACTCTGAGGGATTGTGTTATATTGGAAAAGTACTGCCTGAAGTAATGACTGTATCACATGCCAAAATGAAAGATATACACCGTGTTGCCCAAGCTCCTTATACTCACACCCATTACGAGCACGTAGTTAAACGGCACCTGATAGAAAGAACAGAGCATCCAGCCTCTGACATGATCCATGAATCCACCGGGATTCAGTTTCTGCTTGCGTTAGACATCACTCGCACCGCCAGAGGAGTGTTGAATTATAAATACATATCTGCGCTCGCAAATTTGTTAGACAATATCACAGAAATGTATGATGACACGTTTAGGTATATTGGAAGAGAACTTCAAGCTTATAAAACAGAACTGGTACAGCATAGAATGGTTCTCAATTACCTCACAGCAGTGACAGGCGGATATTGTGTCACACTGGCAACACAGTACGGCGTGAAATGTTGCACATATATTACGAATAGTACCGAGGACCCGGTCGAGGTCATAGACCAAAAGATGGACGATATTCTCCAACTGAAGTGGGAATTTCGCAGGAGACACAATCTCACTCTTGCTGCTGTAGGTAATGAGCTGACTGGTTGGGTGTCATGGTTGAACCCGCGAAATTGGTTCTCTGGTTTAGGAGAATGGGCTCAAGGAGTCATAATGGATGTTGGGAAGTTTCTCCTATGTATTTTAGGTGTTGTCATAACCATTGGCTTGATATTTAGATGCGGTCAGGCTTTAATGAAGTGCAAACGTAGTACCAGGGTAATGAGTCTAAGGAGTGAGGAAATTGTAATTCCAATGGATTTGATTTATGACCCAACGGTAGAAACAATGATGTGATGAAAAAGCGATTATACGGTCCGTTTCTTTCACCTGTTTTTCCGTTTTCTCCAAGGTAAAAAGACCCACTTGGACGAGGAATTTGATGATCCTGTATACAGACAACGGATGGATTAAAGAAGAAGTTTTGACAACCTTATACACAGATATTTGATGAACTATGCCATAGACCCCCAGTTTCCCTAGAAATTTTAAAATTACGCTAGCCCAACACTTTTGTAAGTCTATGGACATTGACAAAGCTTTTTGCTCGCACCTTGGGCAAAAGCACAAAGAAGACTGCATTCAACAGACACCAGACAAGACTTCAACCGACAAATGTTCATTAACCTGACATAGAATACCACTGCATTTACCATAAGTGTTCTTTATCTTCATTTCTACAACCCTCAGGTAATGACACACATAGTCGATAGGGAATACAGGCACAGGTATCAGCAATCACATACCTCCCCCATTCATGTATCATCAACTAAAATGTGCTCCCCCATTTTGTTGCAACCAAAATACGAAAAGAGCTCGGTAAAGTTTGACAGCCCATCCACAGACCCGTACCGCGGGATAAGAAGGAATTCAAATGTATACTTCGCAATACCTCGAAGCTTGATTTACAACACATATGGCACGATGACACATGACCCCCCAAACATGGATTCATACACACATGCTTCTGCTATCCCACTAGGTCATACCCTTTTCCTACCTTCTCCTCTCCTCCCCTACCCAACCATAGAAATGTATTAACCCCTGACATATATTTTTCTCTTTTTGAAATGTTTTAGGAAGTGGCAGTTATTGTTGACTGACAAAGGGTGGACTGTCAAAGTCAGAAAAATATCACTATGCACACTGCCATATTTGCACCTCATACCGGTCCGCGCTGCGCATGCGTGCACTCTCCCGTGCGTGCGCATACTCGCTGTTGCGGGCACCCGCAGGCGCACGGTATGTGCATTTACGGTAGAGTTTATGTGTTCGTAGCGTGCGACTCAATCGTTACATATTTTCACTATATAATGTATTTTGTAGATCATGATCCCTTTGATAGATTCTGAAAGTTTAGTTAATGTAGCATGTTCATGGACAGAGAGATCCCTCTTTGTTTGATACGAAGGGTCAGACAGGGGTCAAATAGTGGTGTTTAGTATCCATCGGAATAGTATTTAATTAGCAATATTCCGGTGTTGGTTTGAAGCTGATTGATCGCTCGTGCGAATAGTTATGGACATAAGAAGTTTATGTCCATTTACTATTATTTGCACTTACTTATCCATGCGGCGGGAAACCTAGTTTCCCACCCACCTGAGCAGTTGGAAATTGTCACAGCCCACCTGTATGAATCAACCTATGACCTTTTGTTATAATGCGAAGACGAATTCCTGTGTCCAATGAACAATGAGATTGTAGGGACCATTGAACTGTATTGTGTGTGGGGCATAAATAGACAAGCCGATCACATCCAGCTCACTCTTCAACGGTTCTCATTGCTGATAATCGGGAGCTGGATGTCCAGAGGCGCATGCGATCGTTCCCCTTTGTGCGTAAGTTTTCTCCGCAATCATATTGTTTTTCTTGTTATTGTGAGCCATATCTCTCTCTCTCTCTCTTCTCTTTCTCTCTCGTATTCCCATAAACGTAATAGTATTGTATTGCATTTCCTGGGTAGTTATCTGGTTAGTTAGTCTATGTTATATTGTAGTGTGTGACTTGTACTGTATTATTCTTTTTGCAAGTATAACATTCATAAGGCGTTAGACCCTAAGCCCGGTAGTTGTGTATTTATTATAGTGTTAAGTATTCTCAGAGCGTCGGTGACGCTCGAACAGCTTTTAAGTTAATAAGGTTACACTGTGTTGCATCTACACCCTATCTCTACACTAAGGTTTTACTGCATATTACATTGTTATGGTTTAGATATAAAGGTTTAACATTGTGAGCGTCTGCGCCGCTGGTGATCTCCTCGTGGTCCCGAGCGTCCGCTACGCTATAGCGAACCATTACGTTAGTCAGCAGCCAATAGCGTGCCTGCCTGTGATCTCTTGGCCGCGAGTGAACGTGACGCTTGAGTGTCTCGACCACGGCTAAGCGATTGTTACGCAACGTGCGTACCCTTACGGTACTCCATACGTCAATAGCGTACAGTGTTCTTAGACCTCTTAAAGGGTTTTAAATAAGATAAATATTTAGCTTTATCAAGCCCAGCAATAGTAGTGCCTCTGTGATGTCACCAGTCGCTGCTGTGTAGCCCAGTAGTAGTCGTGCCTCTGTGACGTCAGCAGTCGCTGCTGTGTAGCCCAGTAATAGTAGCGCCTCTGTGACATCAGCAGTCGCTGCTGTGTAACCCAGTAGTAGTAGTGCCTCTGTGACATCAGCAGTCGCTGCTGTGTAGCCCAATAATAGTAGTGCCTCTGTGACGTCAGCAGTAGCTGCTGTGTAGCCCAGCAATAGTAGTGCCTCTGTGATGTCACCAGTCGCTGCTGTGTAGGCCAGTAGTAGTAGTGCCTGTGTGACGTCAGCAGTCGCTGCTGTGTAGTCCAATAATAGTAGTGCCTCTGTGACGTCAGCAGTCGCTGCTGTGTAGCCCAGCAATAGTAGTGCCTCTGTGATGTCACCAGTCGCTGCTGTGTAGGCCAGTAGTAGTAGTGCCTGTGTGACGTCAGCAGTCGCTGCTGTGTAGCCCAATAATAGTAGTGCCTCTGTGACGTCAGCAGTCGCTGCTGTGTAGCCCAGCAATAGTAGTGCCTCTGTGATGTCACCAGTCGCTGCTGTGTAGCCCAGTAGTAGTAGTGCCTGTGTGACGTCAGCAGTCGCTGCTGTGTAGCCCAGTAGTAGTAGTGCCACTGTGACGTCAGCAGTCGCTGCTGTGTAGCCCAGTAGTAGTAGTGGCTCTGTGACGTCAGCAGTCGCTGCTGTGTAGCCCAGTAGTAATAGTGCCTCTGTTATGTCAGCAGTAGCTGCTGTGAAGCCCAGTAGTAGTAGTGCCTCTGTGACGTCAGCAGTCGCTGCTGTGTAGCCCAGTAGTAATAGTGCCTCTGTGATGTCAGCAGTCCCTGCTGTGTAGCCCAGTAGTAATAGTGCCTCTGTGATGTCAGCAGTCCCTGCTGTGTAGCCCAGTAGTAGTAGTGCCTCTGTGACGTCAGCAGTCGCTGCTGTGTAGCCCAGTAATAGTGCCTCTGTGACGACAGCAGTCGCTGCTGTGTAGCCCAGCAATAGTAGTGCCTCTGTGATGTCACCAGTCGCTGCTGTGTAGCCCAGTAGTAGTAGTGCCTCTGTGACGTCCGCAGTCGCTGCTGTGTAGCCCAGTAATAGTGCCTCTGTGACGACAGCAGTCGCTGCTGTGTAGCCCAGCAATAGTAGTGCCTCTGTGATGTCACTAGTCGCTGCTGTGTAGCCCAGTAGTAGTAGTGCCTCTGTGACGTCAGCAGTCGCTGCGGTGTAGCCCAGTAGTAGTAGTGCCTCTGTGACGTCAGCAGTCGCTGCTGTGTAGCCCAGTAGTAGTAGTGCCTCTGTGACGTCAGCAGTCGCTGCTGTGTAGCCCAGTAATAGTAGTGCCTCTGTGATGTCAGCAGTCGCTGCTGTGTAGCCCAGCAATAGTAGTGCCTTTGTGATGTCACCAGTCGCTGCTGTGTAGCCCAGTAGTAGTAGTGCCTCTGTGACGTCAGCAGTCGCTGCTGTGTAGCCCAGTAATAGTGCCTCAGTGACGTCAGCAGTCGCTGCTGTGTAGCCCAGCAATAGTAGTGCCTCTGTGATGTCACCAGCCGCTGCTGTGTAGCCCAGTAGTAGTAGTGCCTCTGTGACGTCAGCAGTCGCTGCTGTGTAACCCAGTAATAGTAGTGCCTCTGTGACATCAGCAGTCGCTTTCGTGTAGCCCAATAATAGTAGTGCCTCTGTGACGTCAGCAGTCGCTGCTGTGTAGCCCAGCAATAGTAGTGCCTCTGTGATGTCACCAGTCGCTGCTGTGTAGGCCAGTAGTAGTAGTGCCTCTGTGACGTCAGCAGTCGCTGCTGTGTAGCCCAATAATAGTAGTGCCTCTGTGACGTCAGCAGTCGCTGCTGTGTAGCCCAGCAATAGTAGTGCCTCTGTGATGTCACCAGTCGCTGCTGTGTAGCCCAGTAGTAGTAGTGCCTCTGTTACGTCAGCAGTCGCTGCTGTGTAGCCCAGTAATAGTAGTGCCACTGTGACGTCAGCAGTTGCTGCTGTGTAGCCCAGTAGTAGTAGTGCCTCTGTGACGTCAGCAGTCGCTGCTGTGTAGCCCAGTAATAGTAGTGCCGCTGTGATGTCACCAGTCGCTGCTGTGTAGCCCAGTAGTAGTAGTGCCTCTGTGACGTCAGCAGTCGCTGCTGTGTAGCCCAGTAATAGTAGTGCCTCTGTGACGTTAGCAGTCGCTGCTGTGTAGCCCAGCAATAGTAGTGCCTCTGTGATGTCACCAGTCGCTGCTGTGTAGCCCAGTAGTAGTAGTGCATCTGTGACACAGCAGTCGCTGCTGTGTAGCCCAGTAATAGTAGTGCCTCTGTGACTTCAGCAGTTGCTGCTGTGTAACCTAATAATAGTAGTGCCTCTGTGCGTCAGCAGTCGCTGCTGTGTAGCCCAGCAATAGTACTGCCTCTGTGATGTCAGCAGTCGCTGCTGTGTAGCCCAGTAATAGTGCCTCTGTGATGTGAGCAGTCACTGCTGTGTAGCCCAGTAGTAGTAGTGCCTCTGTGATGTCAGCAGTCACTGCTGTGTAGCCCAATAGTAGTAGTGCCTCTGTGATGTCAGCAGTCACTGCTGTGTAGCCCAGTAATAGTAGTGCCTCTGTGATGTCAGCAGTCACTGCTGTGTAGCCCAGTAGTAGTAGTGCCTCTGTTATGTAAGCAGTCGCTGCTGTGTAGCCTAGTAATAGTGCCTCTGTGACGTCAGCAGTCGCTGCTGTGTAGCCCAGTAGTAGTAGTGCCTCTGTGATGTCAGCAGTCGCTGCTGTGTAGCCCAGTAATAGTAGTGCCTCTGTGAATTCAGCAGTTGCTGCTGTGTAGCCCAGTAATACTGCTTCTGTGACGTCAGCAGTCGCTGCTGTGTAGCCTAGTAGTAGTGCCCCTGTGACGTCAGCAGTCGCTGCTGTGTAGCCCAGTAGTAATAGTGCCTCTGTGACTTCAGCAGTCGCTGCTGTGTAGCCCAGTAGTAATAGTGCCTCTGTGACGTCAGCAGTCGCTGCTGTGTAGCCCAGTAGTAGTAGTAGTGCCTCTGTGACGTCAGCAGTCGCTGCTGTGTAGCCCAGTAATAGTAGTGCCTCTGTGATGTCAGCAGTCGCTGCTGTGTAGCCCAGCAATAGTAGTGCCTTTGTGATGTCACCAGTCGCTGCTGTGTAGCCCAGTAGTAGTAGTGCATCTGTGACGTCAGCAGTCGCTGCTGTGTAGCCCAGTAATAGTGCCTCAGTGACGTCAGCAGTCGCTGCTGTGTAGCCCAGCAATAGTAGTGACTCTGTGATGTCACCAGCCGCTGCTGTGTAGCCCAGTAGTAGTAGTGCCTCTGTGACATCAGCAGTCGCTGCTGTGTAGCCCAGTAATAGTAGTGCCTCTTTGACATCAGCAGTCGCTTTCGTGTAGCCCAGTAATAGTAGTGCCTCTGTGACATCAGCAGTCGCTGCTGTGTAGCCCAATAATAGTAGTGCCTCTGTGACGTCAGCAGTCGCTGCTGTGTAGCCCAGCAATAGTAGTGCCTCTGTGATGTCACCAGTCGCTGCTGTGTAGGCCAGTAGTAGTAGTGCCTCTGTGACGTCAGCAGTCGCTGCTGTGTAGCCCAATAATAGTAGTGCCTCTGTGACGTCAGCAGTCGCTGCTGTGTAGCCCAGCAATAGTAGTGCCTCTGTGATGTCACCAGTCGCTGCTGTGTAGCCCAGTAATAGTAGTGCCTCTGTGACATCAGCAGTCGCTGCTGTGTAGCCCAATAATAGTAGTGCCTCTGTGACGTCAGCAGTCGCTGCTGTGTAGCCCAGCAATAGTAGTGCCTCTGTGATGTCACCAGTCGCTGCTGTGTAGGCCAGTAGTAGTAGTGCCTCTGTGACGTCAGCAGTCGCTGCTGTGTAGCCAAATAATAGTAGTGCCTCTGTGACGTCAGCAGTCGCTGCTGTGTAGCCCAGCAATAGTAGTGCCTCTGTGACGTCACCAGTCGCTGCTGTGTAGCCCAGTAGTAGTAGTGCCTCTGTGACGTCAGCAGTCGCTGCTGTGTAGCCCAGTAATAGTAGTGCCACTGTGACGTCAGCAGTTGCTGCTGTGTAGCCCAGTAGTAGTAGTGCCTCTGTGACGTCAGCAGTCGCTGCTGTGTAGCCCAGTAATAGTAGTGCCTCTGTGATGTCACCAGTCGCTGCTGTGTAGCCCAGTAGTAGTAGTGCCTCTGTGACGTCAGCAGTCGCTGCTGTGTAGCCCAGTAATAGTAGTGCCTCTGTGACGTTAGCAGTCGCTGCTGTGTAGCCCAGCAATAGTAGTGCCTCTGTGATGTCACCAGTCGCTGCTGTGTAGCCCAGTAGTAGTAGTAGCAGCGCATCTGTGACACAGCAGTCGCTGCTGTGTAGCCCAGTAATAGTAGTGCCTCTGTGACTTCAGCAGTTGCTGCTGTGTAACCCAATAATAGTAGTGCCTCTGTGACGTCAGCAGTCGCTGCTGTGTAGCCCAGCAATAGTAGTGCCTCTGTGATGTCAGCAGTCGCTGCTGTGTAGCCCAGTAATAGTGCCTCTGTGACGTCAGCAGTCACTGCTGTGTAGCCCAGTAGTAGTAGTGCCTCTGTGATGTCAGCAGTCACTGCTGTGTAGCCCAGTAGTAGTAGTGCCTCTGTGATGTCAGCAGTCACTGCTGTGTAGCCCAGTAATAGTAGTGCCTCTGTGATGTCAGCAGTCACTGCTGTGTAGCCAAGTAGTAGTAGTGCCTCTGTGATATCAGCAGTCACTGCTGTGTAGCCCAGTAGTAGTAGTAGTGCCTCTGTGATGTCAGCAGTCACTGCTGTGTAGCCCAGTAGTAATAGTGCCTCTGTGACGTCAGCAGTCGCTGCTGTGTAGCCCAGTAGTAATAGTACCTCTGTGACGTCAGCAGTCGCTGCTGTGTAGCCCAGTAATAGTAGTGCCTCTGTGATGTCACCTGTGTAGGCCAGTAGTAGTAGTGCCTATGTGACGTCAGCAGTCGCTGCTGTGTAGCCCAATAATAGTAGTGCCTCTGTGACGTCAGCAGTCGCTGCTGTGTAGCCCAGCAATAGTAGTGCCTCTGTGATGTCACCAGTCGCTGCTGTGTAGCCCAGTAGTAGTAGTGCCTCTGTTACGTCAGCAGTCGCTGCTGTGTAGCCCAGTAATAGTAGTGCCACTGTGACGTCAGCAGTTGCTGCTGTGTAGCCCATTAGTAGTAGTGCCTCTGTGACGTCAGCAGTCGCTGCTGTGTAGCCCAGTAATACTAGTGCCTCTGTGATGTCACCAGTCGCTGCTGTGTAGCCCAGTAGTAGTAGTGCCTCTGTGACGTCAGCAGTCGCTGCTGTGTAGCCCAGTAATAGTAGTGCCTCTGTGACGTTAGCAGTCGCTGCTGTGTAGCCCAGCAATAGTAGTGCCTCTGTGATGTCACCAGTCGCTGCTGTGTAGCCCAGTAGTAGTAGTGCATCTGTGACACAGCAGTCGCTGCTGTGTAGCCCAGTAATAGTAGTGCCTCTGTAACTTCAGCAGTTGCTGCTGTGTAACCTAATAATAGTAGTGCCTCTGTGACGTCAGCAGTCGCTGCTGTGTAGCCCAGCAATAGTAGTGCCTCTGTGATGTCAGCAGTCGCTGCTGTGTAGCCTAGTAATAGTGCCTCTGTGATGTCAGCAGTCACTGCTGTGTAGCCCAGTAGTAGTAGTGCCTCTGTGATGTCAGCAGTCACTGCTGTGTAGCCCAATAGTAGTAGTGCCTCTGTGATGTCAGCAGTCACTGCTGTGTAGCCCAGTAATAGTAGTGCCTCTGTGATGTCAGCAGTCACTGCTGTGTAGCCCTGTAGTAGTAGTGCCTCTGTTATGTAAGCAGTCGCTGCTGTGTAGCCTAGTAATAGTGCCTCTGTGACGACAGCAGTCGCTGCTGTGTAGCCCAGTAGTAGTGCCTCTGTGATGTCAGCAGTCGCTGCTGTGAGGCCCAGTAATAGTAGTGCCTCTGTGAATTCAGCAGTTGCTGCTGTGTAGCCCAGTAATACTGCTTCTGTGACATCAGCAGTCGCTGCTGTGTAGCCCAGTAGTAGTGCCCCTGTGACGTCAGCAGTCGCTGCGGTGTAGCCCAGTAGTAATAGTGCCTCTGTGACTTCAGCAGTCGCTGCTGTGTAGCCCAGTAATAGTGCCTCTGTGATGTCAGCAGTCACTGCTGTGTAGCCCAGTAGTAGTAGTGCCTCTGTGATGTCAGCAGTCACTGCTGTGTAGCCCAATAGTAGTAGTGCCTCTGTGATGTCAGCAGTCACTGCTGTGTAGCCCAGTAATAGTAGTGCCTCTGTGATGTCAGCAGTCACTGCTGTGTAGCCCAGTAGTAGTAGTGCCTCTGTTATGTAAGCAGTCGCTGCTGTGTAGCCTAGTAATAGTGCCTCTGTGACGTCAGCAGTCGCTGCTGTGTAGCCCAGCAATAGTAGTGCCTCTGTGATGTCACCAGTCGCTGCTGTGTAGCCCAGTAGTAGTAGTGCCTCTGTTACGTCAGCAGTCGCTGCTGTGTAGCCCAGTAATAGTAGTGCCACTGTGACGTCAGCAGTTGCTGCTGTGTAGCCCAGTAGTAGTAGTAGTGCCTCTGTGACGTCAGCAGTCGCTGCTGTGTAGCCCAGTAATAGTAGTGCCTCTGTGATGTCACCAGTCGCTGCTGTGTAGCCCAGTAGTAGTAGTGCCTCTGTGACGTCAGCAGTCGCTGCTGTGTAGCCCAGTAATAGTAGTGCCTCTGTGACGTTAGCAGTCGCTGCTGTGTAGCCCAGCAATAGTAGTGCCTCTGTGATGTCACCAGTCGCTGCTGTGTAGCCCAGTAGTAGTAGTAGCGCATCTGTGACACAGCAGTCGCTGCTGTGTAGCCCAGTAATAGTAGTGCCTCTGTGACTTCAGCAGTTGCTGCTGTGTAACCCAATAATAGTAGTGCCTCTGTGACGTCAGCAGTCGCTGCTGTGTAGCCCAGCAATAGTAGTGCCTCTGTGATGTCAGCAGTCGCTGCTGTGTAGCCCAGTAATAGTGCCTCTGTGACGTCAGCAGTCACTGCTGTGTAGCCCAGTAGTAGTAGTGCCTCTGTGATGTCAGCAGTCACTGCTGTGTAGCCCAGTAGTAGTAGTGCCTCTGTGATGTCAGCAGTCACTGCTGTGTAGCCCAGTAATAGTAGTGCCTCTGTGATGTCAGCAGTCACTGCTGTGTAGCCAAGTAGTAGTAGTGCCTCTGTGATATCAGCAGTCACTGCTGTGTAGCCCAGTAGTAGTAGTAGTGCCTCTGTGATGTCAGCAGTCACTGCTGTGTAGCCCAGTAGTAATAGTGCCTCTGTGACGTCAGCAGTCGCTGCTGTGTAGCCCAGTAGTAATAGTGCCTCTGTGACGTCAGCAGTCGCTGCTGTGTAGCCCAGTAATAGTAGTGCCTCTGTTATGTAAGCAGTCGCTGCTGTGTAGCCTAGTAATAGTGCCTCTGTGACGTCAGCAGTCGCTGCTGTGTAGCCCAGTAGTAGTAGTGCCTCTGTGATGTCAGCAGTCGCTGCTGTGTAGCCCAGTAATAGTAGTGCCTCTGTGAATTCAGCAGTTGCTGCTGTGTAGCCCAGTAATACTGCTTCTGTGACGTCAGCAGTCGCTGCTGTGTAACCCAGTAGTAATAGTGCCTCTGTGACGTCAGCAGTCGCTGCTGTGTAGCCCAGTAATAGTAGTGCCTCTGTTATGTCAGCAGTCGCTGCTGTGTAGCCCAGTAGTAGTGCCCCTGTGACGTCAGCAGTCGCTGCTGTGTAGCCCAGTAGTAATAGTGCCTCTGTGACATCAGCAGTCGCTGCTGTGAAGCCCAGTAATAGTAGTGCCTCTGTGATGTCAGCAGTCGCTGCTGTGTAGCCCAGCAATAGTAGTGCCTCTGTGATGTCACCAGTCGCTGCTGTGTAGGCCAGTAGTAGTAGTGCCTCTGTGACGTCAGCAGTCGCTGCTGTGTAGCCCAATAATAGTAGTGCCTCTGTGACATCAGCAGTCGCTGCTGTGTAGCCCAGCAATAGTAGTGCCTCTGTGATGTCACCAGTCGCTGCTGTGTAGCCCAGTAATAGTAGTGCCTCTGTGACATCAGCAGTCGCTGCTGTGTAGCCCAATAATAGTAGTGCCTCTGTGACGTCAGCAGTCGCTGCTGTGTAGCCCAGCAATAGTAGTGCCTCTGTGATGTCACCTGTGTAGGCCAGTAGTAGTAGTGCCTATGTGACGTCAGCAGTCGCTGCTGTGTAGCCCAATAATAGTAGTGCCTCTGTGACGTCAGCAGTCGCTGCTGTGTAGCCCAGCAATAGTAGTGCCTCTGTGATGTCACCAGTCGCTGCTGTGTAGCCCAGTAGTAGTAGTGCCTCTGTTACGTCAGCAGTCGCTGCTGTGTAGCCCAGTAATAGTAGTGCCACTGTGACGTCAGCAGTTGCTGCTGTGTAGCCCAGTAGTAGTAGTGCCTCTGTGACGTCAGCAGTCGCTGCTGTGTAGCCCAGTAATAGTAGTGCCTCTGTGATGTCACCAGTCGCTGCTGTGTAGCCCAGTAGTAGTAGTGCCTCTGTGACGTCAGCAGTCGCTGCTGTGTAGCCCAGTAATAGTAGTGCCTCTGTGACGTTAGCAGTCGCTGCTGTGTAGCCCAGCAATAGTAGTGCCTCTGTGATGTCACCAGTCGCTGCTGTGTAGCCCAGTAGTAGTAGTGCATCTGTGACACAGCAGTCGCTGCTGTGTAGCCCAGTAATAGTAGTGCCTCTGTAACTTCAGCAGTTGCTGCTGTGTAACCTAATAATAGTAGTGCCTCTGTGACGTCAGCAGTCGCTGCTGTGTAGCCCAGCAATAGTAGTGCCTCTGTGATGTCAGCAGTCGCTGCTGTGTAGCCTAGTAATAGTGCCTCTGTGATGTCAGCAGTCACTGCTGTGTAGCCCAGTAGTAGTAGTGCCTCTGTGATGTCAGCAGTCACTGCTGTGTAGCCCAATAGTAGTAGTGCCTCTGTGATGTCAGCAGTCACTGCTGTGTAGCCCAGTAATAGTAGTGCCTCTGTGATGTCAGCAGTCACTGCTGTGTAGCCCTGTAGTAGTAGTGCCTCTGTTATGTAAGCAGTCGCTGCTGTGTAGCCTAGTAATAGTGCCTCTGTGACGTCAGCAGTCGCTGCTGTGTAGCCCAGTAGTAGTAGTGCCTCTGTGATGTCAGCAGTCGCTGCTGTGAGGCCCAGTAATAGTAGTGCCTCTGTGAATTCAGCAGTTGCTGCTGTGTAGCCCAGTAATACTGCTTCTGTGACGTCAGCAGTCGCTGCTGTGTAGCCCAGTAGTAGTGCCCCTGTGACGTCAGCAGTCGCTGCTGTGTAGCCCAGTAGTAATAGTGCCTCTGTGACTTCAGCAGTCGCTGCTGTGTAGCCCAGTAATAGTGCCTCTGTGATGTCAGCAGTCACTGCTGTGTAGCCCAGTAGTAGTAGTGCCTCTGTGATGTCAGCAGTCACTGCTGTGTAGCCCAATAGTAGTAGTGCCTCTGTGATGTCAGCAGTCACTGCTGTGTAGCCCAGTAATAGTAGTGCCTCTGTGATGTCAGCAGTCACTGCTGTGTAGCCCAGTAGTAGTAGTGCCTCTGTTATGTAAGCAGTCGCTGCTGTGTAGCCTAGTAATAGTGCCTCTGTGACGTCAGCAGTCGCTGCTGTGTAGCCCAGTAGTAGTAGTGCCTCTGTGATGTCAGCAGTCGCTGCTGTGTAGCCCAGTAATAGTAGTGCCTCTGTGAATTCAGCAGTTGCTGCTGTGTAGCCCAGTAATACTGCTTCTGTGACGTCAGCAGTCGCTGCTGTGTAGCCCAGTAGTAGTGCCCCTGTGACGTCAGCAGTCGCTGCTGTGTAGCCCAGTAGTAATAGTGCCTCTGTGACTTCAGCAGTCGCTGCTGTGTAGCCCAGTAGTAATAGTGCCTCTGTGACTTCAGCAGTCGCTGCTGTGTAGCCCAGTAGTAGTAGTAGTGCCTCTGTGACGTCAGCAGTCGCTGCTGTGTAGCCCAGTAATAGTAGTGCCTCTGTGATGTCAGCAGTCGCTGCTGTGTAGCCCAGCAATAGTAGTGCCTTTGTGATGTCACCAGTCGCTGCTGTGTAGCCCAGTAGTAGTAGTGCCTCTGTGACATCAGCAGTCGCTGCTGTGTAGCCCAGCAATAGTAGTGCCTCTGTGATGTCACCAGTCACTGCTGTGTAGCCCAGTAGTAGTAGTGCCTCTGTGACGTCAGCAGTCGCTGCTGTGTAGCCCAGTAATAGTAGTGCCACTGTGACGTCAGCAGTTGCTGCTGTGTAGCCCAGTAGTAGTAGTGCCTCTGTGACGTCAGCAGTCGCTGCTGTGTAGCCCAGTAATAGTAGTGCCTCTGTGATGTCACCAGTCGCTGCTGTGTAGCCCAGTAGTAGTAGTGCCTCTGTGACGTCAGCAGTCGCTGCTGTGTAGCCCAGCAATAGTAGTGCCTCTGTGATGTCACCAGTCGCTGCTGTGTAGCCCAGTAGTAGTAGTAGTGCATCTGTGACACAGCAGTCGCTGCTGTGTAGCCCAGTAATAGTAGTGCCTCTGTGACTTCAGCAGTTGCTGCTGTGTAACCCAATAATAGTAGTGCCTCTGTGACGTCAGCAGTCGCTGCTGTGTAGCCCAGCAATAGTAGTGCCTCTGTGATGTCAGCAGTCGCTGCTGTGTAGCCCAGTAATAGTGCCTCTGTGACGTCAGCAGTCACTGCTGTGTAGCCCAGTAGTAGTAGTGCCTCTGTGATGTCAGCAGTCACTGCTGTGTAGCCCAGTAGTAGTAGTGCCTCTGTGATGTCAGCAGTCACTGCTGTGTAGCCCAGTAATAGTAGTGCCTCTGTGATGTCAGCAGTCACTGCTGTGTAGCCCAGTAGTAGTAGTGCCTCTGTGATATCAGCAGTCACTGCTGTGTAGCCCAGTAGTAGTAATAGTGCCTCTGTGACGTCAGCAGTCGCTGCTGTGTAGCCCAGTAGTAATAGTGCCTCTGTGACGTCAGCAGTCGCTGCTGTGTAGCCCAGTAATAGTAGTGCCTCTGTTATGTAAGCAGTCGCTGCTGTGTAGCCTAGTAATAGTGCCTCTGTGACGTCAGCAGTCGCTGCTGTGTAGCCCAGTAGTAGTAGTGCCTCTGTGATGTCAGCAGTCGCTGCTGTGTAGCCCAGTAATAGTAGTGCCTCTGTGAATTCAGCAGTTGCTGCTGTGTAGCCCAGTAATACTGCTTCTGTGACGTCAGCAGTAGCTGCTGTGTAACCCAGTAGTAATAGTGCCTCTGTGACGTCAGCAGTCGCTGCTGTGTAGCCCAGTAATAGTAGTGCCTCTGTTATGTCAGCAGTCGCTGCTGTGTAGCCCAGTAGTAGTGCCCCTGTGACGTCAGCAGTCGCTGCTGTGTAGCCCAGTAGTAATAGTGCCTCTGTGACTTCAGCAGTCGCTGCTGTGTAGCCCAGTAGTAATAGTGCCTCTGTGACATCAGCAGTCACTGCTGTGTAGCCCAGTAATAGTAGTGCCTCTGTGATGTCAGCAGTCGCTGCTGTGTAGCCCAGCAATAGTAGTGCCTCTGTGATGTCACCAGTCGCTGCTGTGTAGCCCAGTAGTAATAGTGCCTCTGTGACGTCAGCAGTCGCTGCTGTGTAGCCCAGTAGTAATAGTGCCTCTGTGACGTCAGCAGTCGCTGCTGTGTAGCCCAGTAGTAATAGTGCCTCTGTGACGTCAGCAGTCGCTGCTGTGTAGCCCAATAATAGTAGTGCCTCTGTGACGTCAGCAGTCGCTGCTGTGTAGCCCAGCAATAGTAGTGCCTCTGTGATGTCACCAGTCGCTGCTGTGTAGCCCAGTAATAGTAGTGCCTCTGTGACATCAGCAGTCGCTGCTGTGTAGCCCAATAATAGTAGTGCCTCTGTGACGTCAGCAGTCGCTGCTGTGTAGCCCAGCAATAGTAGTGCCTCTGTGATGTCACCTGTGTAGGCCAGTAGTAGTAGTAGTGCCTCTGTGACGTCAGCAGTCGCTGCTGTGTAGCCCAATAATAGTAGTGCCTCTGTGACGTCAGCAGTCGCTGCTGTGTAGCCCAGCAATAGTAGTGCCTCTGTGATGTCACCAGTCGCTGCTGTGTAGCCCAGTAGTAGTAGTGCCTCTGTTACGTCAGCAGTCGCTGCTGTGTAGCCCAGTAATAGTAGTGCCACTGTGACGTCAGCAGTTGCTGCTGTGTAGCCCAGTAGTAGTAGTGCCTCTGTGACGTCAGCAGTCGCTGCTGTGTAGCCCAATAATAGTAGTGCCTCTGTGACGTCAGCAGTCGCTGCTGTGTAGCCCAGTAATAGTAGTGCCTCTGTGATGTCACCAGTCGCTGCTGTGTAGCCCAGTAATAGTAGTGCCACTGTGACGTCAGCAGTCGCTGCTGTGTAGCCCAGTAGTAGTAGTGCCTCTGTTACGTCAGCAGTCGCTGCTGTGTAGCCCAGTAATAGTAGTGCCTCTGTGACGTCAGCAGTCGCTGCTGTGTAGCCCAGTAATAGTAGTGCCTCTGTGATGTCACCAGTCGCTGCTGTGTAGCCCAGTAGTAGTAGTGCCTCTGTGATGTCAGCAGTCGCTGCTGTGTAGCCCAGTAATAGTAGTGCCTCTGTGATGTTAGCAGTCGCTGCTGTGTAGCCCAGCAATAGTAGTGCCTCTGTGATGTCACCAGTCGCTGCTGTGTAGCCCAGTAGTAGTAGTAGTGCATCTGTGACACAGCAGTCGCTGCTGTGTAGCCCAGTAATAGTAGTGCCTCTGTGACTTCAGCAGTTGCTGCTGTGTAACCCAATAATAGTAGTGCCTCTGTGACGTCAGCAGTCGCTGCTGTGTAGCCCAGCAATAGTAGTGCCTCTGTGATGTCAGCAGTCGCTGCTGTGTAGCCCAGTAATAGTGCCTCTGTGACGTCAGCAGTTACTGCTGTGTAGCCCAGTAGTAGCGCCTCTGTGCCGTCAGCAGTTGCTGCTGTGTAGCCCAGTAGTAGTAGTGCCTCTGTGATATCAGCAGTCACTGCTGTGTAGCCCAGTAGTAGTAGTAGTGCCTCTGTGATGTCAGCAGTCGCTGCTGTGTAGCCCAGTAGTAATAGTGCCTCTGTGACGTCAGCAGTCGCTGCTGTGTAGCCCAGTAGTAATAGTGCCTCTGTGACGTCAGCAGTCGCTGCTGTGTAGCCCAGTAATAGTAGTGCCTCTGTAATGTAAGCAGTCGCTGCTGTGTAGCCTAGTAATAGTGCCTCTGTGACGTCAGCAGTCGCTGCTGTGTAGCCCAGTAGTAGTAGTGCCTCTGTGATGTCAGCAGTCGCTGCTGTGTAGCCCAGTAATAGTAGTGCCTCTGTGAATTCAGCAGTTGCTGCTGTGTAGCCCAGTAATACTGCTTCTGTGACGTCAGCAGTAGCTGCTGTGTAACCCAGTAGTAATAGTGCCTCTGTGACGTCAGCAGTCGCTGCTGTGTAGCCCAGTAATAGTAGTGCCTCTGTTATGTCAGCAGTCGCTGCTGTGTAGCCCAGTAGTAGTGCCCCTGTGACGTCAGCAGTCGCTGCTGTGTAGCCCAGTAGTAATAGTGCCTCTGTGACTTCAGCAGTCGCTGCTGTGTAGCCCAGTAGTAATAGTGCCTCTGTGACATCAGCAGTCGCTGCTGTGTAGCCCAGTAATAGTAGTGCCTCTGTGATGTCAGCAGTCGCTGCTGTGTAGCCCAGCAATAGTAGTGCCTCTGTGATGTCACCAGTCGCTGCTGTGTAGGCCAGTAGTAGTAGTGCCTCTGTGACGTCAGCAGTCGCTGCTGTGTAGCCCAATAATAGTAGTGCCTCTGTGACGTCAGCAGTCGCTGCTGTGTAGCCCAGCAATAGTAGTGCCTCTGTGATGTCACCAGTCGCTGCTGTGTAGCCCAGTAATAGTAGTGCCTCTGTGACATCAGCAGTCGCTGCTGTGTAGCCCAATAATAGTAGTGCCTCTGTGACGTCAGCAGTCGCTGCTGTGTAGCCCAGCAATAGTAGTGCCTCTGTGATCTCACCTGTGTAGGCCAGTAGTAGTAGTAGTGCCTCTGTGACGTCAGCAGTCGCTGCTGTGTAGCCCAATAATAGTAGTGCCTCTGTGACGTCAGCAGTCGCTGCTGTGTAGCCCAGCAATAGTAGTGCCTCTGTGATGTCACCAGTCGCTGCTGTGTAGCCCAGTAGTAGTAGTGCCTCTGTTACGTCAGCAGACGCTGCTGTGTAGCCCAGTAATAGTAGTGCCACTGTGACGTCAGCAGTTGCTGCTGTGTAGCCCAGTAGTAGTAGTGCCTCTGTGACGTCAGCAGTCGCTGCTGTGTAGCCCAATAATAGTAGTGCCTCTGTGACGTCAGCAGTCGCTGCTGTGTAGCCCAGTAATAGTAGTGCCTCTGTGATGTCACCAGTCGCTGCTGTGTAGCCCAGTAATAGTAGTGCCACTGTGACGTCAGCAGTCGCTGCTGTGTAGCCCAGTAGTAGTAGTGCCTCTGTTACGTCAGCAGTCGCTGCTGTGTAGCCCAGTAATAGTAGTGCCTCTGTGACGTCAGCAGTCGCTGCTGTGTAGCCCAGTAATAGTAGTGCCTCTGTGATGTCACCAGTCGCTGCTGTGTAGCCCAGTAGTAGTAGTGCCTCTGTGATGTCAGCAGTCGCTGCTGTGTAGCCCAGTAATAGTAGTGCCTCTGTGATGTTAGCAGTCGCTGCTGTGTAGCCCAGCAATAGTAGTGCCTCTGTGATGTCACCAGTCGCTGCTGTGTAGCCCAGTAGTAGTAGTGCATCTGTGACACAGCAGTCGCTGCTGTGTAGCCCAGTAATAGTAGTGCCTCTGTGACTTCAGCAGTTGCTGCTGTGTAACCTAATAATAGTAGTGCCTCTGTGACGTCAGCAGTCGCTGCTGTGTAGCCCAGCAATAGTAGTGCCTCTGTGATGTCAGCAGTCGCTGCTGTGTAGCCCAGTAATAGTGCCTCTGTGATGTCAGCAGTCACTGCTGTGTAGCCCAGTAGTAGTAGTGCCTCTGTGATGTCAGCAGTCACATCTGTGTAGCCCAGTAGTAGTAGTGCCTCTGTTATGTAAGCAGTCGCTGCTGTGTAGCCTAGTAATAGTGCCTCTGTGACGTCAGCAGTCGCTGCTGTGTAGCCCAGTAGTAGTAGTGCCTCTGTGATATCAGCAGTCGCTGCTGTGTAGCCCAGTAATAGTAGTGCCTCTGTGAATTCAGCAGTTGCTGCTGTGTAGCCCAGTAATACTGCTTCTGTGACGTCAGCAGTCGCTGCTGTGTAGCCCAGTAGTAGTGCCCCTGTGACGTCAGCAGTCGCTGCTGTGTAGCCCAGTAGTAATAGTGCCTCTGTGACTTCAGCAGTCGCTGCTGTGTAGCCCAGTAGTAATAGTGCCTCTGTGACGTCAGCAGTCGCTGCTGTGTAGCCCAGTAGTAGTAGTGCCTCTGTGATGTCAGCAGTCGCTGCTGTGTAGCCCAGTAATAGTAGTGCCTCTGTGAATTCAGCAGTTGCTGCTGTGTAGCCCAGTAATACTGCTTCTGTGACGTCAGCAGTAGCTGCTGTGTAACCCAGTAGTAATAGTGCCTCTGTGACGTCAGCAGTCGCTGCTGTGTAGCCCAGTAATAGTAGTGCCTCTGTTATGTCAGCAGTCGCTGCTGTGTAGCCCAGTAATAGTAGTGCCTCTGTGACTTCAGCAGTCGCTGCTGTGTAGCCCAGTAGTAATAGTGCCTCTGTGACGTCAGCAGTCGCTGCTGTGTAGCCCAGTAGTAGTAGTGCCTCTGTGACGTCAGCAGTCGCTGCTGTGTATCCCAGTAATAGTAGTGCCTCTGTGATGTCAGCAGTCGCTGCTGTGTAGCCCAGCAATAGTAGTGCCTTTGTGATGTCACCAGCCGCTGCTGTGTAGCCCAGTAGTAGTAGTGCCTCTGTGACGTCAGCAGTCGCTGCTGTGTAGCCCAGTAATAGTAGTGCCTCTGTGACATCAGCAGTCGCTTTCGTGTAGCCCAGTAATAGTAGTGCCTCTGTGACATCAGCAGTCGCTGCTGTGTAGCCCAATAATAGTAGTGCCTCTGTGACGTCAGCAGTCGCTGCTGTGTAGCCCAGCAATAGTAGTGCCTCTGTGATGTCACCAGTCGCTGCTGTGTAGGCCAGTAGTAGTAGTGCCTCTGTGACGTCAGCAGTCGCTGCTGTGTAGCCCAGCAATAGTAGTGCCTCTGTGATGTCACCAGTCGCTGCTGTGTAGCCCAGTAGTAGTAGTGCCTCTGTGACGTCAGCAGTCGCTGCTGTGTAGCCCAGTAATAGTAGTGCCACTGTGACGTCAGCAGTTGCTGCTGTGTAGCCCAGTAGTAGTAGTGCCTCTGTGACGTCAGCAGTCGCTGCTGTGTAGCCCAGTAATAGTAGTGCCTCTGTGCTGTCACCAGTCGCTGCTGTGTAGCCCAGTAGTAGTAGTGCCTCTGTGACGTCAGCAGTCGCTGCTGTGTAGCCCAGTAATAGTAGTGCCTCTGTGACGTTAGCAGTCACTGCTGTGTAGCCCAGTAATAGAAGTGCCTCTGTGATATCAGCAGTCACTGCTGTGTAGCCCAGTAGTAGTAGTAGTGCCTCTGTGATGTCAGCAGTCACTGCTGTGTAGCCCAGTAGTAATAGTGCCTCTGTGACGTCAGCAGTCGCTGCTGTGTAGCCCAGCAGTAATAGTGCCTCTGTGACGTCAGCAGTCGCTGCTGTGTAGCCCAGTAATAGTAGTGCCTCTGTTATGTAAGCAGTCGCTGCTGTGTAGCCTAGTAATAGTGCCTCTGTGACGTCAGCAGTCGCTGCTGTGTAGCCCAGTAGTAGTAGTGCCTCTGTGATGTCAGCAGTCGCTGCTGTGTAGCCCAGTAATAGTAGTGCCTCTGTGAATTCAGCAGTTGCTGCTGTGTAGCCCAGTAATACTGCTTCTGTGACGTCAGCAGTCGCTGCTGTGTAACCCAGTAGTAATAGTGCCTCTGTGACGTCAGCAGTCGCTGCTGTGTAGCCCAGTAATAGTAGTGCCTCTGTTATGTCAGCAGTCGCTGCTGTGAAGCCCAGTAGTAGTGCCCCTGTGACGTCAGCAGTCGCTGCTGTGTAGCCCAGTAGTAATAGTGCCTCTGTGACTTCAGCAGTCGCTGCTGTGTAGCCCAGTAGTAATAGTGCCTCAGTGACATCAGCAGTCGCTGCTGTGTAGCCCAGTAATAGTAGTGCCTCTGTGATGTCAGCAGTCGCTGCTGTGTAGCCCAGCAATAGTAGTGCCTCTGTGATGTCACCAGTCGCTGCTGTGTAGGCCAGTAGTAGTAGTGCCTCTGTGACGTCAGCAGTCGCTGCTGTGTAGCCCAATAATAGTAGTGCCTCTGTGATGTCACCAGTCGCTGCTGTGTAGCCCAGTAATAGTAGTGCCTCTGTGATGTCAGCAGTCGCTGCTGTGTAGCCCAGTAATAGTGCCTCTGTGACGTCAGCAGTCACTGCTGTGTAGCCCAGTAGTAGTAGTAGTAGTAGTGCCTCTGTGATGTCAGCAGTCACTGCTGTGTAGCCCAGTAGTAGTAGTGCCTCTGTGATGTCAGCAGTCACTGCTGTGTAGCCCAGTAATAGTAGTGCCTCTGTGATGTCAGCAGTCACTGCTGTGTAGCCCAGTAGTAGTAGTGCCTCTGTGATATCAGCAGTCACTGCTGTGTAGCCCAGTAGTAGTAGTAGTGCCTCTGTGATGTCAGCAGTCACTGCTGTGTAGCCCAGTAGTAATAGTGTCTCTGTGACGTCAGCAGTCGCTGCTGTGTAGCGCAGTAGTAATAGTGCCTCTGTGACGTCAGCAGTCGCTGCTGTGTAGCCCAGTAATAGTAGTGCCTCTGTTATGTAAGCAGTCGCTGCTGTGTAGCCTAGTAATAGTGCCTCTGTGACGTCAGCAGTCGCTGCTGTGTAGCCCAGTAGTAGTAGTGCCTCTGTGATGTCAGCAGTCGCTGCTGTGTAGCCCAGTAATAGTAGTGCCTCTGTGAATTCAGCAGTTGCTGCTGTGTAGCCCAGTAATACTGCTTCTGTGACGTCAGCAGTCGCTGCTGTGTAACCCAGTAGTAATAGTGCCTCTGTGACGTCAGCAGTCGCTGCTGTGTAGCCCAGTAATAGTAGTGCCTCTGTTAGGTCAGCAGTCGCTGCTGTGTAGCCCAGTAGTAGTGCCCCTGTGACGTCAGCAGTCGCTGCTGTGTAGCCCAGTAGTAATAGTGCCTCTGTGACTTCAGCAGTCGCTGCTGTGTAGCCCAGTAGTAATAGTGCCTCTGTGACATCAGCAGTCGCTGCTGTGTAGCCCAGTAATAGTAGTGCCTCTGTGATGTCAGCAGTCGCTGCTGTGTAGCCCAGCAATAGTAGTGCCTCTGTGATGTCACCAGTCGCTGCTGTGTAGGCCAGTAGTAGTAGTGCCTCTGTGACGTCTGCAGTCGCTGCTGTGTAGCCCAATAATAGTAGTGCCTCTGTGACGTCAGCAGTCGCTGCTGTGTAGCCCAGCAATAGTAGTGCCTCTGTGATGTCACCAGTCGCTGCTGTGTAGCCCAGTAATAGTAGTGCCTCTGTGACATCAGCAGTCGCTGCTGTGTAGCCCAATAATAGTAGTGCCTCTGTGACGTCAGCAGTCGCTGCTGTGTAGCCCAGCAATAGTAGTGCCTCTGTGATGTCACCTGTGTAGGCCAGTAGTAATAGTGCCTCTGTGACGTCAGCAGTCGCTGCTGTGTAGCCCAGTAGTAATAGTGCCTCTGTGACATCAGCAGTCGCTGCTGTGTAGCCCAGTAATAGTAGTGCCTCTGTGATGTCAGCAGTCGCTGCTGTGTAGCCCAGCAATAGTAGTGCCTCTGTGATGTCACCAGTCGCTGCTGTGTAGGCCAGTAGTAGTAGTGCCTCTGTGACGTCAGCAGTCGCTGCTGTGTAGCCCAATAATAGTAGTGCCTCTGTGACGTCAGCAGTCGCTGCTGTGTAGCCCAGCAATAGTAGTGCCTCTGTGATGTCACCAGTCGCTGCTGTGTAGCCCAGTAATAGTAGTGCCTCTGTGACATCAGCAGTCGCTGCTGTGTAGCCCAATAATAGTAGTGCCTCTGTGACGTCAGCAGTCGCTGCTGTGTAGCCCAGCAATAGTAGTGCCTCTGTGATCTCACCTGTGTAGGCCAGTAGTAGTAGTAGTGCCTCTGTGACGTCAGCAGTCGCTGCTGTGTAGCCCAATAATAGTAGTGCCTCTGTGACGTCAGCAGTCGCTGCTGTGTAGCCCAGCAATAGTAGTGCCTCTGTGATGTCACCAGTCGCTGCTGTGTAGCCCAGTAGTAGTAGTGCCTCTGTTACGTCAGCAGACGCTGCTGTGTAGCCCAGTAATAGTAGTGCCACTGTGACGTCAGCAGTTGCTGCTGTGTAGCCCAGTAGTAGTAGTGCCTCTGTGACGTCAGCAGTCGCTGCTGTGTAGCCCAATAATAGTAGTGCCTCTGTGACGTCAGCAGTCGCTGCTGTGTAGCCCAGTAATAGTAGTGCCTCTGTGATGTCACCAGTCGCTGCTGTGTAGCCCAGTAATAGTAGTGCCACTGTGACGTCAGCAGTCGCTGCTGTGTAGCCCAGTAGTAGTAGTGCCTCTGTTACGTCAGCAGTCGCTGCTGTGTAGCCCAGTAATAGTAGTGCCTCTGTGACGTCAGCAGTCGCTGCTGTGTAGCCCAGTAATAGTAGTGCCTCTGTGATGTCACCAGTCGCTGCTGTGTAGCCCAGTAGTAGTAGTGCCTCTGTGATGTCAGCAGTCGCTGCTGTGTAGCCCAGTAATAGTAGTGCCTCTGTGATGTTAGCAGTCGCTGCTGTGTAGCCCAGCAATAGTAGTGCCTCTGTGATGTCACCAGTCGCTGCTGTGTAGCCCAGTAGTAGTAGTGCATCTGTGACACAGCAGTCGCTGCTGTGTAGCCCAGTAATAGTAGTGCCTCTGTGACTTCAGCAGTTGCTGCTGTGTAACCTAATAATAGTAGTGCCTCTGTGACGTCAGCAGTCGCTGCTGTGTAGCCCAGCAATAGTAGTGCCTCTGTGATGTCAGCAGTCGCTGCTGTGTAGCCCAGTAATAGTGCCTCTGTGATGTCAGCAGTCACTGCTGTGTAGCCCAGTAGTAGTAGTGCCTCTGTGATGTCAGCAGTCACATCTGTGTAGCCCAGTAGTAGTAGTGCCTCTGTTATGTAAGCAGTCGCTGCTGTGTAGCCTAGTAATAGTGCCTCTGTGACGTCAGCAGTCGCTGCTGTGTAGCCCAGTAGTAGTAGTGCCTCTGTGATATCAGCAGTCGCTGCTGTGTAGCCCAGTAATAGTAGTGCCTCTGTGAATTCAGCAGTTGCTGCTGTGTAGCCCAGTAATACTGCTTCTGTGACGTCAGCAGTCGCTGCTGTGTAGCCCAGTAGTAGTGCCCCTGTGACGTCAGCAGTCGCTGCTGTGTAGCCCAGTAGTAATAGTGCCTCTGTGACTTCAGCAGTCGCTGCTGTGTAGCCCAGTAGTAATAGTGCCTCTGTGACGTCAGCAGTCGCTGCTGTGTAGCCCAGTAGTAGTAGTGCCTCTGTGATGTCAGCAGTCGCTGCTGTGTAGCCCAGTAATAGTAGTGCCTCTGTGAATTCAGCAGTTGCTGCTGTGTAGCCCAGTAATACTGCTTCTGTGACGTCAGCAGTAGCTGCTGTGTAACCCAGTAGTAATAGTGCCTCTGTGACGTCAGCAGTCGCTGCTGTGTAGCCCAGTAATAGTAGTGCCTCTGTTATGTCAGCAGTCGCTGCTGTGTAGCCCAGTAATAGTAGTGCCTCTGTGACTTCAGCAGTCGCTGCTGTGTAGCCCAGTAGTAATAGTGCCTCTGTGACGTCAGCAGTCGCTGCTGTGTAGCCCAGTAGTAGTAGTGCCTCTGTGACGTCAGCAGTCGCTGCTGTGTATCCCAGTAATAGTAGTGCCTCTGTGATGTCAGCAGTCGCTGCTGTGTAGCCCAGCAATAGTAGTGCCTTTGTGATGTCACCAGTCGCTGCTGTGTAGCCCAGTAGTAGTAGTGCCTCTGTGACGTCAGCAGTCGCTGCTGTGTAGCCCAGTAATAGTGCCTCAGTGACGTCAGCAGTTGCTGCTGTGTAGCCCAGCAATAGTAGTGCCTCTGTGATGTCACCAGCCGCTGCTGTGTAGCCCAGTAGTAGTAGTGCCTCTGTGACGTCAGCAGTCGCTGCTGTGTAGCCCAGTAATAGTAGTGCCTCTGTGACATCAGCAGTCGCTTTCGTGTAGCCCAGTAATAGTAGTGCCTCTGTGACATCAGCAGTCGCTGCTGTGTAGCCCAATAATAGTAGTGCCTCTGTGACGTCAGCAGTCGCTGCTGTGTAGCCCAGCAATAGTAGTGCCTCTGTGATGTCACCAGTCGCTGCTGTGTAGGCCAGTAGTAGTAGTGCCTCTGTGACGTCAGCAGTCGCTGCTGTGTAGCCCAGCAATAGTAGTGCCTCTGTGATGTCACCAGTCGCTGCTGTGTAGCCCAGTAGTAGTAGTGCCTCTGTGACGTCAGCAGTCGCTGCTGTGTAGCCCAGTAATAGTAGTGCCACTGTGACGTCAGCAGTTGCTGCTGTGTAGCCCAGTAGTAGTAGTGCCTCTGTGACGTCAGCAGTCGCTGCTGTGTAGCCCAGTAATAGTAGTGCCTCTGTGCTGTCACCAGTCGCTGCTGTGTAGCCCAGTAGTAGTAGTGCCTCTGTGACGTCAGCAGTCGCTGCTGTGTAGCCCAGTAATAGTAGTGCCTCTGTGACGTTAGCAGTCACTGCTGTGTAGCCCAGTAATAGAAGTGCCTCTGTGATATCAGCAGTCACTGCTGTGTAGCCCAGTAGTAGTAGTAGTGCCTCTGTGATGTCAGCAGTCACTGCTGTGTAGCCCAGTAGTAATAGTGCCTCTGTGACGTCAGCAGTCGCTGCTGTGTAGCCCAGCAGTAATAGTGCCTCTGTGACGTCAGCAGTCGCTGCTGTGTAGCCCAGTAATAGTAGTGCCTCTGTTATGTAAGCAGTCGCTGCTGTGTAGCCTAGTAATAGTGCCTCTGTGACGTCAGCAGTCGCTGCTGTGTAGCCCAGTAGTAGTAGTGCCTCTGTGATGTCAGCAGTCGCTGCTGTGTAGCCCAGTAATAGTAGTGCCTCTGTGAATTCAGCAGTTGCTGCTGTGTAGCCCAGTAATACTGCTTCTGTGACGTCAGCAGTCGCTGCTGTGTAACCCAGTAGTAATAGTGCCTCTGTGACGTCAGCAGTCGCTGCTGTGTAGCCCAGTAATAGTAGTGCCTCTGTTATGTCAGCAGTCGCTGCTGTGAAGCCCAGTAGTAGTGCCCCTGTGACGTCAGCAGTCGCTGCTGTGTAGCCCAGTAGTAATAGTGCCTCTGTGACTTCAGCAGTCGCTGCTGTGTAGCCCAGTAGTAATAGTGCCTCAGTGACATCAGCAGTCGCTGCTGTGTAGCCCAGTAATAGTAGTGCCTCTGTGATGTCAGCAGTCGCTGCTGTGTAGCCCAGCAATAGTAGTGCCTCTGTGATGTCACCAGTCGCTGCTGTGTAGGCCAGTAGTAGTAGTGCCTCTGTGACGTCAGCAGTCGCTGCTGTGTAGCCCAATAATAGTAGTGCCTCTGTGATGTCACCAGTCGCTGCTGTGTAGCCCAGTAATAGTAGTGCCTCTGTGATGTCAGCAGTCGCTGCTGTGTAGCCCAGTAATAGTGCCTCTGTGACGTCAGCAGTCACTGCTGTGTAGCCCAGTAGTAGTAGTAGTAGTGCCTCTGTGATGTCAGCAGTCACTGCTGTGTAGCCCAGTAGTAGTAGTGCCTCTGTGATGTCAGCAGTCACTGCTGTGTAGCCCAGTAATAGTAGTGCCTCTGTGATGTCAGCAGTCACTGCTGTGTAGCCCAGTAGTAGTAGTGCCTCTGTGATATCAGCAGTCACTGCTGTGTAGCCCAGTAGTAGTAGTAGTGCCTCTGTGATGTCAGCAGTCACTGCTGTGTAGCCCAGTAGTAATAGTGTCTCTGTGACGTCAGCAGTCGCTGCTGTGTAGCGCAGTAGTAATAGTGCCTCTGTGACGTCAGCAGTCGCTGCTGTGTAGCCCAGTAGTAATAGTGCCTCTGTGACGTCAGCAGTCGCTGCTGTGTAGCCCAGTAATAGTAGTGCCTCTGTTATGTAAGCAGTCGCTGCTGTGTAGCCTAGTAATAGTGCCTCTGTGACGTCAGCAGTCGCTGCTGTGTAGCCCAGTAGTAGTAGTGCCTCTGTGATGTCAGCAGTCGCTGCTGTGTAGCCCAGTAATAGTAGTGCCTCTGTGAATTCAGCAGTTGCTGCTGTGTAGCCCAGTAATACTGCTTCTGTGACGTCAGCAGTCGCTGCTGTGTAACCCAGTAGTAATAGTGCCTCTGTGACGTCAGCAGTCGCTGCTGTGTAGCCCAGTAATAGTAGTGCCTCTGTTAGGTCAGCAGTCGCTGCTGTGTAGCCCAGTAGTAGTGCCCCTGTGACGTCAGCAGTCGCTGCTGTGTAGCCCAGTAGTAATAGTGCCTCTGTGACTTCAGCAGTCGCTGCTGTGTAGCCCAGTAGTAATAGTGCCTCTGTGACATCAGCAGTCGCTGCTGTGTAGCCCAGTAATAGTAGTGCCTCTGTGATGTCAGCAGTCGCTGCTGTGTAGCCCAGCAATAGTAGTGCCTCTGTGATGTCACCAGTCGCTGCTGTGTAGGCCAGTAGTAGTAGTGCCTCTGTGACGTCAGCAGTCGCTGCTGTGTAGCCCAATAATAGTAGTGCCTCTGTGACGTCAGCAGTCGCTGCTGTGTAGCCCAGCAATAGTAGTGCCTCTGTGATGTCACCAGTCGCTGCTGTGTAGCCCAGTAATAGTAGTGCCTCTGTGACATCAGCAGTCGCTGCTGTGTAGCCCAATAATAGTAGTGCCTCTGTGACGTCAGCAGTCGCTGCTGTGTAGCCCAGCAATAGTAGTGCCTCTGTGATGTCACCTGTGTAGGCCAGTAGTAATAGTGCCTCTGTGACGTCAGCAGTCGCTGCTGTGTAGCCCAGTAGTAATAGTGCCTCTGTGACGTCAGCAGTCACTGCTGTGTAGCCCAGTAATAGTAGTGCCTCTGTTATGTAAGCAGTCGCTGCTGTGTAGCCTAGTAATAGTGCCTCTGTGACGTCAGCAGTCGCTGCTGTGTAGCCCAGTAGTAGTAGTGCCTCTGTGATGTCAGCAGTCGCTGCTGTGTAGCCCAGTAATAGTAGTGCCTCTGTGAATTCAGCAGTTGCTGCTGTGTAGCCCAGTAATACTGCTTCTGTGACGTCAGCAGTCGCTGCTGTGTAACCCAGTAGTAATAGTGCCTCTGTGACGTCAGCAGTCGCTGCTGTGTAGCCCAGTAATAGTAGTGCCTCTGTTAGGTCAGCAGTCGCTGCTGTGTAGCCCAGTAGTAGTGCCCCTGTGACGTCAGCAGTCGCTGCTGTGTAGCCCATTAGTAATAGTGCCTCTGTGACTTCAGCAGTCGCTGCTGTGTAGCCCAGTAGTAATAGTGCCTCTGTGACATCAGCAGTCGCTGCTGTGTAGCCCAGTAATAGTAGTGCCTCTGTGATGTCAGCAGTCGCTGCTGTGTAGCCCAGCAATAGTAGTGCCTCTGTGATGTCACCAGTCGCTGCTGTGTAGGCCAGTAGTAGTAGTGCCTCTGTGACGTCAGCAGTCGCTGCTGTGTAGCCCAATAATAGTAGTGCCTCTGTGACGTCAGCAGTCGCTGCTGTGTAGCCCAGCAATAGTAGTGCCTCTGTGATGTCACCAGTCGCTGCTGTGTAGCCCAGTAATAGTAGTGCCTCTGTGACATCAGCAGTCGCTGCTGTGTAGCCCAATAATAGTAGTGCCTCTGTGACGTCAGCAGTCGCTGCTGTGTAGCCCAGCAATAGTAGTGCCTCTGTGATGTCACCTGTGTAGGCCAGTAGTAGTAGTGCCTCTGTGACGTCAGCAGTCGCTGCTGTGTAGCCCAATAATAGTAGTGCCTCTGTGACGTCAGCAGTCGCTGCTGTGTAGCCCAGCAATAGTAGTGCCTCTGTGATGTCACCAGTCGCTGCTGTGTAGCCCAGTAGTAGTAGTGCCTCTGTTACGTCAGCAGTCGCTGCTGTGTAGCCCAGTAATAGTAGTACCACCACTGTGACGTCAGCAGTTGCTGCTGTGTAGTTCAGTAGTAGTAGTGCCTCTGTGACGTCAGCAGTCGCTGCTGTGTAGCCCAGTAATAGTAGTGCCTCTGTGATGTCACCAGTCGCTGCTGTGTAGCCCAGTAGTAGTAGTGCCTCTGTGACGTCAGCAGTCGCTGCTGTGTAGCCCAGTAATAGTAGTGCCTCTGTGATGTTAGCAGTCGCTGCTGTGTAGCCCAGCAATAGTAGTGCCTCTGTGATGTCACCAGTCGCTGCTGTGTAGCCCAGTAATAGTAGTGCCTCTGTGACTTCAGCAGTTGCTGCTGTGTAACCTAATAATAGTAGTGCCTCTGTGACGTCAGCAGTCGCTGCTGTGTAGCCCAGCAATAGTAGTGCCTCTGTGATGTCAGCAGTCGCTGCTGTGTAGCCCAGTAATAGTGCCTCTGTGATGTCAGCAGTCACTGCTGTGTAGCCCAGTAGTAGTAGTGCCTCTGTGATGTCAGCAGTCACTGCTGTGTAGCCCAATAGTAGTAGTGCCTCTGTGATGTCAGCAGTCACTGCTGTGTAGCCCAGTAATAGTAGTGCCTCTGTGATGTCAGCAGTCACTGCTGTGTAGCCCAGTAGTAGTAGTGCCTCTGTTATGTAAGCAGTCGCTGCTGTGTAGCCTAGTAATAGTGCCTCTGTGACATCAGCAGTCGCTGCTGTGTAGCCCAGTAGTAGTAGTGCCTCTGTGACGTCAGCAGTCACTGCTGTGTAGCCCAGTAATAGTGCCTCAGTGACGTCAGCAGTCGCTGCTGTGTAGCCCAGCAATAGTAGTGCCTCTGTGATGTCACCAGCCGCTGCTGTGTAGCCCAGCAGTAGTAGTGCCTCTGTGACGTCAGCAGTCGCTGCTGTGTAGCCCAGTAATAGTAGTGCCTCTGTGACATCAGCAGTCGCTTTCGTGTAGCCCAGTAATAGTAGTGCCTCTGTGACATCAGCAGTCGGTGCTGTGTAGCCCAGTAATAGTAGTGCCTCTGTGACGTCAGCAGTCGCTGCTGTGTAGCCCAGCAATAGTAGTGCCTCTGTGATGTCACCAGTCGCTGCTGTGTAGCCCAGTAGTAGTAGTGCCTCTGTGACGTCAGCAGTCGCTCCTGTGTAGCCCAGTAATAGTAGTGCCTCTGTGACGTCAGCAGTCGCTGCTGTGTAGCCCAGCAATAGTAGTGCCTCTGTGATGTCACCAGTCGCTGCTGTGTAGCCCAGTAATAGTAGTGCCTCTGTGACGTCAGCAGTCGCTGCTGTGTAGCCCAGCAATAGTAGTGCCTCTGTGATGTCACCAGTCGCTGCTGTGTAGCCCAGTAGTAGTAGTGCCTCTGTGACGTCAGCAGTCGCTCCTGTGTAGCCCAGTAATAGTAGTGCCTCTGTGACGTCAGCAGTCGCTGCTGTGTAGCCCAGCAATAGTAGTGCCTCTGTGATGTCACCAGTCGCTGCTGTGTAGCCCAGTAATAGTAGTGCCTCTGTGACGTCAGCAGTCGCTGCTGTGTAGCCCAGCAATAGTAGTGCCTCTGTGACGTCAGCAGTCGCTGCTGTGTAGCCCAGTAGTAGTAGTGCCACTGTGACATCAGCAGTTGCTGCTGTGTAGCCCAGTAGTAGTAGTGCCTCTGTGACGTCAGCAGTCGCTGCTGTGTAGCCCAGTAATAGTAGTGCCTCTGTGATGTCACCAGTCGCTGCTGTGTAGCCCAGTAGTAGTAGTGCCTCTGTGACGTCAGCAGTCGCTGCTGTGTAGCCCAGTAGTAATAGTGCCTCTGTGACGTCAGCAGTCGCTGCTGTGTAGCCCAGTAATAGTAGTGCCTCTGTTATGTCAGCAGTCGCTACTGTGTAGCCTAGTAATAGTGCCTCTGTGACGTCAGCAGTCGCTGCTGTGTAGCCCAGTAGTAGTAGTGCCTCTGTGACGTCAGCAGTCGCTGCTGTGTAGCCCAGTAATAGTAGTGCCTCTGTGAATTCAGCAGTTGCTGCTGTGTAGCCCAGTAATAGTGCCTCTGTGACGTCAGCAGTCGCTGCTGTGTAGCCCAGTAGTAATAGTGCCTCTGTGACGTCAGCAGTCGCTGCTGTGTAGCCCAGTAATAGTAGTGCCTCTGTTAGGTCAGCAGTCGCTGCTGTGTAGCCCAGTAGTAGTGCCCCTGTGACGTCAGCAGTTGCTGCTGTGTAGCCCAGTAATAGTGCCTCTGTGACGTCAGCAGTCGCTGCTGTGTAGCCCAGTAGTAATAGTGCCTCTGTGACTTCAGCAGTCGCTGCTGTGTAGCCCAGTAGTAATAGTGCCTCTGTGACGTCAGCAGTCGCTGCTGTGTAGCCCAGTAATAGTAGTGCCTCTGTTATGTCAGCAGTCGCTGCTGTGTAGCCCATTGATAGTGCCTCTGTGACGTCAGCAGTCGCTGCTGTGTAGTCCAGTAGTAGTAGTGCCTCTGTGACGTCAGCAGTCGCTGCTGTGTAGCCCAGTAATAGTAGTGCCTCTGTGAATTCAGCAGTCGCTGCTGTGTAGCCCAGTAGTAGTAGTGCCTCTGTGACATCAGCAGTCGCTGCTGTGTAGCCCAATAATAGTAGTGCCTCTGCTATGTCAGCAGTCGCTGCTGTGTAGCCCAGTAATAGTGCCTCTGTGACGTCAGCAGTCGCTGCTGTGTAGCCCAGTAGTAATAGTGCCTCTGTGACGTCAGCAGTCGCTGCTGTGTAGCCCAGTAATAGTAGTGCCTCTGTTATGTCAGCAGTCGCTGCTGTGTAGCCCAGTAGTAGTGCCCCTGTGACATCAGCAGTTGCTGCTGTGTAGCCCAGTAATAGTGCCTCTGTGACTTCAGCAGTCGCTGCTGTGTAGCCCAGTAGTAGTGCCTCTGTGATGTCAGCATTCACTGCTGTGTAGCCCAGTAATAGTAGTGCCTCTGTGACGTCAGCAGTCACTGCTGTGTAGCCCAGTAGTAGTAGTGCCTCTGTGATGTCAGCAGTCACTGCTGTGTAGCCCAGTAATAGTAGTGCCTCTGTGACGTCAGCAGTCACTGCTGTGTAGCCCAGTAGTAGTAGTGCCTCTGTGATGTCAGCAGTCACTGCTGTGTAGCCCAGTAGTAATAGTGCCTCTGTGACGTCAGCAGTCGCTGCTGTGTAGCCCAGTAATAGTAGTGCCTCTGTTATGTCAGCAGTCGCTGCTGTGTAGCCTAGTAATAGTGCCTCTGTGACGTCAGCAGTCGCTGCTGTGTAGCCCAGTAATAGTGCCTCTGTGAATTCAGCAGTCGCTGCTGTGTAGCCCAGTAATAGTAGTGCCTCTGTAATGTCACCAGTCGCTGCTGTGTAGCCCAGTAGTTGTAGTGCCTCTGTGACGTCAGCAGTCGCTGCTGTGTAGCCCAGTAGTAGTAGTGCCTCTGTGACGTCAGCAGTCGCTGCTGTGTAGCCCAGTAGTAGTAGTGCCTCTGTGACGTCAGCAGCCGCTGCTGTGTAGCTCAGTAATAGTGCCTCAGTGACGTCAGCAGTCGCTGCTGTGTAGCCTGTCAAAGTCAGAAAAATATCACTATGCACACTGCCATATTTGCACCTCATACCGGTCCGCGCTGCGCATGCGTGCGCTCTCCCGTGCGTGCGCATTCTCGCTGTTGCGGGCACCCGCAGGCGCACGGTATGTGCATTTACGGTAGAGTTTATGTGTTCGTAGCGTGCGACTCAATCGTTACATATTTTCACTATATAATGTATTTTGTAGATCATGGTCCCTTTGATAGATTCTGAAAGTTTAGTTAATGTAGCATGTTCATGGACAGAGAGATCCCTCTTTGTTTGATACGAAGGGTCAGACAGGGGTCATATAGTGGTGTTTAGTATCCATCGGAAGAGTATTTAATTAGCAATATTCCGGTGTTGGTTTGAAGCTGATTGATCGCTCGTGCGAATAGTTATGGACATAAGAAGTTTATGTCCATTTACTATTATTTGCACTTACTTATCCATGCGGCGGGAAACCTAGTTTCCCACCCACCTGAGCAGTTGGAAATTGTCACAGCCCACCTGTATGAATCAACCTATGACCTTTTGTTATAATGCGAAGACGAATTCCTGTGTCCAATGAACAATGAGATTGTAGGGACCATTGAACTGTATTGTGTGTGGGGCATAAATAGACAAGCCGATCACATCCAGCTCACTCTTCAACGGTTCTCATTGCTGATAATCGGGAGCTGGATGTCCAGAGGCGCATGCGATCGTTCCCCTTTGTGCGTAAGTTTTCTCCGCAATCATATTGTTTTTCTTGTTATTGTGAGCCATATCTCTCTCTCTCTCTCTTCGCTTTCTCTCTCGTATTCCCATAAACGTAATAGTATTGTATTGCATTTCCTGGGTAGTTATCTGGTTAGTTAGTCTATGTTATATTGTAGTGTGTGACTTGTACTGTATTATTCTTTTTGCAAGTATAACATTCATAAGGCGTTAGACCCTAAGCCCGGTAGTTGTGTATTTATTATAGTGTTAAGTATTCTCAGAGCGTCGGTGACGCTCGAACAGCTTTTAAGTTAATAAGGTTACACTGTGTTGCATCTACACCCTATCTCTACACTAAGGTTTTACTGCATATTACATTGTTATGGTTTAGATATAAAGGTTTAACATTGTGAGCGTCTGCGCCGCTGGTGATCTCCTCGTGGTCCCGAGCGTCCGCTACGCTATAGCGAACCATTACGTTAGTCAGCAGCCAATAGCGTGCCTGCCTGTGATCTCTTGGCCGTGAGCGAACGTGACGCTTGAGTGTCTCGACCACGGCTAAGCGATTGTTACGCAACGTGCGTACCCTTACGGTACTCCATACGTCAATAGCGTACAGTGTTCTTAGACCTCTTAAAGGGTTTTAAATAAGATAAATATTTAGCTTTATCAAGCCCAGCAATAGTAGTGCCTCTGTGATGTCACCAGTCGCTGCTGTGTAGCCCAGTAGTAGTCGTGCCTCTGTGACGTCAGCAGTCGGTGCTGTGTAGCCCAGTAATAGTAGCGCCTCTGTGACATCAGCAGTCGCTGCTGTGTAACCCAGTAGTAGTAGTGCCTCTGTGACATCAGCAGTCGCTGCTGTGTAGCCCAATAATAGTAGTGCCTCTGTGACGTCAGCAGTCGCTGCTGTGTAGCCCAGCAATAGTAGTGCCTCTGTGATGTCACCAGTCGCTGCTGTGTAGGCCAGTAGTAGTAGTGCCTCTGTGACGTCAGCAGTCGCTGCTGTGTAGCCCAGTAATAGTAGTGCCTCTGTGACGTCAGCAGTCGCTGCTGTGTAGCCCAGCAATAGTAGTGCCTCTGTGATGTCACCAGTCGCTGCTGTGTAGCCCAGTAGTAGTAGTGCCTCTGTTACGTCAGCAGTCGCTGCTGTGTAGCCCAGTAATAGTAGTGCCACTGTGACGTCAGCAGTCGCTGCTGTGTAGCCCAGTAGTAGTAGTGCCTCTGTGACGTCAGCAGTCGCTGCTGTGTAGCCCAGTAATAGTAGTGCCTCTGTGATGTCGCCAGTCGCTGCTGTGTAGCCCAGTAGTAGTAGTGCCTCTGTGACGTCAGCAGTCGCTGCTGTGTAGCCCAGTAATAGTAGTGCCTCTGTGACGTTAGCAGTCGCTGCTGTGTAGCCCAGCAATAGTAGTGCCTCTGTGATGTCACCAGTCGCTGCTGTGTAGCCCAGTAGTAGTAGTGCATCTGTGACACAGCAGTCGCTGCTGTGTAGCCCAGTAATAGTAGTGCCTCTGTGACTTCAGCAGTTGCTGCTGTGTAACCTAATAATAGTAGTGCCTCTGTGACGTCAGCAGTCGCTGCTGTGTAGCCCAGCAATAGTAGTGCCTCTGTGATGTCAGCAGTCGCTGCTGTGTAGCCCAGTAATAGTGCCTCTGTGATGTCAGCAGTCACTGCTGTGTAGCCCAGTAGTAGTAGTGCCTCTGTGATGTCAGCAGTCACTGCTGTGTAGCCCAATAGTAGTAGTGCCTCTGTGATGTCAGCAGTCACTGCTGTGTAGCCCAGTAATAGTAGTGCCTCTGTGATGTCAGCAGTCACTGCTGTGTAGCCCAGTAGTAGTAGTGCCTCTGTTATGTAAGCAGTCGCTGCTGTGTAGCCTAGTAATAGTGCCTCTGTGACGTCAGCAGTCGCTGCTGTGTAGCCCAGTAGTAGTAGTGCCTCTGTGATGTCAGCAGTCGCTGCTGTGTAGCCCAGTAATAGTAGTGCCTCTGTGAATTCAGCAGTTGCTGCTGTGTAGCCCAGTAATACTGCTTCTGTGACGTCAGCAGTCGCTGCTGTGTAGCCCAGTAGTAGTGCCCCTGTGACGTCAGCAGTCGCTGCTGTGTAGCCCAGTAGTAATAGTGCCTCTGTGACTTCAGCAGTCGCTGCTGTGTAGCCCAGTAGTAATAGTGCCTCTGTGACGTCAGCAGTCGCTGCTGTGTAGCCCAGTAGTAGTAGTAGTGCCTCTGTGACATCAGCAGTCGCTGCTGTGTAGCCCAGTAATAGTAGTGCCTCTGTGATGTCAGCAGTCGCTGCTGTGTAGCCCAGCAATAGTAGTGCCTTTGTGATGTCACCAGTCGCTGCTGTGTAGCCCAGTAGTAGTAGTGCCTCTGTGACGTCAGCAGTCGCTGCTGTGTAGCCCAGTAATAGTGCCTCAGTGACGTCAGCAGTCGCTGCTGTGTAGCCCAGCAATAGTAGTGCCTCTGTGATGTCACCAGCCGCTGCTGTGTAGCCGAGTAGTAGTAGTGCCTCTGTGACGTCAGCAGTCGCTGCTGTGTAGCCCAGTAATAGTAGTGCCTCTGTGACATCAGCAGTCGCTTTCGTGTAGCCCAGTAATAGTAGTGCATCTGTGACATCAGCAGTCGCTGCTGTGTAGCCCAATAATAGTAGTGCCTCTGTGACGTCAGCAGTCGCTGCTGTGTAGCCCAGCAATAGTAGTGCCTCTGTGATGTCACCAGTCGCTGCTGTGTAGGCCAGTAGTAGTAGTGCCTCTGTGACGTCAGCAGTCGCTGCTGTGTAGCCCAGTAATAGTAGTGCCACTGTGACGTCAGCAGTTGCTGCTGTGTAGCCCAGTAGTAGTAGTGCCTCTGTGACGTCAGCAGTCGCTGCTGTGTAGCCCAGTAATAGTAGTGCCTCTGTGATGTCACCAGTCGCTGCTGTGTAGCCCAGTAGTAGTAGTGCCTCTGTGACGTCAGCAGTCGCTGCTGTGTAGCCCAGTAATAGTAGTGCCTCTGTGACGTTAGCAGTCGCTGCTGTGTAGCCCAGCAATAGTAGTGCCTCTGTGATGTCACCAGTCGCTGCTGTGTAGCCCAGTAGTAGTAGTGCATCTGTGACACAGCAGTCGCTGCTGTGTAACCCAGTAATAGTAGTGCCTCTGTGACTTCAGCAGTTGCTGCTGTGTAACCCAATAATAGTAGTGCCTCTGTGACGTCAGCAGTCGCTGCTGTGTAGCCCAGCAATAGTAGTGCCTCTGTGAATTCAGCAGTTGCTGCTGTGTAGCCCAGTAATACTGCTTCTGTGACGTCAGCAGTCGCTGCTGTGTAACCCAGTAGTAATAGTGCCTGTGTGACGTCAGCAGTCGCTGCTGTGTAGCCCAGTAATAGTAGTGCCTCTGTTATGTCAGCAGTCGCTGCTGTGTAGCCCAGTAGTAGTGCCCCTGTGACGTCAGCAGTCGCTGCTGTGTAGCCCAGTAGTAATAGTGCCTCTGTGACATCAGCAGTCGCTGCTGTGTAGCCCAGTAATAGTAGTGCCTCTGTGATGTCAGCAGTCGCTGCTGTGTAGCCCAGCAACAGTAGTGCCTCTGTGATGTCACCAGTCGCTGCTGTGTAGGCCAGTAGTAGTAGTGCCTCTGTGACGTCAGCAGTCGCTGCTGTGTAGCCCAATAATAGTAGTGCCTCTGTGACATCAGCAGTCGCTGCTGTGTAGCCCAGCAATAGTAGTGCCTCTGTGATGTCACCAGTCGCTGCTGTGTAGCCCAGTAATAGTAGTGCCTCTGTGACATCAGCAGTCGCTGCTGTGTAGCCCAATAATAGTAGTGCCTCTGTGACGTCAGCAGTCGCTGCTGTGTAGCCCAGCAATAGTAGTGCCTCTGTGATGTCACCAGTCGCTGCTGTGTAGCCCAGTAGTAGTAGTGCCTCTGTTACGTCAGCAGTCGCTGCTGTGTAGCCCAGTAATAGTAGTGCCACTGTGACATCAGCAGTTGCTGCTGTGTAGCCCAGTAGTAGTAGTGCCTCTGTGACGTCAGCAGTCGCTGCTGTGTAGCCCAGTAATAGTAGTGCCTCTGTGATGTCACCAGTCGCTGCTGTGTAGCCCAGTAGTAGTAGTGCCTCTGTGACGTCAGCAGTCGCTGCTGTGTAGCCCAGTAATAGTAGTGCCTCTGTGAAGTTAGCAGTCGCTGCTGTGTAGCCCAGCAATAGTAGTGCCTCTGTGATGTCACCAGTCGCTGCTGTGTAGCCCAGTAGTAGTAGTGCATCTGTGACACAGCAGTCGCTGCTGTGTAGCCCAGCAATAGTAGTGCCTCTGTGACTTCAGCAGTTGCTGCTGTGTAACCTAATAATAGTAGTGCCTCTGTGACGTCAGCAGTCGCTGCTGTGTAGCCTAGTAATAGTGCCTCTGTGATGTCAGCAGTCACTGCTGTGTAGCCCAGTAGTAGTAGTGCCTCTGTGATGTCAGCAGTCACTGCTGTGTAGCCCAATAGTAGTAGTGCCTCTGTGATGTCAGCAGTCACTGCTGTGTAGCCCAGTAATAGTAGTGCCTCTGTGATGTCAGCAGTCACTGCTGTGTAGCCCTGTAGTAGTAGTGCCTCTGTTATGTAAGCAGTCGCTGCTGTGTAGCCTAGTAATAGTGCCTCTGTGACGTCAGCAGTCGCTGCTGTGTAGCCCAGTAGTAGTAGTGCCTCTGTGATGTCAGCAGTCACTGCTGTGTAGCCCAGTAATAGTAGTGCCTCTGTGAATTCAGCAGTTGCTGCTGTGTAGCCCAGTAATACTGCTTCTGTGACGTCAGCAGTCGCTGCTGTGTAGCCCAGTAGTAGTGCCCCTGTGACGTCAGCAGTCGCTGCTGTGTAGCCCAGTAGTAATAGTGCCTCTGTGACGTCAGCAGTCGCTGCTGTGTAGCCCAGTAATAGTAGTGCCTCTGTTATGTCAGCAGTCGCTGCTGTGTAGCCTAGTTATAGTGCCTCTGTGATGTCAGCAGTCGCTGCTGTGTAGCCCAGTAGTAGTAGTGCCTCTGTGATGTCAGCAGTCGCTGCTGTGTAGCCCAGTAATAGTAGTGCCTCTGTGAATTCAGCAGTTGCTGCTGTGTAGCCCAGTAATACTGCTTCTGTGACGTCAGCAGTCGCTGCTGTGTAACCCAGTAGTAATAGTGCCTCTGTGACGTCAGCAGTCGCTGCTGTGTAGCCCAGTAATAGTAGTGCCTCTGTTATGTCAGCAGTCGCTGCTGTGTAGCCCAGTAGTAGTGCCCCTGTGACGTCAGCAGTCGCTGCTGTGTAGCCCAGTAGTAATATTGCCTCTGTGACTTCAGCAGTCGCTGCTGTGTAGCCCAGTAGTAATAGTGCCTCTGTGACATCAGCAGTCGCTGCTGTGTAGCCCAGTAATAGTAGTGCCTCTGTGATGTCAGCAGTCGCTGCTGTGTAGCCCAGCAATAGTAGTGCCTCTGTGATGTCACCAGTCGCTGCTGTGTAGGCCAGTAGTAGTAGTGCCTCTGTGACGTCAGCAGTCGCTGCTGTGTAGCCCAATAATAGTAGTGCCTCTGTGACATCAGCAGTCGCTGCTGTGTAGCCCAGCAATAGTAGTGCCTCTGTGATGTCACCAGTCGCTGCTGTGTAGCCCAGTAATAGTAGTGCCTCTGTGACATCAGCAGTCGCTGCTGTGTAGCCCAATAATAGTAGTGCCTCTGTGACGTCAGCAGTCGCTGCTGTGTAGCCCAGCAATAGTAGTGCCTCTGTGATGTCACCTGTGTAGGCCAGTAGTAGTAGTGCCTCTGTGACGTCAGCAGTCGCTGCTGTGTAGCCCAATAATAGTAGTGCCTCTGTGACGTCAGCAGTCGCTGCTGTGTAGCCCAGCAATAGTAGTGCCTCTGTGATGTCACCAGTCGCTGCTGTGTAGCCCAGTAGTAGTAGTGCCTCTGTTACGTCAGCAGTCGCTGCTGTGTAGCCCAGTAATAGTAGTGCCACTGTGACGTCAGCAGTTGCTGCTGTGTAGCCCAGTAGTAGTAGTGCCTCTGTGACGTCAGCAGTCGCTGCAGTGTAGCCCAGTAATAGTAGTGCCTCTGTGATGTCACCAGTCGCTGCTGTGTAGCCCAGTAGTAGTAGTGCCTCTGTGACGTCAGCAGTCGCTGCTGTGTAGCCCAGTAATAGTAGTGCCTCTGTGACGTTAGCAGTCGCTGCTGTGTAGCCCAGCAATAGTAGTGCCTCTGTGATGTCACCAGTCGCTGCTGTGTAGCCCAGTAGTAGTAGTGCATCTGTGACACAGCAGTCGCTGCTGTGTAGCCCAGTAATAGTAGTGCCTCTGTGACTTCAGCAGTTGCTGCTGTGTAACCTAATAATAGTAGTGCCTCTGTGACGTCAGCAGTCGCTGCTGTGTAGCCCAGCAATAGTAGTGCCTCTGTGATGTCAGCAGTCGCTGCTGTGTAGCCTAGTAATAGTGCCTCTGTGATGTCAGCAGTCACTGCTGTGTAGCCCAGTAGTAGTAGTGCCTCTGTGATGTCAGCAGTCACTGCTGTGTAGCCCAGTAATAGTAGTGCCTCTGTGATGTCAGCAGTCACTGCTGTGTAGCCCAGTAGTAGTAGTGCCTCTGTTATGTAAGCAGTCGCTGCTGTGTAGCCTAGTAATAGTGCCTCTGTGACGTCAGCAGTCGCTGCTGTGTAGCCCAGTAGTAGTAGTGCCTCTGTGATGTCAGCAGTCGCTGCTGTGTAGCCCAGTAATAGTAGTGCCTCTGTGAATTCAGTAGTTGCTGCTGTGTAGCCCAGTAATACTGCTTCTGTGACGTCAGCAGTCGCTGCTGTGTAGCCCAGTAGTAGTGCCCCTGTGACGTCAGCAGTCGCTGCTGTGTAGCCCAGTAGTAATAGTGCCTCTGTGACTTCAGCAGTCGCTGCTGTGTAGCCCAGTAGTAATAGTGCCTCTGTGACGTCAGCAGTCGCTGCTGTGTAGCCCAGTAGTAGTAGTAGTGCCTCTGTGACGTCAGCAGTCGCTGCAGTGTAGCCCAGTAATAGTAGTGCCTCTGTGATGTCAGCAGTCGCTGCTGTGTAGCCCAGCAATAGTAGTGCCTTTGTGATGTCACCAGTCGCTGCTGTGTAGCCCAGTAGTAGTAGTGCCTCTGTGACATCAGCAGTCGCTGCTGTGTAGCCCAGTAATAGTGCCTCAGTGACGTCAGCAGTCGCTGCTGTGTAGCCCAGCAATAGTAGTGCCTCTGTGATGTCACCAGCCGCTGCTGTGTAGCCCAGTAGTAGTAGTGCCTCTGTGACGTCAGCAGTCGCTGCTGTGTAGCCCAGTAATAGTAGTGCCTCTGTGACATCAGCAGTCGCTTTCGTGTAGCCCAGTAATAGTAGTGCCTCTGTGACATCAGCAGTCGCTGCTGTGTAGCCCAATAATAGTAGTGCCTCTGTGACGTCAGCAGTCGCTGCTGTGTAGCCCAGCAATAGTAGTGCCTCTGTGATGTCACCAGTCGCTGCTGTGTAGGCCAGTAGTAGTAGTGCCTCTGTGACGTCAGCAGTCGCTGCTGTGTAGCCCAATAATAGTAGTGCCTCTGTGACGTCAGTAGTCGCTGCTGTGTAGCCCAGCAATAGTAGTGCCTCTGTGATGTCACCAGTCGCTGCTGTGTAGCCCAGTAATAGTAGTGCCTCTGTTATGTAAGCAGTCGCTGCTGTGTAGCCTAGTAATAGTGCCTCTGTGACGTCAGCAGTCGCTGCTGTGTAGCCCAGTAGTAGTAGTGCCTCTGTGATGTCAGCAGTCGCTGCTGTGTAGCCCAGTAATAGTAGTGCCTCTGTGAATTCAGCAGTTGCTGCTGTGTAGCCCAGTAATACTGCTTCTGTGACGTCAGCAGTCGCTGCTGTGTAACCCAGTAGTAATAGTGCCTCTGTGACGTCAGCAGTCGCTGCTGTGTAGCCCAGTAATAGTAGTGCCTCTGTTATGTCAGCAGTCGCTGCTGTGTAGCCCAGTAGTAGTGCCCCTGTGATGTCAGCAGTCGCTGCTGTGTAGCCCAGTAGTAATAGTGCCTCTGTGACTTCAGCAGTCGCTGCTGTGTAGCCCAGTAGTAATAGTGCCTCTGTGACATCAGCAGTCGCTGCTGTGTAGCCCAGTAATAGTAGTGCCTCTGTGATGTCAGCAGTCGCTGCTGTGTAGCCCAGCAATAGTAGTGCCTCTGTGATGTCACCAGTCGCTGCTGTGTAGGCCAGTAGTAGTAGTGCCTCTGTGACGTCAGCAGTCGCTGCTGTGTAGCCCAATAATAGTAGTGCCTCTGTGACGTCAGCAGTCGCTGCTGTGTAGCCCAGCAATAGTAGTGCCTCTGTGATGTCACCAGTCGCTGATGTGTAGCCCAGTAATAGTAGTGCCTCTGTGACATCAGCAGTCGCTGCTGTGTAGCCCAATAATAGTAGTGCCTCTGTGTCGTCAGCAGTCGCTGCTGTGTAGCCCAGCAATAGTAGTGCCTCTGTGATGTCACCTGTGTAGGCCAGTAGTAGTAGTGCCTCTGTGACGTCAGCAGTCGCTGCTGTGTAGCCCAATAATAGTAGTGCCTCTGTGACGTCAGCAGTCGCTGCTGTGTAGCCCAGCAATAGTAGTGCCTCTGTGATGTCACCAGTCGCTGCTGTGTAGCCCAGTAGTAGTAGTGCCTCTGTTACGTCAGCATTCGCTGCTGTGTAGCCCAGTAATAGTAGTGCCACTGTGACGTCAGCAGTTGCTGCTGTGTAGCCCAGTAGTAGTAGTGCCTCTGTGACGTCAGCAGTCGCTGCTGTGTAGCCCAGTAATAGTAGTGCCTCTGTGATGTCACCAGTCGCTGCTGTGTAGCCCAGTAGTAGTAGTGCCTCTGTGACGTCAGCAGTCGCTGCTGTGTAGCCCAGTAATAGTAGTGCCTCTGTGATGTTAGCAGTCGCTGCTGTGTAGCCCAGCAATAGTAGTGCCTCTGTGATGTCACCAGTCGCTGCTGTGTAGCCCAGTAGTAGTAGTGCATCTGTGACACAGCAGTCGCTGCTGTGTAGCCCAGTAATAGTAGTGCCTCTGTGACTTCAGCAGTTGCTGCTGTGTAACCTAATAATAGTAGTGCCTCTGTGACGTCAGCAGTCGCTGCTGTGTAGCCCAGTAGTAGTGCCCCTGTGACGTCAGCAGTCGCTGCTGTGTAGCCCAGTAGTAATAGTGCCTCTGTGACTTCAGCAGTCGCTGCTGTGTAGCCCAGTAGTAATAGTGCCTCTGTGACGTCAGCAGTCGCTGCTGTGTAGCCCAGTAGTAGTAGTGCCTCTGTAACGTCAGCAGTCGCTGCTGTGTAGCCCAGTAATAGTAGTGCCTCTGTGACTTCAGCAGTTGCTGCTGTGTAACCTAATAATAGTAGTGCCTCTGTGACGTCAGCAGTCGCTGCTGTGTAGCCCAGCAATAGTAGTGCCTCTGTGATGTCAGCAGTCGCTGCTGTGTAGCCCAGTAATAGTGCCTCTGTGATGTCAGCAGTCACTGCTGTGTAGCCCAGTAGTAGTAGTGCCTCTGTGATGTCAGCAGTCACTGCTGTGTAGCCCAATAGTAGTAGTGCCTCTGTGATGTCAGCAGTCACTGCTGTGTAGCCCAGTAATAGTAGTGCCTCTGTGATGTCAGCAGTCACTGCTGTGTAGCCCAGTAGTAGTAGTGCCTCTGTTATGTAAGCAGTCGCTGCTGTGTAGCCTAGTAATAGTGCCTCTGTGACGTCAGCAGTCGCTGCTGTGTAGCCCAGTAGTAGTAGTGCCTCTGTGATGTCAGCAGTCGCTGCTGTGTAGCCCAGTAATAGTAGTGCCTCTGTGAATTCAGCAGTTGCTGCTGTGTAGCCCAGTAATACTGCTTCTGTGACGTCAGCAGTCGCTGCTGTGTAGCCCAGTAGTAGTGCCCCTGTGACGTCAGCAGTCGCTGCTGTGTAGCCCAGTAGTAATAGTGCCTCTGTGACTTCAGCAGTCGCTGCTGTGTAGCCCAGTAGTAATAGTGCCTCTGTGACGTCAGCAGTCGCTGCTGTGTAGCCCAGTAGTAGTAGTGCCTCTGTAACGTCAGCAGTCGCTGCTGTGTAGCCCAGTAATAGTAGTGCCTCTGTGATGTCAGCAGTCGCTGCTGTGTAGCCCAGCAATAGTAGTGCCTTTGTGATGTCACCAGTCGCTGATGTGTAGCCCAGTAGTAGTAGTGCCTCTGTGACGTCAGCAGTCGCTGCTGTGTAGCCCAGTAATAGTGCCTCAGTGACGTCAGCAGTTGCTGCTGTGTAGCCCAGCAATAGTAGTGCCTCTGTGATGTCACCAGCCGCTGCTGTGTAGCCCAGTAGTAGTAGTGCCTCTGTGACGTCAGCAGTCGCTGCTGTGTAGCCCAGTAATAGTAGTGCCTCTGTGACATCAGCAGTCGCTTTCGTGTAGCCCAGTAATAGTAGTGCCTCTGTGACATCAGCAGTCGCTGCTGTGTAGCCCAATAATAGTAGTGCCTCTGTGACGTCAGCAGTCGCTGCTGTGTAGCCCAGCAATAGTAGTGCCTCTGTGATGTCACCAGTCGCTGCTGTGTAGGCCAGTAGTAGTAGTGCCTCTGTGACGTCAGCAGTCGCTGCTGTGTAGCCCAGCAATAGTAGTGCCTCTGTGATGTCACCAGTCGCTGCTGTGTAGCCCAGTAGTAGTAGTGCCTCTGTGACGTCAGCAGTCGCTGCTGTGTAGCCCAGTAATAGTAGTGCCACTGTGACGTCAGCAGTTGCTGCTGTGTAGCCCAGTAGTAGTAGTGCCTCTGTGACGTCAGCAGTCGCTGCTGTGTAGCCCAGTAATAGTAGTGCCTCTGTGATGTCACCAGTCGCTGCTGTGTAGCCCAGTAGTAGTAGTGCCTCTGTGACGTCAGCAGTCGCTGCTGTGTAGCCCAGTAATAGTAGTGCCTCTGTGACGTTAGCAGTCACTGCTGTGTAGCCCAGTAATAGTAGTGCCTCTGTGATATCAGCAGTCACTGCTGTGTAGCCCAGTAGTAGTAGTAGTGCCTCTGTGATGTCAGCAGTCACTGCTGTGTAGCCCAGTAGTAATAGTGCCTCTGTGACGTCAGCAGTCGCTGCTGTGTAGCCCAGTAATAGTAGTGCCTCTGTTATGTAAGCAGTCGCTGCTGTGTAGCCTAGTAATAGTGCCTCTGTGACGTCAGCAGTCGCTGCTGTGTAGCCCAGTAGTAGTAGTGCCTCTGTGATGTCAGCAGTCGCTGCTGTGTAGCCCAGTAATAGTAGTGCCTCTGTGAATTCAGCAGTTGCTGCTGTGTAGCCCAGTAATACTGCTTCTGTGACAACAGCAGTCGCTGCTGTGTAACCCAGTAGTAATAGTGCCTCTGTGACGTCAGCAGTCGCTGCTGTGTAGCCCAGTAATAGTAGTGCCTCTGTTATGTCAGCAGTCGCTGCTGTGTAGCCCAGTAGTAGTGCCCCTGTGACGTCAGCAGTCGCTGCTGTGTAGCCCAGTAGTAATAGTGCCTCTGTGACTTCAGCAGTCGCTGCTGTGTAGCCCAGTAGTAATAGTGCCTCTGTGACATCAGCAGTCGCTGCTGTGTAGCCCAGTAATAGTAGTGCCTCTGTGATGTCAGCAGTCGCTGCTGTGTAGCCCAGCAATAGTAGTGCCTCTGTGATGTCACCAGTCGCTGCTGTGTAGGCCAGTAGTAGTAGTGCCTCTGTGACGTCAGCAGTCGCTGCTGTGTAGCCCAGTAATAGTAGTGCCTCTGTGACGTTAGCAGTCGCTGCTGTGTAGCCCAGCAATAGTAGTGCCTCTGTGATGTCACCAGTCGCTGCTGTGTAGCCCAGTAGTAGTAGTGCATCTGTGACACAGCAGTTGCTGCTGTGTAACCCAATAATAGTAGTGCCTCTGTGACGTCAGCAGTCGCTGCTGTGTAGCCCAGCAATAGTAGTGCCTCTGTGATGTCACCTGTGTAGGCCAGTAGTAGTAGTGCCTCTGTGACGTCAGCAGTCGCTGCTGTGTAGCCCAATAATAGTAGTGCCTCTGTGACGTCAGCAGTCGCTGCTGTGTAGCCCAGCAATAGTAGTGCCTCTGTGATGTCACCAGTCGCTGCTGTGTAGCCCAGTAGTAGTAGTGCCTCTGTTACGTCAGCAGTCGCTGCTGTGTAGCCCAGTAATAGTAGTGCCACTGTGACGTCAGCAGTTGCTGCTGTGTAGCCCAGTAGTAGTAGTGCCTCTGTGACGTCAGCAGTCGCTGCTGTGTAGCCCAGTAATAGTAGTGCCTCTGTGATGTCACCAGTCGCTGCTGTGTAGCCCAGTAGTAGTAGTGCCTCTGTGACGTCAGCAGTCGCTGCTGTGTAGCCCAGTAATAGTAGTGCCTCTGTGATGTTAGCAGTCGCTGCTGTGTAGCCCAGCAATAGTAGTGCCTCTGTGATGTCACCAGTCGCTGCTGTGTAGCCCAGTAGTAGTAGTGCATCTGTGACACAGCAGTCGCTGCTGTGTAGCCCAGTAATAGTAGTGCCTCTGTGACTTCAGCAGTTGCTGCTGTGTAACCTAATAATAGTAGTGCCTCTGTGACGTCAGCAGTCGCTGCTGTGTAGCCCAGCAATAGTAGTGCCTCTGTGATGTCAGCAGTCGCTGCTGTGTAGCCCAGTAATAGTGCCTCTGTGATGTCAGCAGTCACTGCTGTGTAGCCCAGTAGTAGTAGTAGTGCCTCTGTGATGTCAGCAGTCACTGCTGTGTAGCCCAATAGTAGTAGTGCCTCTGTGATGTCAGCAGTCACTGCTGTGTAGCCCAGTAATAGTAGTGCCTCTGTGATGTCAGCAGTCACTGCTGTGTAGCCCAGTAGTAGTAGTGCCTCTGTTATGTAAGCAGTCGCTGCTGTGTAGCCTAGTAATAGTGCCTCTGTGACGTCAGCAGACGCTGCTGTGTAGCCCAGTAGTAGTAGTGCCTCTGTGATGTCAGCAGTCGCTGCTGTGTAGCCCAGTAATAGTAGTGCCTCTGTGAATTCAGCAGTTGCTGCTGTGTAGCCCAGTAATACTGCTTCTGTGACGTCAGCAGTCGCTGCTGTGTAGCCCAGTAGTAGTGCCCCTGTGACGTCAGCAGTCGCTGCTGTGTAGCCCAGTAGTAATAGTGCCTCTGTGACTTCAGCAGTCGCTGCTGTGTAGCCCAGTAGTAATAGTGCCTCTGTGACGTCAGCAGTCGCTGCTGTGTAGCCCAGTAGTAGTAGTGCCTCTGTGACGTCAGCAGTCGCTGCTGTGTAGCCCAGTAATAGTAGTGCCTCTGTGATGTCAGCAGTCGCTGCTGTGTAGCCCAGCAATAGTAGTGCCTTTGTGATGTCACCAGTCGCTGCTGTGTAGCCCAGTAGTAGTAGTGCCTCTGTGACGTCAGCAGTCGCTGCTGTGTAGCCCAGTAATAGTGCCTCAGTGACGTCAGCAGTTGCTGCTGTGTAGCCCAGCAATAGTAGTGCCTCTGTGATGTCACCAGCCGCTGCTGTGTAGCCCAGTAGTAGTAGTGCCTCTGTGATGTCAGCAGTCGCTGCTGTGTAGCCCAGTAATAGTAGTGCCTCTGTGACATCAGCAGTCGCTTTCGTGTAGCCCAGTAATAGTAGTGCCTCTGTGACATCAGCAGTCGCTGCTGTGTAGCCCAATAATAGTAGTGCCTCTGTGACGTCAGCAGTCGCTGCTGTGTAGCCCAATAATAGTAGTGCCTCTGTGATGTCACCAGTCGCTGCTGTGTAGGCCAGTAGTAGTAGTGCCTCTGTGACGTCAGCAGTCGCTGCTGTGTAGCCCAATAATAGTAGTGCCTCTGTGATGTCACCAGTCGCTGCTGTGTAGGCCAGTAGTAGTAGTGCCTCTGTGACGTCAGCAGTCGCTGCTGTGTAGCCCAGCAATAGTAGTGCCTCTGTGATGTCACCAGTCGCTGCTGTGTAGCCCAGTAGTAGTAGTGCATCTGTGACACAGCAGTCGCTGCTGTGTAGCCCAGCAATAGTAGTGCCTCTGTGACTTCAGCAGTTGCTGCTGTGTAACCTAATAATAGTAGTGCCTCTGTGACGTCAGCAGTCGCTGCTGTGTAGCCTAGTAATAGTGCCTCTGTGATGTCAGCAGTCACTGCTGTGTAGCCCAGTAGTAGTAGTGCCTCTGTGATGTCAGCAGTCACTGCTGTGTAGCCCAATAGTAGTAGTGCCTCTGTGATGTCAGCAGTCACTGCTGTGTAGCCCAGTAATAGTAGTGCCTCTGTGATGTCAGCAGTCACTGCTGTGTAGCCCTGTAGTAGTAGTGCCTCTGTTATGTAAGCAGTCGCTGCTGTGTAGCCTAGTAATAGTGCCTCTGTGACGTCAGCAGTCGCTGCTGTGTAGCCCAGTAGTAGTAGTGCCTCTGTGATGTCAGCAGTCACTGCTGTGTAGCCCAGTAATAGTAGTGCCTCTGTGAATTCAGCAGTTGCTGCTGTGTAGCCCAGTAATACTGCTTCTGTGACGTCAGCAGTCGCTGCTGTGTAGCCCAGTAGTAGTGCCCCTGTGACGTCAGCAGTCGCTGCTGTGTAGCCCAGTAGTAATAGTGCCTCTGTGACGTCAGCAGTCGCTGCTGTGTAGCCCAGTAATAGTAGTGCCTCTGTTATGTCAGCAGTCGCTGCTGTGTAGCCTAGTTATAGTGCCTCTGTGATGTCAGCAGTCGCTGCTGTGTAGCCCAGTAGTAGTAGTGCCTCTGTGATGTCAGCAGTCGCTGCTGTGTAGCCCAGTAATAGTAGTGCCTCTGTGAATTCAGCAGTTGCTGCTGTGTAGCCCAGTAATACTGCTTCTGTGACGTCAGCAGTCGCTGCTGTGTAACCCAGTAGTAATAGTGCCTCTGTGACGTCAGCAGTCGCTGCTGTGTAGCCCAGTAATAGTAGTGCCTCTGTTATGTCAGCAGTCGCTGCTGTGTAGCCCAGTAGTAGTGCCCCTGTGACGTCAGCAGTCGCTGCTGTGTAGCCCAGTAGTAATATTGCCTCTGTGACTTCAGCAGTCGCTGCTGTGTAGCCCAGTAGTAATAGTGCCTCTGTGACATCAGCAGTCGCTGCTGTGTAGCCCAGTAATAGTAGTGCCTCTGTGATGTCAGCAGTCGCTGCTGTGTAGCCCAGCAATAGTAGTGCCTCTGTGATGTCACCAGTCGCTGCTGTGTAGGCCAGTAGTAGTAGTGCCTCTGTGACGTCAGCAGTCGCTGCTGTGTAGCCCAATAATAGTAGTGCCTCTGTGACATCAGCAGTCGCTGCTGTGTAGCCCAGCAATAGTAGTGCCTCTGTGATGTCACCAGTCGCTGCTGTGTAGCCCAGTAATAGTAGTGCCTCTGTGACATCAGTAGTCGCTGCTGTGTAGCCCAATAATAGTAGTGCCTCTGTGACGTCAGCAGTCGCTGCTGTGTAGCCCAGCAATAGTAGTGCCTCTGTGATGTCACCTGTGTAGGCCAGTAGTAGTAGTGCCTCTGTGACGTCAGCAGTCGCTGCTGTGTAGCCCAATAATAGTAGTGCCTCTGTGACATCAGCAGTCGCTGCTGTGTAGCCCAGCAATAGTAGTGCCTCTGTGATGTCACCAGTCGCTGCTGTGTAGCCCAGTAGTAGTAGTGCCTCTGTTACGTCAGCAGTCGCTGCTGTGTAGCCCAGTAATAGTAGTGCCACTGTGACGTCAGCAGTTGCTGCTGTGTAGCCCAGTAGTAGTAGTGCCTCTGTGACGTCAGCAGTCGCTGCAGTGTAGCCCAGTAATAGTAGTGCCTCTGTGATGTCACCAGTCGCTGCTGTGTAGCCCAGTAGTAGTAGTGCCTCTGTGACGTCAGCAGTCGCTGCTGTGTAGCCCAGTAATAGTAGTGCCTCTGTGACGTTAGCAGTCGCTGCTGTGTAGCCCAGCAATAGTAGTGCCTCTGTGATGTCACCAGTCGCTGCTGTGTAGCCCAGTAGTAGTGCATCTGTGACACATCAGTCGCTGCTGTGTAGCCCAGTAATAGTAGTGCCTCTGTGACTTCAGCAGTTGCTGCTGTGTAACCTAATAATAGTAGTGCCTCTGTGACGTCAGCAGTCGCTGCTGTGTAGCCCAGCAATAGTAGTGCCTCTGTGATGTCAGCAGTCGCTGCTGTGTAGCCTAGTAATAGTGCCTCTGTGATGTCAGCAGTCACTGCTGTGTAGCCCAGTAGTAGTAGTGCCTCTGTGATGTCAGCAGTCACTGCTGTGTAGCCCAGTAATAGTAGTGCCTCTGTGATGTCAGCAGTCACTGCTGTGTAGCCCAGTAGTAGTAGTGCCTCTGTTATGTAAGCAGTCGCTGCTGTGTAGCCTAGTAATAGTGCCTCTGTGACGTCAGCAGTCGCTGCTGTGTAGCCCAGTAGTAGTAGTGCCTCTGTGATGTCAGCAGTCGCTGCTGTGTAGCCCAGTAATAGTAGTGCCTCTGTGAATTCAGTAGTTGCTGCTGTGTAGCCCAGTAATACTGCTTCTGTGACGTCAGCAGTCGCTGCTGTGTAGCCCAGTAGTAGTGCCCCTGTGACGTCAGCAGTCGCTGCTGTGTAGCCCAGTAGTAATAGTGCCTCTGTGACTTCAGCAGTCGCTGCTGTGTAGCCCAGTAGTAATAGTGCCTCTGTGACGTCAGCAGTCGCTGCTGTGTAGCCCAGTAGTAGTAGTAGTGCCTCTGTGACGTCAGCAGTCGCTGCAGTGTAGCCCAGTAATAGTAGTGCCTCTGTGATGTCAGCAGTCGCTGCTGTGTAGCCCAGCAATAGTAGTGCCTTTGTGATGTCACCAGTCGCTGCTGTGTAGCCCAGTAGTAGTAGTGCCTCTGTGACATCAGCAGTCGCTGCTGTGTAGCCCAGTAATAGTGCCTCAGTGACGTCAGCAGTCGCTGCTGTGTAGCCCAGCAATAGTAGTGCCTCTGTGATGTCACCAGCCGCTGCTGTGTAGCCCAGTAGTAGTAGTGCCTCTGTGACGTCAGCAGTCGCTGCTGTGTAGCCCAGTAATAGTAGTGCCTCTGTGACATCAGCAGTCGCTTTCGTGTAGCCCAGTAATAGTAGTGCCTCTGTGACATCAGCAGTCGCTGCTGTGTAGCCCAATAATAGTAGTGCCTCTGTGACGTCAGCAGTCGCTGCTGTGTAGCCCAGCAATAGTAGTGCCTCTGTGATGTCACCAGTCGCTGCTGTGTAGGCCAGTAGTAGTAGTGCCTCTGTGACGTCAGCAGTCGCTGCTGTGTAGCCCAATAATAGTAGTGCCTCTGTGACGTCAGTAGTCGCTGCTGTGTAGCCCAGCAATAGTAGTGCCTCTGTGATGTCACCAGTCGCTGCTGTGTAGCCCAGTAATAGTAGTGCCTCTGTTATGTAAGCAGTCGCTGCTGTGTAGCCTAGTAATAGTGCCTCTGTGACGTCAGCAGTCGCTGCTGTGTAGCCCAGTAGTAGTAGTGCCTCTGTGATGTCAGCAGTCGCTGCTGTGTAGCCCAGTAATAGTAGTGCCTCTGTGAATTCAGCAGTTGCTGCTGTGTAGCCCAGTAATACTGCTTCTGTGACGTCAGCAGTCGCTGCTGTGTAACCCAGTAGTAATAGTGCCTCTGTGACGTCAGCAGTCGCTGCTGTGTAGCCCAGTAATAGTAGTGCCTCTGTTATGTCAGCAGTCGCTGCTGTGTAGCCCAGTAGTAGTGCCCCTGTGACGTCAGCAGTCGCTGCTGTGTAGCCCAGTAGTAATAGTGCCTCTGTGACTTCAGCAGTCGCTGCTGTGTAGCCCAGTAGTAATAGTGCCTCTGTGACATCAGCAGTCGCTGCTGTGTAGCCCAGTAATAGTAGTGCCTCTGTGATGTCAGCAGTCGCTGCTGTGTAGCCCAGCAATAGTAGTGCCTCTGTGATGTCACCAGTCGCTGCTGTGTAGGCCAGTAGTAGTAGTGCCTCTGTGACGTCAGCAGTCGCTGCTGTGTAGCCCAATAATAGTAGTGCCTCTGTGACGTCAGCAGTCGCTGCTGTGTAGCCCAGCAATAGTAGTGCCTCTGTGATGTCACCAGTCGCTGCTGTGTAGCCCAGTAATAGTAGTGCCTCTGTGACATCAGCAGTCGCTGCTGTGTAGCCCAATAATAGTAGTGCCTCTGTGTCGTCAGCAGTCGCTGCTGTGTAGCCCAGCAATAGTAGTGCCTCTGTGATGTCACCTGTGTAGGCCAGTAGTAGTAGTGCCTCTGTGACGTCAGCAGTCGCTGCTGTGTAGCCCAATAATAGTAGTGCCTCTGTGACGTCAGCAGTCGCTGCTGTGTAGCCCAGCAATAGTAGTGCCTCTGTGATGTCACCAGTCGCTGCTGTGTAGCCCAGTAGTAGTAGTGCCTCTGTTACGTCAGCATTCGCTGCTGTGTAGCCCAGTAATAGTAGTGCCACTGTGACGTCAGCAGTTGCTGCTGTGTAGCCCAGTAGTAGTAGTGCCTCTGTGACGTCAGCAGTCGCTGCTGTGTAGCCCAGTAATAGTAGTGCCTCTGTGATGTCACCAGTCGCTGCTGTGTAGCCCAGTAGTAGTAGTGCCTCTGTGACGTCAGCAGTCGCTGCTGTGTAGCCCAGTAATAGTAGTGCCTCTGTGATGTTAGCAGTCGCTGCTGTGTAGCCCAGCAATAGTAGTGCCTCTGTGATGTCACCAGTCGCTGCTGTGTAGCCCAGTAGTAGTAGTGCATCTGTGACACAGCAGTCGCTGCTGTGTAGCCCAGTAATAGTAGTGCCTCTGTGACTTCAGCAGTTGCTGCTGTGTAACCTAATAATAGTAGTGCCTCTGTGACGTCAGCAGTCGCTGCTGTGTAGCCCAGTAGTAGTGCCCCTGTGACGTCAGCAGTCGCTGCTGTGTAGCCCAGTAGTAATAGTGCCTCTGTGACTTCAGCAGTCGCTGCTGTGTAGCCCAGTAGTAATAGTGCCTCTGTGACGTCAGCAGTCGCTGCTGTGTAGCCCAGTAGTAGTAGTGCCTCTGTAACGTCAGCAGTCGCTGCTGTGTAGCCCAGTAATAGTAGTGCCTCTGTGACTTCAGCAGTTGCTGCTGTGTAACCTAATAATAGTAGTGCCTCTGTGACGTCAGCAGTCGCTGCTGTGTAGCCCAGCAATAGTAGTGCCTCTGTGATGTCAGCAGTCGCTGCTGTGTAGCCCAGTAATAGTGCCTCTGTGATGTCAGCAGTCACTGCTGTGTAGCCCAGTAGTAGTAGTGCCTCTGTGATGTCAGCAGTCACTGCTGTGTAGCCCAATAGTAGTAGTGCCTCTGTGATGTCAGCAGTGACTGCTGTGTAGCCCAGTAATAGTAGTGCCTCTGTGATGTCAGCAGTCACTGCTGTGTAGCCCAGTAGTAGTAGTGCCTCTGTTATGTAAGCAGTCGCTGCTGTGTAGCCTAGTAATAGTGCCTCTGTGACGTCAGCAGTCGCTGCTGTGTAGCCCAGTAGTAGTAGTGCCTCTGTGATGTCAGCAGTCGCTGCTGTGTAGCCCAGTAATAGTAGTGCCTCTGTGAATTCAGCAGTTGCTGCTGTGTAGCCCAGTAATACTGCTTCTGTGACGTCAGCAGTCGCTGCTGTGTAGCCCAGTAGTAGTGCCCCTGTGACGTCAGCAGTCGCTGCTGTGTAGCCCAGTAGTAATAGTGCCTCTGTGACTTCAGCAGTCGCTGCTGTGTAGCCCAGTAGTAATAGTGCCTCTGTGACGTCAGCAGTCGCTGCTGTGTAGCCCAGTAGTAGTAGTGCCTCTGTAACGTCAGCAGTCGCTGCTGTGTAGCCCAGTAATAGTAGTGCCTCTGTGATGTCAGCAGTCGCTGCTGTGTAGCCCAGCAATAGTAGTGCCTTTGTGATGTCACCAGTCGCTGATGTGTAGCCCAGTAGTAGTAGTGCCTCTGTGACGTCAGCAGTCGCTGCTGTGTAGCCCAGTAATAGTGCCTCAGTGACATCAGCAGTTGCTGCTGTGTAGCCCAGCAATAGTAGTGCCTCTGTGATGTCACCAGCCGCTGCTGTGTAGCCCAGTAGTAGTAGTGCCTCTGTGACGTCAGCAGTCGCTGCTGTGTAGCCCAGTAATAGTAGTGCCTCTGTGACATCAGCAGTCGCTTTCGTGTAGCCCAGTAATAGTAGTGCCTCTGTGACATCAGCAGTCGCTGCTGTGTAGCCCAATAATAGTAGTGCCTCTGTGACGTCAGCAGTCGCTGCTGTGTAGCCCAGCAATAGTAGTGCCTCTGTGATGTCACCAGTCGCTGCTGTGTAGGCCAGTAGTAGTAGTGCCTCTGTGACGTCAGCAGTCGCTGCTGTGTAGCCCAGCAATAGTAGTGCCTCTGTGATGTCACCAGTCGCTGCTGTGTAGCCCAGTAGTAGTAGTGCCTCTGTGACGTCAGCAGTCGCTGCTGTGTAGCCCAGTAATAGTAGTGCCACTGTGACGTCAGCAGTTGCTGCTGTGTAGCCCAGTAGTAGTAGTGCCTCTGTGACGTCAGCAGTCGCTGCTGTGTAGCCCAGTAATAGTAGTGCCTCTGTGATGTCACCAGTCGCTGCTGTGTAGCCCAGTAGTAGTAGTGCCTCTGTGACGTCAGCAGTCGCTGCTGTGTAGCCCAGTAATAGTAGTGCCTCTGTGACGTTAGCAGTCACTGCTGTGTAGCCCAGTAATAGTAGTGCCTCTGTGATATCAGCAGTCACTGCTGTGTAGCCCAGTAGTAGTAGTAGTGCCTCTGTGATGTCAGCAGTCACTGCTGTGTAGCCCAGTAGTAATAGTGCCTCTGTGACGTCAGCAGTCGCTGCTGTGTAGCCCAGTAATAGTAGTGCCTCTGTTATGTAAGCAGTCGCTGCTGTGTAGCCTAGTAATAGTGCCTCTGTGACGTCAGCAGTCGCTGCTGTGTAGCCCAGTAGTAGTAGTGCCTCTGTGATGTCAGCAGTCGCTGCTGTGTAGCCCAGTAATAGTAGTGCCTCTGTGAATTCAGCAGTTGCTGCTGTGTAGCCCAGTAATACTGCTTCTGTGACAACAGCAGTCGCTGCTGTGTAACCCAGTAGTAATAGTGCCTCTGTGACGTCAGCAGTTGCTGCTGTGTAGCCCAGTAATAGTAGTGCCTCTGTTATGTCAGCAGTCGCTGCTGTGTAGCCCAGTAGTAGTGCCCCTGTGACGTCAGCAGTCGCTGCTGTGTAGCCCAGTAGTAATAGTGCCTCTGTGACTTCAGCAGTCGCTGCTGTGTAGCCCAGTAGTAATAGTGCCTCTGTGACATCAGCAGTCGCTGCTGTGTAGCCCAGTAATAGTAGTGCCTCTGTGATGTCAGCAGTCGCTGCTGTGTAGCCCAGCAATAGTAGTGCCTCTGTGATGTCACCAGTCGCTGCTGTGTAGGCCAGTAGTAGTAGTGCCTCTGTGACGTCAGCAGTCGCTGCTGTGTAGCCCAGTAATAGTAGTGCCTCTGTGACGTTAGCAGTCGCTGCTGTGTAGCCCAGCAATAGTAGTGCCTCTGTGATGTCACCAGTCGCTGCTGTGTAGCCCAGTAGTAGTAGTGCATCTGTGACACAGCAGTTGCTGCTGTGTAACCCAATAATAGTAGTGCCTCTGTGACGTCAGCAGTCGCTGCTGTGTAGCCCAGCAATAGTAGTGCCTCTGTGATGTCACCTGTGTAGGCCAGTAGTAGTAGTGCCTCTGTGACGTCAGCAGTCGCTGCTGTGTAGCCCAATAATAGTAGTGCCTCTGTGACGTCAGCAGTCGCTGCTGTGTAGCCCAGCAATAGTAGTGCCTCTGTGATGTCACCAGTCGCTGCTGTGTAGCCCAGTAGTAGTAGTGCCTCTGTTACGTCAGCAGTCGCTGCTGTGTAGCCCAGTAATAGTAGTGCCTCTGTGATGTCACCAGTCGCTGCTGTGTAGCCCAGTAATAGTAGTGCCTCTGTGATGTCACCAGTCGCTGCTGTGTAGCCCAGTAGTAGTAGTGCCTCTGTGACGTCAGCAGTCGCTGCTGTGTAGCCCAGTAATAGTAGTGCCTCTGTGATGTTAGCAGTCGCTGCTGTGTAGCCCAGCAATAGTAGTGCCTCTGTGATGTCACCAGTCGCTGCTGTGTAGCCCAGTAGTAGTAGTGCCACTGTGACGTCAGCAGTTGCTGCTGTGTAGCCCAGTAGTAGTAGTGCCTCTGTGACGTCAGCAGTCGCTGCTGTGTAGCCCAGTAATAGTAGTGCCTCTGTGATGTCACCAGTCGCTGCTGTGTAGCCCAGTAGTAGTAGTGCCTCTGTGACGTCAGCAGTCGCTGCTGTGTAGCCCAGTAATAGTAGTGCCTCTGTGATGTTAGCAGTCGCTGCTGTGTAGCCCAGCAATAGTAGTGCCTCTGTGATGTCACCAGTCGCTGCTGTGTAGCCCAGTAGTAGTAGTGCATCTGTGACACAGCAGTCGCTGCTGTGTAGCCCAGTAATAGTAGTGCCTCTGTGACTTCAGCAGTTGCTGCTGTGTAACCTAATAATAGTAGTGCCTCTGTGACGTCAGCAGTCGCTGCTGTGTAGCCCAGCAATAGTAGTGCCTCTGTGATGTCAGCAGTCGCTGCTGTGTAGCCCAGTAATAGTGCCTCTGTGATGTCAGCAGTCACTGCTGTGTAGCCCAGTAGTAGTAGTGCCTCTGTGATGTCAGCAGTCACTGCTGTGTAGCCCAATAGTAGTAGTGCCTCTGTGATGTCAGCAGTCACTGCTGTGTAGCCCAGTAATAGTAGTGCCTCTGTGATGTCAGCAGTCACTGCTGTGTAGCCCAGTAGTAGTAGTGCCTCTGTTATGTAAGCAGTCGCTGCTGTGTAGCCTAGTAATAGTGCCTCTGTGACGTCAGCAGACGCTGCTGTGTAGCCCAGTAGTAGTAGTGCCTCTGTGATGTCAGCAGTCGCTGCTGTGTAGCCCAGTAATAGTAGTGCCTCTGTGAATTCAGCAGTTGCTGCTGTGTAGCCCAGTAATACTGCTTCTGTGACGTCAGCAGTCGCTGCTGTGTAGCCCAGTAGTAGTGCCCCTGTGACGTCAGCAGTCGCTGCTGTGTAGCCCAGTAGTAATAGTGCCTCTGTGACTTCAGCAGTCGCTGCTGTGTAGCCCAGTAGTAATAGTGCCTCTGTGACGTCAGCAGTCGCTGCTGTGTAGCCCAGTAGTAGTAGTGCCTCTGTGACGTCAGCAGTCGCTGCTGTGTAGCCCAGTAATAGTAGTGCCTCTGTGATGTCAGCAGTCGCTGCTGTGTAGCCCAGCAATAGTAGTGCCTTTGTGATGTCACCAGTCGCTGCTGTGTAGCCCAGTAGTAGTAGTGCCTCTGTGACGTCAGCAGTCGCTGCTGTGTAGCCCAGTAATAGTGCCTCAGTGACGTCAGCAGTTGCTGCTGTGTAGCCCAGCAATAGTAGTGCCTCTGTGATGTCACCAGCCGCTGCTGTGTAGCCCAGTAGTAGTAGTGCCTCTGTGATGTCAGCAGTCGCTGCTGTGTAGCCCAGTAATAGTAGTGCCTCTGTGACATCAGCAGTCGCTTTCGTGTAGCCCAGTAATAGTAGTGCCTCTGTGACATCAGCAGTCGCTGCTGTGTAGCCCAATAATAGTAGTGCCTCTGTGACGTCAGCAGTCGCTGCTGTGTAGCCCAATAATAGTAGTGCCTCTGTGATGTCACCAGTCGCTGCTGTGTAGGCCAGTAGTAGTAGTGCCTCTGTGACGTCAGCAGTCGCTGCTGTGTAGCCCAGCAATAGTAGTGCCTCTGTGATGTCACCAGTCGCTGCTGTGTAGCCCAGTAGTAGTAGTGCCTCTGTGACGTCAGCAGTCGCTGCTGTGTAGCCCAGTAATAGTAGTGCCACTGTGACGTCAGCAGTTGCTGCTGTATAGCCCAGTAGTAGTGCCTCTGTGACGTCAGCAGTCGCTGCTGTGTAGCCCAGTAATAGTAGTGCCTCTGTGATGTCACCAGTCGCTGCTGTGTAGCCCAGTAGTAGTAGTGCCTCTGTGACGTCAGCAGTCGCTGCTGTGTAGCCTAGTAATAGTAGTGCCTCTGTGACGTTAGCAGTCACTGCTGTGTAGCCCAGTAATAGTAGTGCCTCTGTGATATCAGCAGTCACTGCTGTGTAGCCCAGTAGTAGTAGTAGTAGTGCCTCTGTGATGTCAGCAGTCACTGCTGTGTAGCCCAGTAGTAATAGTGCCTCTGTGACGTCAGCAGTCGCTGCTGTGTAGCCCAGCAGTAATAGTGCCTCTGTGACGTCAGCAGTCGCTGCTGTGTAGCCCAGTAATAGTAGTGCCTCTGTTATGTAAGCAGTCGCTGCTGTGTAGCCTAGTAATAGTGCCTCTGTGACGTCAGCAGTCGCTGCTGTGTAGCCCAGTAGTAGTAGTGCCTCTGTGATGTCAGCAGTCGCTGCTGTTTAGCCCAGTAATAGTAGTGCCTCTGTGAATTCAGCAGTTGCTGCTGTGTAGCCCAGCAATAGTAGTGCCTCTGTGATGTCACCAGTCGCTGCTGTGTAGGCCAGCAATAGTAGTGCCTCTGTGATGTCACCAGTCGCTGCTGTGTAGGCCAGTAGTAGTAGTGCCTCTGTGACGTCAGCAGTCGCTGCTGTGTAGCCCAATAATAGTAGTGCCTCTGTGACGTCAGCAGTCGCTGCTGTGTAGCTCAGCAATAGTAGTGCCTCTGTGATGTCACCAGTCGCTGCTGTGTAGCCCAGTAATAGTAGTGCCTCTGTGACATCAGCAGTCGCTGCTGTGTAGCCCAATAATAGTAGTGCCTCTGTGACGTCAGCAGTCGCTGCTGTGTAGCCCAGCAATAGTAGTGCCTCTGTGATGTCACCTGTGTAGGCCAGTAGTAGTAGTGCCTCTGTGATGTCAGCAGTCGCTGCTGTGTAGCCCAATAATAGTAGTGCCTCTGTGCCATCAGCAGTCGCTGCTGTGTAGCCCAGCAATAGTAGTGCCTCTGTGATGTCACCAGTCGCTGCTGTGTAGCCCAGTAATAGTAGTGCCTCTGTGACATCAGCAGTCGCTGCTGTGTAGCCCAATAATAGTAGTGCCTCTGTGACGTCAGCAGTCGCTGCTGTGTAGCCCAGCAATAGTAGTGCCTCTGTGATGTCACCTGTGTAGGCCAGTAGTAGTAGTGCCTCTGTGACGTCAGCAGTCGCTGCTGTGTAGCCCAATAATAGTAGTGCCTCTGTGCCGTCAGCAGTCGCTGCTGTGTAGCCCAGCAATAGTAGTGCCTCTGTGATGTCACCAGTCGCTGCTGTGTAGCCCAGTAGTAGTAGTGCCTCTGTGACGTCAGCAGTCGCTGCTGTGTAGCCCAGTAATAGTAGTGCCACTGTGACGTCAGCAGTTGCTGCTGTGTAGCCCAGTAGTAGTAGTAGTAGTGCCTCTGCGACGTCAGCAGTCGCTGCTGTGTAGCCCAGTAGTAGTGCCTCTGTGATGTCACCAGTCGCTGCTGTGTAGCCCAGTAGTAGTAGTGCCTCTGTGACGTCAGCAGTCGCTGCTGTGTAGCCCAGTAATAGTAGTGCCTCTGTGACGTTAGCAGTCGCTGCTGTGTAGCCCAGCAATAGTAGTGCCTCTGTGATGTCACCAGTCGCTGCTGTGTAGCCCAGTAGTAGTAGTGCATCTGTGACACAGCAGTCGCTGCTGTGTAGCCCAGTAATAGTAGTGCCTCTGTGACTTCAGCAGTTGCTGCTGTGTAACCCAATAATAGTAGTGCCTCTGTGACGTCAGCAGTCGCTGCTGTGTAGCCCAGCAATAGTAGTGCCTCTGTGATGTCAGCAGTCGCTGCTGTGTAGCCCAGTAATAGTGCCTCTGTGACGTCAGCAGTCACTGCTGTGTAGCCCATTAGTAGTAGTAGTGCCTCTGTGATGTCAGCAGTCACTGCTGTGTAGCCCAGTAGTAGTAGTGCCTCTGTGATGTCAGCAGTCACTGCTGTGTAGCCCAGTAATAGTAGTGCCTCTGTGATGTCAGCAGTCACTGCTGTGTAGCCCAGTAGTAGTAGTAGTAGTGCCTCTGTGATGTCAGCAGTCACTGCTGTGTAGCCCAGTAGTAATAGTGCCTCTGTGACGTCAGCAGTCGCTGCTGAGTAGCGCAGTAGTAATAGTGCCTCTGTGACGTCAGCAGTCACTGCTGTGTAGCCCAGTAATAGTAGTGCCTCTGTTATGTAAGCAGTCGCTGCTGTGTAGCCTAGTAATAGTGCCTCTGTGACGTCAGCAGTCGCTGCTGTGTAGCCCAGTAGTAGTAGTGCCTCTGTTATTTCAGCAGTCGCTGCTGTGTAGCCCAGTAATAGTAGTGCCTCTGTGAATTCAGCAGTTGCTGCTGTGTAGCCCAGTAATACTGCTTCTGTGACGTCAGCAGTCGCTGCTGTGTAACCCAGTAGTAATAGTGCCTCTGTGACGTCAGCAGTCGCTGCTGTGTAGCCCAGTAATAGTAGTGCCTCTGTTATGTCAGCAGTCGCTGCTGTGTAGCCCAGTAGTAGTGCCCCTGTGACGTCAGCAGTCGCTGCTGTGTAGCCCAGTAGTAATAGTGCCTCTGTGACTTCAGCAGTCGCTGCTGTGTAGCCCAGTAGTAATAGTGCCTCTGTGACATCAGCAGTCGCTGCTGTGTAGCCCAGTAATAGTAGTGCCTCTGTGACGTCAGCAGTCGCTGCTGTGTAGCCCAGTAGTAGTAGTGCCTCTGTGACGTCAGCAGTCGCTGCTGTGTAGCCCAGTAGTAGTAGTGCCTCTGTGACGTCAGCAGTCGCTGCTGTGTAGCCCAGTAATAGTAGTGCCTCTGTGATGTCAGCAGTCGCTGCTGTGTAGCCCAGCAATAGTAGTGCCTTTGTGATGTCACCAGTCGCTGCTGTGTAGCCCAGTAGTAGTAGTGCCTGTGTGATGTCAGCAGTCGCTGCTGTGTAGCCCAGTAATAGTGCCTCAGTGACGTCAGCAGTCGCTGCTGTGTAGCCCAGCAATAGTAGTGCCTCTGTGATGTCACCAGCCGCTGCTGTGTAGCCCAGTAGTAGTAGTGCCTCTGTGACGTCAGCAGTCGCTGCTGTGTAGCCCAGTAATAGTAGTGCCTCTGTGACATCAGCAGTCGCTTTCGTGTAGCCCAGTAATAGTGCCTCAGTGACGTCAGCAGTCGCTGCTGTGTAGCCCAGCAATAGTAGTGCCTCTGTGATGTCACCAGTCGCTGCTGTGTAGGCCAGTAGTAGTAGTGCCTCTGTGACGTCAGCAGTCGCTGCTGTGTAGCCCAATAATAGTAGTGCCTCTGTGACGTCAGCAGTCGCTGCTGTGTAGCCCAGCAATAGTAGTGCCTCTGTGATGTCACCAGTCGCTGCTGTGTAGCCCAGTAGTAGTAGTGCCTCTGTGACGTCAGCAGTCGCTGCTGTGTAGCCCAGTAATAGTAGTGCCTCTGTGACGTCAGCAGTCGCTGCTGTGTAGCCCAGCAATAGTAGTGCCTCTGTGATGTCACCAGTCGCTGCTGTGTAGCCCAGTAGTAATAGTGCCTCTGTGACTTCAGCAGTCGCTGCTGTGTAGCCCAGTAGTAATAGTGCCTCTGTGACATCAGCAGTCGCTGCTGTGTAGCCCAGCAATAGTAGTGCCTCTGTGACGTCAGCAGTCGCTGCTGTGTAGCCCAGCAATTGTAGTGCCTTTGTGATGTCACCAGTCACTGCTGTGTAGCCCAGTAGTAGTAGTGCCTCTGTGACGTCAGCAGTCGCTGCTGTGTAGCCCAGTAGTAGTAGTAGTGCCTCTGTGACGTCAGCAGTCGCTGCTGTGTAGCCCAGTAGTAGTAGTGCCTCTGTGACGTCAGCAGTCGCTGCTGTGTAGCCCAGTAATAGTAGTGCCTCTGTGATGTCAGCAGTCGCTGCTGTGTAGCCCAGCAATAGTAGTGCCTTTGTGATGTCACCAGTCGCTGCTGTGTAGCCCAGTAGTAGTAGTGCCTGTGTGACGTCAGCAGTCGCTGCTGTGTAGCCCAGTAATAGTGCCTCAGTGACGTCAGCAGTCGCTGCTGTGTAGCCCAGCAATAGTAGTGCCTCTGTGATGTCACCAGCCGCTGCTGTGTAGCCCAGTAGTAGTAGTGCCTCTGTGACGTCAGCAGTCGCTGCTGTGTAGCCCAGTAATAGTAGTGCCTCTGTGACATCAGCAGTCGCTTTCGTGTAGCCCAGTAATAGTGCCTCAGTGACGTCAGCAGTCGCTGCTGTGTAGCCCAGCAATAGTAGTGCCTCTGTGATGTCACCAGTCGCTGCTGTGTAGGCCAGTAGTAGTAGTGCCTCTGTGACGTCAGCAGTCGCTGCTGTGTAGCCCAATAACAGTAGTGCCTCTGTGACGTCAGCAGTCGCTGCTGTGTAGCACAGCAATAGTAGTGCCTCTGTGATGTCACCAGTCGCTGCTGTGTAGCCCAGTAGTAGTAGTGCCTCTGTGACGTCAGCAGTCGCTGCTGTGTAGCCCAGTAATAGTAGTGCCTCTGTGACGTCAGCAGTCGCTGCTGTGTAGCCCAGCAATAGTAGTGCCTCTGTGATGTCACCAGTCGCTGCTGTGTAGCCCAGTAGTAGTAGTGCCTCTGTGACGTCAGCAGTCGCTGCTGTGTAGCCCAGTAATAGTAGTGCCACTGTGACATCAGCAGTTGCTGCTGTGTAGCCCAGTAGTAGTAGTAGTGCCTCTGTGACGTCAGCAGTCGCTGCTGTGTAGCCCAGTAATAGTAGTGCCTCTGTGATGTCACCAGTCGCTGCTGTGTAGCCCAGTAGTAGTAGTGCCTCTGTGACGTCAGCAGTCGCTGCTGTGTAGCCCAGTAATAGTAGTGCCTCTGTGACGTTAGCAGTCGCTGCTGTGTAGCCCAGCACTAGTAGTGCCTCTGTGATGTCACCAGTCGCTGCTGTGTAGCCCAGTAGTAGTAGTGCATCTGTGACACAGCAGCCGCTGCTGTGTAGCCCAGTAATAGTAGTGCCTCTGTGACTTCAGCAGTTGCTGCTGTGTAACCCAATAATAGTAGTGCCTCTGACACGTCAGCAGTCGCTGCTGTGTAGCCCAGCAATAGTAGTGCCACTGTGATGTCAGCAGTCGCTGCTGTGTAGCCCAGTAATAGTGCCTCTGTGACGTCAGCAGTCACTGCTGTGTAGCCCAGTAGTAGTAGTGCCTCTGTGATGTCAGCAGTCACTGCTGTGTAGCCCAGTAGTAGTAGTAGTGCCTCTGTGATGTCAGCAGTCACTGCTGTGTAGCCCAATAATAGTAGTGCCTCTGTGATGTCAGCAGTCACTGCTGTGTAGCCCAGTAGTAGTAGTGCCTCTGTGATATCAGCAGTCACTGCTGTGTAGCCCAGTAGTAGTAGTAGTAGTGCCTCTGTGATGTCAGCAGTCACTGCTGTGTAGCCCAGTAGTAATAGTGCCTCTGTGACGTCAGCAGTCGCTGCTGTGTAGCCCAGTAGTAATAGTGCCTCTGTGACGTCAGCAGTCGCTGCTGTGTATCCCAGTAATAGTAGTGCCTCTGTTATGTAAGCAGTCGCTGCTGTGTAGCCTAGTAATAGTGCCTCTGTGACGTCAGCAGTCGCTGCTGTGTAGCCCAGTAGTAGTAGTGCCTCTGTGATGTCAGCAGTCGCTGCTGTGTAGCCCAGTAATAGTAGTGCCTCTGTGAATTTAGCAGTTGCTGCTGTGTAGCCCAGTAATAGTGCTTCTGTGACGTCAGCAGTCGCTGCTGTGTAACCCAGTAGTAATAGTGCCTCTGTGACGTCAGCAGTCGCTGCTGTGTAGCCCAGTAATAGTAGTGCCTCTGTTATGTCAGCAGTCGCTGCTGTGTAGCCCAGTAGTAGTGCCCCTGTGACGTCAGCAGTCGCTGCTGTGTAGCCCAGTAGTAATAGTGCCTCTGTGACTTCAGCAGTCGCTGCTGTGTAGCCCAGTAGTAATAGTGCCTCTGTGACATCAGCAGTCGCTGCTGTGTAGCCCAGTAATAGTAGTGCCTCTGTTATGTCAGCAGTCGCTGCTTTGTAGCCCAGTAATAGTGCCCCTGTGACGTCAGCAGTCGCTGCTGTATAGTCCAGTAGTAGTAATGCCTCTGTGACGTCAGCAGTCGCTGCTGTGTAGCCCAGCAATAGTAGTGCCTCTGTGATGTCACCAGCCGCTGCTGTGTAGCCCAGTAGTAGTAGTGCCTCTGTGACGTCAGCAGTCGCTGCTGTGTAGCCAAGTAATAGTAGTGCCTCTGTGACATCAGCAGTCGCTTTCGTGTAGCCCAGTAATAGTGCCTCAGTGACGTCAGCAGTCGCTGCTGTGTAGCCCAGCAATAGTAGTGCCTCTGTGATGTCACCAGTCGCTGCTGTGTAGGCCAGTAGTAGTAGTGCCTCTGTGACGTCAGCAGTCGCTGCTGTGTAGCCCAATAATAGTAGTGCCTCTGTGACGTCAGCAGTCGCTGCTGTGTAGCCCAGCAATAGTAGTGCCTCTGTGATGTCACCAGTCGCTGCTGTGTAGCCCAGTAGTAGTAGTGCCTCTGTGACGTCAGCAGTCGCTGCTGTGTAGCCCAGTTATAGTAGTGCCTCTGTGACGTCAGCAGTCGCTGCTGTGTAGCCCAGCAATAGTAGTGCCTCTGTGATGTCACCAGTCGCTGCTGTGTAGCCCAGTAGTAATAGTGCCTCTGTGACTTCAGCAGTCGCTGCTGTGTAGCCCAGTAGTAATAGTGCCTCTGTGACATCAGCAGTCGCTGCTGTGTAGCCCAGTAATAGTAGTGCCTCTGTGACGTCAGCAGTCGCTGCTGTGTAGCCCAGCAATTGTAGTGCCTTTGTGATGTCACCAGTCGCTGCTGTGTAGCCCAGTAGTAGTAGTGCCTCTGTGACGTCAGCAGTCGCTGCTGTGTAGCCCAGTAGTAGTAGTGCCTCTGTGACGTCAGCAGTCGCTGCTGTGTAGCCCAGTAGTAGTAGTGCCTCTGTGACGTCAGCAGTCGCTGCTGTGTAGCCCAGTAATAGTAGTGCCTCTGTGATGTCAGCAGTCGCTGCTGTGTAGCCCAGCAATAGTAGTGCCTTTGTGATGTCACCAGTCGCTGCTGTGTAGCCCAGTAGTAGTAGTGCCTGTGTGACGTCAGCAGTCGCTGCTGTGTAGCCCTGTAATAGTGCCTCAGTGACGTCAGCAGTCGCTGCTGTGTAGCCCAGCAATAGTAGTGCCTCTGTGATGTCACCAGCCGCTGCTGTGTAGCTCAGTAGTAGTAGTGCCTCTGTGACGTCAGCAGTCGCTGCTGTGTAGCCCAGTAATAGTAGTGCCTCTGTGACATCAGCAGTCGCTTTCGTGTAGCCCAGTAATAGTGCCTCAGTGACGTCAGCAGTCGCTGCTGTGTAGCCCAGCAATAGTAGTGCCTCTGTGATGTCACCAGTCGCTGCTGTGTAGGCCAGTAGTAGTAGTGCCTCTGTGACGTCAGCAGTCGCTGCTGTGTAGCCCAATAACAGTAGTGCCTCTGTGACGTCAGCAGTCGCTGCTGTGTAGCCCAGCAATAGTAGTGCCTCTGTGATGTCACCAGTCGCTGCTGTGTAGCCCAGTAGTAGTAGTGCCTCTGTGACGTCAGCAGTCGCTGCTGTGTAGCCCAGTAATAGTAGTGCCTCTGTGACGTCAGCAGTCGCTGCTGTGTAGCCCAGCAATAGTAGTGCCTCTGTGATGTCACCAGTCGCTGCTGTGTAGCCCAGTAGTAGTAGTGCCTCTGTGACGTCAGCAGTCGCTTCTGTGTAGCCCAGTAATAGTAGTGCCACTGTGACGTCAGCAGTTGCTGCTGTGTAGCCCAGTAGTAGTAGTGCCTCTGTGACGTCAGCAGTCGCTGCTGTGTAGCCCAGTAATAGTAGTGCCTCTGTGATGTCACCAGTCGCTGCTGTGTAGCCCAGTAGTAGTAGTGCCTCTGTGATGTCAGCAGTCGCTGCTGTGTAGCCCAGTAATAGTAGTGCCTATGTGACGTTAGCAGTCGCTGCTGTGTAGCCCAGCACTAGTAGTGCCTCTGTGATGTCACCAGTCGCTGCTGTGTAGCCCAGTAGTAGTAGTGCATCTGTGACACAGCAGTCGCTGCTGTGTAGCCCAGTAATAGTAGTGCCTCTGTGACTTCAGCAGTTGCTGCTGTGTAACCCAATAATAGTAGTGCCTCTGACACGTCAGCAGTCGCTGCTGTGTAGCCCAGCAATAGTAGTGCCTCTGTGATGTCAGCAATCGCTGCTGTGTAGCCCAGTAATAGTGCCTCTGTGACGTCAGCAGTCACTGCTGTGTAGCCCAGTAGTAGTAGTGCCTCTGTGATGTCAGCAGTCACTGCTCTGTAGCCCAATAATAGTAGTGCCTCTGTGATGTCAGCAGTCACTGCTGTGTAGCCCAGTAGTAGTAGTGCCTCTGTGATATCAGCAGTCACTGCTGTGTAGCCCAGTAGTAGTAGTAGTGCCTCTGTGATGTCAGCAGTCACTGCTGTGTAGCCCAGTAGTAATAGTGCCTCTGTGACGTCAGCAGTCGCTGCTGTGTAGCCCAGTAGTAATAGTGCCTCTGTGACGTCAGCAGTCGCTGCTGTGTAGCCCAGTAATAGTAGTGCCTCTGTTATGTAAGCAGTCGCTGCTGTGTAGCCTAGTAATAGTGCCTCTGTGACGTCAGCAGTCGCTGCTGTGTAGCCCAGTAGTAGTAGTGCCTCTGTGATGTCAGCAGTCGCTGCTGTGTAGCCCAGTAATAGTAGTGCCTCTGTGAATTCAGCAGTTGCTGCTGTGTAGCCCAGTAATAGTGCTTCTGTGACGTCAGCAGTCGCTGCTGTGTAACCCAGTAGTAATAGTGCCTCTGTGACGTCAGCAGTCGCTGCTGTGTAGCCCAGTAATAGTAGTGCCTCTGTTATGTCAGCAGTCGCTGCTGTGTAGCCCAGTAGTAGTGCCCCTGTGATGTCAGCAGTCGCTGCTGTGTAGCCCAGTAGTAATAGTGCCTCTGTGACTTCAGCAGTCGCTGCTGTGTAGCCCAGTAGTAATAGTGCCTCTGTGACATCAGCAGTCGCTGCTGTGTAGCCCAGTAATAGTAGTGCCTCTGTTATGTCAGCAGTCGCTGCTTTGTAGCCCAGTAATAGTGCCCCTGTGACGTCAGCAGTCGCTGCTGTGTAGTCCAGTAGTAGTAATGCCTCTGTGACGTCAGCAGTCGCTGCTGTGTAGCCCAGTAATAGTAGTGCCACTGTGACATCAGCAGTTGCTGCTGTGTAGCCCAGTAATAGTGCCTCTGTGACGTCAGCAGTCGCTGCTGTGTAGCCCAGTAGTAGTGCCTCTGTGATGTCAGCATTCACTGCTGTGTAGCCCAGTAATAGTGCCTCTGTGATGTCAGCAGTCGCTGCTGTGTAGCCCAGTAATAGTAGTGCCTCTGTGATGTCAGCAGTCGCTGCTGTGTAGCCCAGTAAAAGTAGTGCCTCTGTGATGTCAGCAGTCACTGCTGTGTAGCCCAGTAATAGTAGTGCCTCTGTTATGTCAGCAGTCACTGCTGTGTAGCCCAGTAATAGTAGTGCCTCTGTGATGTCAGCAGTCGCTGCTGTGTAGCCCAGTAATAGTAGTGCCTCTGTGACGTCAGCAGTCGCTGTTGTGTAGCCCAGTAATAGTGCCTCTGTGAAATCAGCAGTCGCTGCTGTGTAGCCCAGTAGTAGTGCCTCTGTGACGTCAGCAGTTGCTGCTGTGTAGCCCAGTAACAGTGCCTCTGTGACGTCAGCAGTGACTGCTGTATAGCCCAGTGATAGTAGTGCCTCTGTGACGTCAGCAGTCGCTGCTGTGTAGCCCAGTAGTAGTAGTGCCTCTGTTGTGTCAGCAGTCGCTGCTGTGTAGCCCAGTAGTAGTAGTGCCTCTGTTAAGTCAGCAGTCGCTGCTGTGTAGCCCAGTAGTAGTAGTTCCTCAGTTATGTCAGCAGTCGCTGCTGTGTAGCCCAGTAGTAGTAGTGCCTCTGTTATGTCAGCAGTCGCTGCTGTGTAGCCCAGTAGCAGTAGTGCCTCTGTGACGTCAGCAGTCGCTGCTGTGTAGCCCAGTAGCAGTAGTGCCTCTGTTACGTCAGCAGTCGCTGCTGTGTAGCCCAGTAGTAGTAGTGCCTCTGTTATGTCAGCAGTCGCTGCTGTGTAGCCCAGTAGTAGTAGTGCCTCTGTTATGTCAGCAGTCACTGCTGTGTAGCCCAGTAGTAGTAGTGCCTGTGTTATGTCAGCAGTCGCTGCTGTGTAGCCCAGTAGCAGTAGTGCCCCTGTGACGTCAGCAGTCGCTGCTGTGTAGCCCAGTAATAGTAGTGCCTCTGTTATGTCAGCAGTCACTGCTATGTAGCCCAGTAATAGTGCCTCTGTGATGTCAGCAGTCACTGCTGTGTAGCCCAGTAATAGTGCCTCTGTGACGTCAGCAGTCACTGCTGTGTAGCCCAGTAATATTGCCTCTGTGACGTCAGCAGTCGCTGCTGTGTAGCCCAGTAGAAGTAGTGCCTCTGTGACGTCAGCAGTCGCTGCTGTGTAGCCCAGTAATAGTAGTGCCTCTGTGACATCAGCAGTCGCTTTCGTGTAGCCCAGTAATAGTAGTGCCTCTGTGACATCAGCAGTCGCTGCTGTGTAGCCCAGTAATAGTAGTGCCTCTGTGACGTCAGCAGTCGCTGCTGTGTAGCCCAGCAATAGTAGTGCCTCTGTGATGTCACCAGTCGCTGCTGTGTAGCCCAGTAGTAGTAGTGCCTCTGTGACATCAGCAGTCGCTCCTGTGTAGCCCAGTAATAGTAGTGCCTCTGTGACGTCAGCAGTCGCTGCTGTGTAGCCCAGCAATAGTAGTGCCTCTGTGATGTCACCAGTCGCTGCTGTGTAGCCCAGTAGTAGTAGTGCCTCTGTGACGTCAGCAGTCGCTGCTGTGTAGCCCAGTAGTAGTAGTGCCACTGTGACGTCAGCAGTTGCTGCTGTGTAGCCCAGTAGTAGTAGTGCCTCTGTGACGTCAGCAGTCGCTGCTGTGTAGCCCAGTAATAGTAGTGCCTCTGTGATGTCACCAGTCGCTGCTGTGTAGCCCAGTAGTAGTAGTGCCTCTGTGACGTCAGCAGTCGCTGCTGTGTAGCCCAGTAGTAATAGTGCCTCTGTGACGTCAGCAGTCGCTGCTGTGTAGCCCAGTAATAGTAGTGCCTCTGTTATGTCAGCAGTCGCTACTGTGTAGCCTAGTAATAGTGCCTCTGTGACATCAGCAGTCGCTGCTGTGTAGCCCAGTAGTAGTAGTGCCTCTGTGACGTCAGCAGTCGCTGCTGTGTAGCCCAGTAATAGTAGTGCCTCTGTGAATTCAGCAGTTGCTGCTGTGTAGCCCAGTAATAGTGCCTCTGTGACGTCAGCAGTCGCTGCTGTGTAGCCCAGTAGTAATAGTGCCTCTGTGACGTCAGCAGTCGCTGCTGTGTAGCCCAGTAATAGTAGTGCCTCTGTTAGGTCAGCAGTCGCTGCTGTGTAGCCCAGTAGTAGTGCCCATGTGACGTCAGCAGTTGCTGCTGTGTTGCCCAGTAATAGTGCCTCTGTGACGTCAGCAGTCGCTGCTGTGTAGCCCAGTAGTAATAGTGCCTCTGTGACTTCAGCAGTCGCTGCTGTGTAGCCCAGTAGTAATAGTGCCTATGTGACGTCAGCAGTCGCTGCTGTGTAGCCCAGTAATAGTAGTGCCTCTGTTATGTCAGCAGTCGCTGCTGTGTAGCCCAGTGATAGTGCCTCTGTGACGTCAGCAGTCGCTGCTGTGTAGTCCAGTAGTAGTAGTGCCTCTGTGACGTCAGCAGTCGCTGCTGTGTAGCCCAGTAGTAATAGTGCCTCTGTGACGTCAGCAGTCGCTGCTGTGTAGCCCAGTAATAGTAGTGCCTCTGTTATGTCATCAGTCGCTGCTGTGTAGCCCAGTAGTAGTGCCTCTGTGACATCAGCAGTTGCTGCTGTGTAGCCCAGTAATAGTGCCTCTGTGACTTCAGCAGTCGCTGCTGTGTAGCCCAGTAGTAGTGCCTCTGTGATGTCAGCATTCACTGCTGTGTAGCCCAGTAATAGTAGTGCCTCTGTGACGTCAGAAGTCGCTGCTGTGTAGCCCAGTAGTAGTAGTGCCTCTGTTGTGTCAGCAGTCGCTGCTGTGTAGCCCAGTAGTAGTAGTGCCTCTGTTAAGTCAGCAGTCGCTGCTGTGTAGCCCAGTAGTAGTAGTTCCTCAGTTATGTCAGCAGTCGCTGCTGTGTAGCCCAGTAGTAGTAGTGCCTCTGTTATGTCAGCAGTCGCTGCTGTGTAGCCCAGTAGCAGTAGTGCCTCTGTGACGTCAGCAGTCGCTGCTGTGTAGCCCAGTAATAGTAGTGCCTCTGTGATGTCACCAGTCCCTGCTGTGTAGCCCAGTAGTAGTAGTGTCTCTGTGACGTCAGCAGTCGCAGCTGTGTAGCCCAGTAATAGTAGTGCCTCTGTGATGTCACCAGTCCCTGCTGTGTAGCCCAGTACTAGTAGTGCCTCTGTTATGTCAGCAGTCGCTGCTGTGTAGCCCAGTAGCAGTAGTGCCTCTGTTACGTCAGCAGTCGCTGCTGTGTAGCCCAGTAGTAGTAGTGCCTCTGTTATGTCAGCAGTCGCTGCTGTGTAGCCCAGTAGTAGTAGTGCCTCTGTTATGTCAGCAGTCGCTGCTGTGTAGCCCAGTAGTAGTAGTGCCTGTGTTATGTCAGCAGTCGCTGCTGTGTAGCCCAGTAGCAGTAGTGCCCCTGTGACGTCAGCAGTCGCTGCTGAGTAGCCCAGTAATAGTAGTGCCTCTGTTATGTCAGCAGTTACTGCTATGTAGCCCAGTAATAGTGCCTCTGTGATGTCAGCAGTCACTGCTGTGTAGCCCAGTAATAGTGCCTCTGTGACGTCAGCAGTCACTGCTGTGTAGCCCAGTAATATTGCCTCTGTGATGTCAGCAGTCGCTGCTGTGTAGCCCAGTAGTAGTAGTGCCTCTGTGACGTCAGCAGTCGCTGCTGTGTAGCCCAGTAATAGTAGTGCCTCTGTGACATCAGCTGTCGCTTTCGTGTAGCCCAGTAATAGTAGTGCCCCTGTGACATCAGCAGTCGCTGCTGTGTAGCCCAGTAATAGTAGTGCCTCTGTGACGTCAGCAGTCGCTGCTGTGTAGCCCAGAAATAGTAGTGCCTCTGTGATGTCACCAGTCGCTGCTGTGTAGGCCAGTAGTAGTAGTGCCTCTGTGACGTCAGCAGTCGCTGCTGTGTAGCCCAATAATAGTAGTGCCTCTGTGACGTCAGCAGTCGCTGCTGTGTAGCCCAGCAATAGTAGTGCCTCTGTGATGTCACGAGTCGCTGCTGTGTAGCCCAGTAGTAGTAGTGCCTCTGTGACGTCAGCAGTCGCTCCTGTGTAGCCCAGTAATAGTAGTGCCTCTGTGACGTCAGCAGTCGCTGCTGTGTAGCCCAGCAATAGTAGTGCCTCTGTGATGTCACCAGTCGCTGCTGTGTAGCCCAGTAGTAGTAGTTCCTCTGTGACGTCAGCAGTCGCTGCTGTGTAGCCCAGTAGTAGTAGTGCCACTGTGACGTCAGCAGTTGCTGCTGTGTAGCCCAGTAGTAGTAGTGCCTCTGTGACGTCAGCAGTCGCTGCTGTGTAGCCCAGTAATAGTAGTGCCTCTGTGATGTCACCAGTCGCTGCTGTGTAGCCCAGTAGTAGTAGTGCATCTGTGACGTCAGCAGTCGCTGCTGTGTAGCCCAGTAGTAAAAGTGCCTCTGTGACGTCAGCAGTCGCTGCTGTGTAGCCCAGTAATAGTAGTGCCTCTGTTATGTCAGCAGTCGCTGCTGTGTAGCCTAGTAATAGAGCCTCTGTGATGTCAGCAGTCGCTGCTGTGTAGCCCAGTAGTAGTAGTGCCTCTGTGACGTCAGCAGTCGCTGCTGTGTAGCCCAGTAATAGTTGTGCCTCTGTGAATTCAGCAGTTGCTGCTGTGTAGCCCAGTAATAGTGCCTCTGTGACGTCAGCAGTCGCTGCTGTGTAGCCCAGTAGTAATAGTGCCTCTGTGATGTCAGCAGTCGCTGCTGTGTAGCCCAATAATAGTAGTGCCTCTGTTAGGTCAGCAGACGCTGCTGTGTAGCCCAGTAGTAGTGCCCATGTGATGTCAGCAGTTGCTGCTGTGTAGCCCAGTAATAGTGCCTCTGTGACGTCAGCAGTCGCTGCTGTGTAGCCCAGTAGTAATAGTGCCTCTGTGACGTCAGCAGTCGCTGCTGTGTAGCCCAGTAATAGTAGTGCCTCTGTTATGTCAGCAGTCGCTGCTGTGTAGCCCAGTGGTAGTGCCTCTGTGACGTCAGCAGTCGCTGCTGTGTAGTCCAGTAGTAGTAGTGCCTCTGTGACCTCAGCAGTCGCTGCTGTATAGCCCAGTAATAGTAGTGCCTCTGTGAATTCAGCAGTCGCTGCTGTGTAGCCCAGTAGTAGTGCCTCTGTGACATCAGCAGTCGCTGCTGTGTAGCCCAATAATAGTAGTGCCTCTGTGATGTCAGCAGTCGCTGCTGTGTAGCCCAGTAATAGTGCCTCTGTGACGTCAGCAGTCACTGCTGTGTAGCCCATTAGTAGTAGTAGTGCCTCTGTGATGTCAGCAGTCACTGCTGTGTAGCCCAGTAGTAGTAGTGCCTCTGTGATGTCAGCAGTCACTGCTGTGTAGCCCAGTAATAGTAGTGCCTCTGTGATGTCAGCAGTCACTGCTGTGTAGCCCAGTAGTAGTAGTGCCTCTGTGATATCAGCAGTCACTGCTGTGTAGCCCAGTAGTAGTAGTAGTAGTGCCTCTGTGATGTCAGCAGTCACTGCTGTGTAGCCCAGTAGTAATAGTGCCTCTGTGACGTCAGCAGTCGCTGCTGTGTAGCGCAGTAGTAATAGTGCCTCTGTGACGTCAGCAGTCACTGCTGTGTAGCCCAGTAATAGTAGTGCCTCTGTTATGTAAGCAGTCGCTGCTGTGTAGCCTAGTAATAGTGCCTCTGTGACGTCAGCAGTCGCTGCTGTGTAGCCCAGTAGTAGTAGTGCCTCTGTGATGTCAGCAGTCGCTGCTGTGTAGCCCAGTAATAGTAGTGCCTCTGTGAATTCAGCAGTTGCTGCTGTGTAGCCCAGTAATACTGCTTCTGTGACGTCAGCAGTCGCTGCTGTGTAACCCAGTAGTAATAGTGCCTCTGTGACGTCAGCAGTCGCTGCTGTGTAGCCCAGTAATAGTAGTGCCTCTGTTATGGCAGCAGTCGCTGCTGTGTAGCCCAGTAGTAGTGCCCCTGTGACGTCAGCAGTCGCTGCTGTGTAGCCCAGTAGTAATAGTGCCTCTGTGACTTCAGCAGTCGCTGCTGTGTAGCCCAGTAGTAATAGTGCCTCTGTGACATCAGCAGTCGCTGCTGTGTAGCCCAGTAATAGTAGTGCCTCTGTGACGTCAGCAGTCGCTGCTTTGTAGCCCAGCAATTGTAGTGCCTTTGTGATGTCACCAGTCGCTGCTGTGTAGCCCAGTAGTAGTAGTGCCTCTGTGACGTCAGCAGTCGCTGCTGTGTAGCCCAGTAGTAGTAGTGCCTCTGTGACGTCAGCAGTCGCTGCTGTGTAGCCCAGTAGTAGTAGTGCCTCTGTGACGTCAGCAGTCGCTGCTGTGTAGCCCAGTAATAGTAGTGCCTCTGTGATGTCAGCAGTCGCTGCTGTGTAGCCCAGCAATAGTAGTGCCTTTGTGATGTCACCAGTCGCTGCTGTGTAGCCCAGTAGTAGTAGTGCCTGTGTGACGTCAGCAGTCGCTGCTGTGTAGCCCAGTAATAGTGCCTCAGTGACGTCAGCAGTCGCTGCTGTGTAGCCCAGCAATAGTAGTGCCTCTGTGATGTCACCAGCCGCTGCTGTGTAGCCCAGTAGTAGTAGTGCCTCTGTGACGTCAGCAGTCGCTGCTGTGTAGCCCAGTAATAGTAGTGCCTCTGTGACATCAGCAGTCGCTTTCGTGTAGCCCAGTAATAGTGCCTCAGTGACGTCAGCAGTCGCTGCTGTGTAGCCCAGCAATAGTAGTGCCTCTGTGATGTCACCAGTCGCTGCTGTGTAGGCCAGTAGTAGTAGTGCCTCTGTGACGTCAGCAGTCGCTGCTGTGTAGCCCAATAATAGTAGTGCCTCTGTGATGTCACCAGTCGCTGCTGTGTAGCCCAGTAGTAGTAGTGCCTCTGTGACGTCAGCAGTCGCTGCTGTGTAGCCCAGTAATAGTAGTGCCTCTGTGACGTCAGCAGTCGCTGCTGTGTAGCCCAGCAATAGTAGTGCCTCTGTGATGTCACCAGTCGCTGCTGTGTAGCCCAGTAGTAATAGTGCCTCTGTGACTTCAGCAGTCGCTGCTGTGTAGCCCAGTAGTAATAGTGCCTCTGTGACATCAGCAGTCGCTGCTGTGTAGCCCAGCAATAGTAGTGCCTCTGTGACGTCAGCAGTCGCTGCTGTGTAGCCCAGCAATTGTAGTGCCTTTGTGATGTCACCAGTCGCTGCTGTGTAGCCCAGTAGTAGTAGTGCCTCTGTGACGTCAGCAGTCGCTGCTGTGTAGCCCAGTAGTAGTAGTGCCTCTGTGACGTCAGCAGTCGCTGCTGTGTAGCCCAGTAGTAGTAGTGCCTCTGTGACGTCAGCAGTCGCTGCTGTGTAGCCCAGTAATAGTAGTGCCTCTGTGATGTCAGCAGTCGCTGCTGTGTAGCCCAGCAATAGTAGTGCCTTTGTGATGTCACCAGTCGCTGCTGTGTAGCCCAGTAGTAGTAGTGCCTGTGTGACGTCAGCAGTCGCTGCTGTGTAGCCCAGTAATAGTGCCTCAGTGACGTCAGCAGTCGCTGCTGTGTAGCCCAGCAATAGTAGTGCCTCTGTGATGTCACCAGCCGCTGCTGTGTAGCCCAGTAGTAGTAGTGCCTCTGTGACGTCAGCAGTCGCTGCTGTGTAGCCCAGTAATAGTAGTGCCTCTGTGACATCAGCAGTCGCTTTCGTGTAGCCCAGTAATAGTGCATCAGTGACGTCAGCAGTCGCTGCTGTGTAGCCCAGCAATAGTAGTGCCTCTGTGATGTCACCAGTCGCTGCTGTGTAGGCCAGTAGTAGTAGTGCCTCTGTGACGTCAGCAGTCGCTGCTGTGTAGCCCAGCAATAATAGTGCCTCTGTGATGTCACCAGTCGCTGCTGTGTAGCCCAGTAGTAGTAGTGCCTCTGTGACGTCAGCAGTCGCTGCTGTGTAGCCCAGTAATAGTAGTGCCTCTGTGATGTCACCAGTCGCTGCTGTGTAGCCCAGTAGTAGTAGTGCATCTGTGACACAGCAGCCGCTGCTGTGTAGCCCAGCAATAGTAGTGCCACTGTGATGTCAGCAGTCGCTGCTGTGTAGCCCAGTAATAGTGCCTCTGTGACGTCAGCAGTCACTGCTGTGTAGCCCAGTAGTAGTAGTGCCTCTGTGATGTCAGCAGTCACTGCTGTGTAGCCCAGTAGTAGTAGTAGTGCCTCTGTGATGTCAGCAGTCACTGCTGTGTAGCCCAATAATAGTAGTGCCTCTGTGATGTCAGCAGTCACTGCTGTGTAGCCCAGTAGTAGTAGTGCCTCTGTGATATCAGCAGTCACTGCTGTGTAGCCCAGTAGTAGTAGTAGTGCCTCTGTGATGTCAGCAGTCACTGCTGTGTAGCCCAGTAGTAATAGTGCCTCTGTGACGTCAGCAGTCGCTGCTGTGTAGCCCAGTAGTAATAGTGCCTCTGTGACGTCAGCAGTCGCTGCTGTGTATCCCAGTAATAGTAGTGCCTCTGTTATGTAAGCAGTCGCTGCTGTGTAGCCTAGTAATAGTGCCTCTGTGACGTCAGCAGTCGCTGCTGTGTAGCCCAGTAGTAGTAGTGCCTCTGTGATGTCAGCAGTCGCTGCTGTGTAGCCCAGTAATAGTAGTGCCTCTGTGAATTTAGCAGTTGCTGCTGTGTAGCCCAGTAATAGTGCTTCTGTGACGTCAGCAGTCGCTGCTGTGTAACCCAGTAGTAATAGTGCCTCTGTGACGTCAGCAGTCGCTGCTGTGTAGCCCAGTAATAGTAGTGCCTCTGTTATGTCAGCAGTCGCTGCTGTGTAGCCCAGTAGTAGTGCCCCTGTGACGTCAGCAGTCGCTGCTGTGTAGCCCAGTAGTAATAGTGCCTCTGTGACTTCAGCAGTCGCTGCTGTGTAGCCCAGTAGTAATAGTGCCTCTGTGACATCAGCAGTCGCTGCTGTGTAGCCCAGTAATAGTAGTGCCTCTGTTATGTCAGCAGTCGCTGCTTTGTAGCCCAGTAATAGTGCCCCTGTGACGTCAGCAGTCGCTGCTGTATAGTCCAGTAGTAGTAATGCCTCTGTGACGTCAGCAGTCGCTGCTGTGTAGCCCAGCAATAGTAGTGCCTCTGTGATGTCACCAGCCGCTGCTGTGTAGCCCAGTAGTAGTAGTGCCTCTGTGACGTCAGCAGTCGCTGCTGTGTAGCCAAGTAATAGTAGTGCCTCTGTGACATCAGCAGTCGCTTTCGTGTAGCCCAGTAATAGTGCCTCAGTGACGTCAGCAGTCGCTGCTGTGTAGCCCAGCAATAGTAGTGCCTCTGTGATGTCACCAGTCGCTGCTGTGTAGGCCAGTAGTAGTAGTGCCTCTGTGACGTCAGCAGTCGCTGCTGTGTAGCCCAATAATAGTAGTGCCTCTGTGACGTCAGCAGTCGCTGCTGTGTAGCCCAGCAATAGTAGTGCCTCTGTGATGTCACCAGTCGCTGCTGTGTAGCCCAGTAGTAGTAGTGCCTCTGTGACGTCAGCAGTCGCTGCTGTGTAGCCCAGTAATAGTAGTGCCTCTGTGACGTCAGCAGTCGCTGCTGTGTAGCCCAGCAATAGTAGTGCCTCTGTGATGTCACCAGTCGCTGCTGTGTAGCCCAGTAGTAATAGTGCCTCTGTGACTTCAGCAGTCGCTGCTGTGTAGCCCAGTAGTAATAGTGCCTCTGTGACATCAGCAGTCGCTGCTGTGTAGCCCAGTAATAGTAGTGCCTCTGTGACGTCAGCAGTCGCTGCTGTGTAGCCCAGCAATTGTAGTGCCTTTGTGATGTCACCAGTCGCTGCTGTGTAGCCCAGTAGTAGTAGTGCCTCTGTGACGTCAGCAGTCGCTGCTGTGTAGCCCAGTAGTAGTAGTGCCTCTGTGACGTCAGCAGTCGCTGCTGTGTAGCCCAGTAGTAGTAGTGCCTCTGTGACGTCAGCAGTCGCTGCTGTGTAGCCCAGTAATAGTAGTGCCTCTGTGATGTCAGCAGTCGCTGCTGTGTAGCCCAGCAATAGTAGTGCCTTTGTGATGTCACCAGTCGCTGCTGTGTAGCCCAGTAGTAGTAGTGCCTGTGTGACGTCAGCAGTCGCTGCTGTGTAGCCCTGTAATAGTGCCTCAGTGACGTCAGCAGTCGCTGCTGTGTAGCCCAGCAATAGTAGTGCCTCTGTGATGTCACCAGCTGCTGCTGTGTAGCCCAGTAGTAGTAGTGCCTCTGTGACGTCAGCAGTCGCTGCTGTGTAGCCCAGTAATAGTAGTGCCTCTGTGACATCAGCAGTCGCTTTCGTGTAGCCCAGTAATAGTGCCTCAGTGACGTCAGCAGTCGCTGCTGTGTAGCCCAGCAATAGTAGTGCCTCTGTGATGTCACCAGTCGCTGCTGTGTAGGCCAGTAGTAGTAGTGCCTCTGTGACGTCAGCAGTCGCTGCTGTGTAGCCCAATAACAGTAGTGCCTCTGTGACGTCAGCAGTCGCTGCTGTGTAGCCCAGCAATAGTAGTGCCTCTGTGATGTCACCAGTCGCTGCTGTGTAGCCCAGTAGTAGTAGTAGTGCCTCTGTGACGTCAGCAGTCGCTGCTGTGTAGCCCAGTAATAGTAGTGCCTCTGTGACGTCAGCAGTCGCTGCTGTGTAGCCCAGCAATAGTAGTGCCTCTGTGATGTCACCAGTCGCTGCTGTGTAGCCCAGTAGTAGTAGTGCCTCTGTGACGTCAGCAGTCGCTTCTGTGTAGCCCAGTAATAGTAGTGCCACTGTGACGTCAGCAGTTGCTGCTGTGTAGCCCAGTAGTAGTAGTGCCTCTGTGACGTCAGCAGTCGCTGCTGTGTAGCCCAGTAATAGTAGTGCCTCTGTGATGTCACCAGTCGCTGCTGTGTAGCCCAGTAGCAGTAGTGCCTCTGTGATGTCAGCAGTCGCTGCTGTGTAGCCCAGTAATAGTAGTGCCTATGTGACGTTAGCAGTCGCTGCTGTGTAGCCCAGCACTAGTAGTGCCTCTGTGATGTCACCAGTCGCTGCTGTGTAGCCCAGTAGTAGTAGTGCATCTGTGACACAGCAGTCGCTGCTGTGTAGCCCAGTAATAGTAGTGCCTCTGTGACTTCAGCAGTTGCTGCTGTGTAACCCAATAATAGTAGTGCCTCTGACACGTCAGCAGTCGCTGCTGTGTAGCCCAGCAATAGTAGTGCCTCTGTGATGTCAGCAGTCGCTGCTGTGTAGCCCAGTAATAGTGCCTCTGTGACGTCAGCAGTCACTGCTGTGTAGCCCAGTAGTAGTAGTGCCTCTGTGATGTCAGCAGTCACTGCTGTGTAGCCCAGTAGTAGTAGTGCCTCTGTGATGTCAGCAGTCACTGCTCTGTAGCCCAATAATAGTAGTGCCTCTGTGATGTCAGCAGTCACTGCTGTGTAGCCCAGTAGTAGTAGTGCCTCTGTGATATCAGCAGTCACTGCTGTGTAGCCCAGTAGTAGTAGTAGTGCCTCTGTGATGTCAGCAGTCACTGCTGTGTAGCCCAGCAGTAATAGTGCCTCTGTGACGTCAGCAGTCGCTGCTGTGTAGCCCAGTAGTAATAGTGCCTCTGTGACGTCAGCAGTCGCTGCTGTGTAGCCCAGTAATAGTAGTGCCTCTGTTATGTAAGCAGTCGCTGCTGTGTAGCCTAGTAATAGTGCCTCTGTGACGTCAGCAGTCGCTGCTGTGTAGCCCAGTAGTAGTAGTGCCTCTGTGATGTCAGCAGTCGCTGCTGTGTAGCCCAGTAATAGTAGTGCCTCTGTGAATTCAGCAGTTGCTGCTGTGTAGCCCAGTAATAGTGCTTCTGTGACGTCAGCAGTCGCTGCTGTGTAACCCAGTAGTAATAGTGCCTCTGTGACGTCAGCAGTCGCTGCTGTGTAGCCCAGTAATAGTAGTGCCTCTGTTATGTCAGCAGTCGCTGCTGTGTAGCCCAGTAGTAGTGCCCCTGTGATGTCAGCAGTTGCTGCTGTGTAGCCCAGTAGTAATAGTGCCTCTGTGACTTCAGCAGTCGCTGCTGTGTAGCCCAGTAGTAATAGTGCCTCTGTGACATCAGCAGTCGCTGCTGTGTAGCCCAGTAATAGTAGTGCCTCTGTTATGTCAGCAGTCGCTGCTTTGTAGCCCAGTAATAGTGCCCCTGTGACGTCAGCAGTCGCTGCTGTGTAGTCCAGTAGTAGTAATGCCTCTGTGACGTCAGCAGTCGCTGCTGTGTAGCCCAGTAATAGTAGTGCCACTGTGACATCAGCAGTTGCTGCTGTGTAGCCCAGTAATAGTGCCTCTGTGACGTCAGCAGTCGCTGCTGTGTAGCCCAGTAGTAGTGCCTCTGTGATGTCAGCATTCACTGCTGTGTAGCCCAGTAATAGTGCCTCTGTGATGTCAGCAGTCGCTGCTGTGTAGCCCAGTAATAGTAGTGCCTCTGTGATGTCAGCAGTCGCTGCTGTGTAGCCCAGTAAAAGTAGTGCCTCTGTGATGTCAGCAGTCACTGCTGTGTAGCCCAGTAATAGTAGTGCCTCTGTTATGTCAGCAGTCACTGCTGTGTAGCCCAGTAATAGTAGTGCCTCTGTGACGTCAGCAGTCGCTGCTGTGTAGCCCAGTAGTAGTAGTGCCTCTGTGATGTCAGCATTCACTGCTGTGTAGCCCAGTAATAGTGCCTCTGTGATGTCAGCAGTCGCTGCTGTGTAGCCCAGTAGTAGTAGTACCTCTGTGATGTCAGCAGTCGCTGCTGTGTAGCCCAGTAATAGTAGTGCCTCTGTGACGTCAGCAGTCGCTGTTGTGTAGCCCAGTAATAGTGCCTCTGTGAAATCAGCAGTCGCTGCTGTGTAGCCCAGTAGTAGTGCCTCTGTGACGTCAGCAGTTGCTGCTGTGTAGCCCAGTAACAGTGCCTCTGTGACGTCAGCAGTGACTGCTGTATAGCCCAGTGATAGTAGTGCCTCTGTGACGTCAGCAGTCGCTGCTGTGTAGCCCAGTAGTAGTAGTGCCTCTGTTGTGTCAGCAGTCGCTGCTGTGTAGCCCAGTAGTAGTAGTGCCTCTGTTAAGTCAGCAGTCGCTGCTGTGTAGCCCAGTAGTAGTAGTTCCTCAGTTATGTCAGCAGTCGCTGCTGTGTAGCCCAGTAGTAGTAGTGCCTCTGTTATGTCAGCAGTCGCTGCTGTGTAGCCCAGTAGCAGTAGTGCCTCTGTGATGTCAGCAGTCGCTGCTGTGTAGCCCAGTAGTAGTAGTGCCTCTGTTATGTCAGCAGTCACTGCTGTGTAGCCCAGTAGTAGTAGTGCCTGTGTTATGTCAGCAGTCGCTGCTGTGTAGCCCAGTAGCAGTAGTGCCCCTGTGACGTCAGCAGTCGCTGCTGTGTAGCCCAGTAATAGTAGTGCCTCTGTTATGTCAGCAGTCACTGCTATGTAGCCCAGTAATAGTGCCTCTGTGATGTCAGCAGTCACTGCTGTGTAGCCCAGTAATAGTGCCTCTGTGACGTCAGCAGTCACTGCTGTGTAGCCCAGTAATATTGCCTCTGTGACGTCAGCAGTCGCTGCTGTGTAGCCCAGTAGAAGTAGTGCCTCTGTGACGTCAGCAGTCGCTGCTGTGTAGCCCAGTAATAGTAGTGCCTCTGTGACATCAGCAGTCGCTTTCGTGTAGCCCAGTAATAGTAGTGCCTCTGTGACATCAGCAGTCGCTGCTGTGTAGCCCAGTAATAGTAGTGCCTCTGTGACGTCAGCAGTCGCTGCTGTGTAGCCCAGCAATAGTAGTGCCTCTGTGATGTCACCAGTCGCTGCTGTGTAGCCCAGTAGTAGTAGTGCCTCTGTGACATCAGCAGTCGCTCCTGTGTAGCCCAGTAATAGTAGTGCCTCTGTGACGTCAGCAGTCGCTGCTGTGTAGCCCAGCAATAGTAGTGCCTCTGTGATGTCACCAGTCGCTGCTGTGTAGCCCAGTAGTAGTAGTGCCTCTGTGACGTCAGCAGTCGCTGCTGTGTAGCCCAGTAGTAGTAATGCCACTGTGACGTCAGCAGTTGCTGCTGTGTAGCCCAGTAGTAGTAGTGCCTCTGTGACGTCAGCAGTCGCTGCTGTGTAGCCCAGTAATAGTAGTGCCTCTGTGATGTCACCAGTCGCTGCTGTGTAGCCCAGTAGTAGTAGTGCCTCTGTGACGTCAGCAGTCGCTGCTGTGTAGCCCAGTAGTAATAGTGCCTCTGTGACGTCAGCAGTCGCTGCTGTGTAGCCCAGTAATAGTAGTGCCTCTGTTATGTCAGCAGTCGCTACTGTGTAGCCTAGTAATAGTGCCTCTGTGACGTCAGCAGTCGCTGCTGTGTAGCCCAGTAGTAGTAGTGCCTCTGTGACGTCAGCAGTCGCTGCTGTGTAGCCCAGTAATAGTAGTGCCTCTGTGAATTCAGCAGTTGCTGCTGTGTAGCCCAGTAATAGTGCCTCTGTGACGTCAGCAGTCGCTGCTGTGTAGCCCAGTAGTAATAGTGCCTCTGTGACGTCAGCAGTCGCTGCTGTGTAGCCCAGTAATAGTAGTGCCTCTGTTAGGTCAGCAGTCGCTGCTGTGTAGCCCAGTAGTAGTGCCCATGTGACGTCAGCAGTTGCTGCTGTGTTGCCCAGTAATAGTGCCTCTGTGACGTCAGCAGTCGCTGCTGTGTAGCCCAGTAGTAATAGTGCCTCTGTGACTTCAGCAGTCGCTGCTGTGTAGCCCAGTAGTAATAGTGCCTATGTGACGTCAGCAGTCGCTGCTGTGTAGCCCAGTAATAGTAGTGCCTCTGTTATGTCAGCAGTCGCTGCTGTGTAGCCCAGTGATAGTGCCTCTGTGACGTCAGCAGTCGCTGCTGTGTAGTCCAGTAGTAGTAGTGCCTCTGTGACGTCAGCAGTCGCTGCTGTGTAGCCCAGTAGTAATAGTGCCTCTGTGACGTCAGCAGTCGCTGCTGTGTAGCCCAGTAATAGTAGTGCCTCTGTTATGTCATCAGTCGCTGCTGTGTAGCCCAGTAGTAGTGCCTCTGTGACATCAGCAGTTGCTGCTGTGTAGCCCAGTAATAGTGCCTCTGTGACTTCAGCAGTCGCTGCTGTGTAGCCCAGTAGTAGTGCCTCTGTGATGTCAGCATTCACTGCTGTGTAGCCCAGTAATAGTAGTGCCTCTGTGACGTCAGAAGTCGCTGCTGTGTAGCCCAGTAGTAGTAGTGCCTCTGTTGTGTCAGCAGTCGCTGCTGTGTAGCCCAGTAGTAGTAGTGCCTCTGTTAAGTCAGCAGTCGCTGCTGTGTAGCCCAGTAGTAGTAGTTCCTCAGTTATGTCAGCAGTCGCTGCTGTGTAGCCCAGTAGTAGTAGTGCCTCTGTTATGTCAGCAGTCGCTGCTGTGTAGCCCAGTAGCAGTAGTGCCTCTGTGACGTCAGCAGTCGCTGCTGTGTAGCCCAGTAATAGTAGTGCCTCTGTGATGTCACCAGTCCCTGCTGTGTAGCCCAGTAGTAGTAGTGTCTCTGTGACGTCAGCAGTCGCAGCTGTGTAGCCCAGTAATAGTAGTGCCTCTGTGATGTCACCAGTCCCTGCTGTGTAGCCCAGTACTAGTAGTGCCTCTGTTATGTCAGCAGTCGCTGCTGTGTAGCCCAGTAGCAGTAGTGCCTCTGTTACGTCAGCAGTCGCTGCTGTGTAGCCCAGTAGTAGTAGTGCCTCTGTTATGTCAGCAGTCGCTGCTGTGTAGCCCAGTAGTAGTAGTGCCTCTGTTATGTCAGCAGTCGCTGCTGTGTAGCCCAGTAGTAGTAGTGCCTGTGTTATGTCAGCAGTCGCTGCTGTGTAGCCCAGTAGCAGTAGTGCCCCTGTGACGTCAGCAGTCGCTGCTGTGTAGCCCAGTAATAGTAGTGCCTCTGTTATGTCAGCAGTTACTGCTATGTAGCCCAGTAATAGTGCCTCTGTGATGTCAGCAGTCACTGCTGTGTAGCCCAGTAATAGTGCCTCTGTGACGTCAGCAGTCACTGCTGTGTAGCCCAGTAATATTGCCTCTGTGACGTCAGCAGTCGCTGCTGTGTAGCCCAGTAGTAGTAGTGCCTCTGTGACGTCAGCTGTCGCTGCTGTGTAGCCCAGTAATAGTAGTGCCTCTGTGACATCAGCTGTCGCTTTCGTGTAGCCCAGTAATAGTAGTGCCCCTGTGACATCAGCAGTCGCTGCTGTGTAGCCCAGTAATAGTAGTGCCTCTGTGACGTCAGCAGTCGCTGCTGTGTAGCCCAGAAATAGTAGTGCCTCTGTGATGTCACCAGTCGCTGCTGTGTAGGCCAGTAGTAGTAGTGCCTCTGTGACGTCAGCAGTCGCTGCTGTGTAGCCCAATAATAGTAGTGCCTCTGTGACGTCAGCAGTCGCTGCTGTGTAGCCCAGCAATAGTAGTGCCTCTGTGATGTCACGAGTCGCTGCTGTGTAGCCCAGTAGTAGTAGTGCCTCTGTGACGTCAGCAGTCGCTCCTGTGTAGCCCAGTAATAGTAGTGCCTCTGTGACGTCAGCAGTCGCTGCTGTGTAGCCCAGCAATAGTAGTGCCTCTGTGATGTCACCAGTCGCTGCTGTGTAGCCCAGTAGTAGTAGTTCCTCTGTGACGTCAGCAGTCGCTGCTGTGTAGCCCAGTAGTAGTAGTGCCACTGTGACGTCAGCAGTTGCTGCTGTGTAGCCCAGTAGTAGTAGTGCCTCTGTGACGTCAGCAGTCGCTGCTGTGTAGCCCAGTAATAGTAGTGCCTCTGTGATGTCACCAGTCGCTGCTGTGTAGCCCAGTAGTAGTAGTGCATCTGTGACGTCAGCAGTCGCTGCTGTGTAGCCCAGTAGTAAAAGTGCCTCTGTGACGTCAGCAGTCGCTGCTGTGTAGCCCAGTAATAGTAGTGCCTCTGTTATGTCAGCAGTCGCTACTGTGTAGCCTAGTAATAGAGCCTCTGTGATGTCAGCAGTCGCTGCTGTGTAGCCCAGTAGTAGTAGTGCCTCTGTGACGTCAGCAGTCGCTGCTGTGTAGCCCAGTAATAGTTGTGCCTCTGTGAATTCAGCAGTTGCTGCTGTGTAGCCCAGTAATAGTGCCTCTGTGACGTCAGCAGTCGCTGCTGTGTAGCCCAGTAGTAATAGTGCCTCTGTGATGTCAGCAGTCGCTGCTGTGTAGCCCAATAATAGTAGTGCCTCTGTTAGGTCAGCAGACGCTGCTGTGTAGCCCAGTAGTAGTGCCCATGTGATGTCAGCAGTTGCTGCTGTGTAGCCCAGTAATAGTGCCTCTGTGACGTCAGCAGTCGCTGCTGTGTAGCCCAGTAGTAATAGTGCCTCTGTGACGTCAGCAGTCGCTGCTGTGTAGCCCAGTAATAGTCGTGCCTCTGTTATGTCAGCAGTCGCTGCTGTGTAGCCCAGTGGTAGTGCCTCTGTGACGTCAGCAGTCGCTGCTGTGTAGTCCAGTAGTAGTAGTGCCTCTGTGACGTCAGCAGTCGCTGCTGTATAGCCCAGTAATAGTAGTGCCTCTGTGAATTCAGCAGTCGCTGCTGTGTAGCCCAGTAGTAGTAGTGCCTCTGTGACATCAGCAGTCGCTGCTGTGTAGCCCAATAAGAGTAGTGCCTCTGTTATGTCAGCAGTCGCTGCTGTGTAGCCCAGTAATAGTGCCTCTGTGACGTCAGCAGTCGCTGCTGTGTAGCCCAGTAGTAATAGTGCCTCTGTGACGTCAGCAGTCGCTGCTGTGTAGCCCAGTAATAGTAGTGCCTCTGTTATGTCAGCAGTCGCTGCTGTGTAGCCCAGTAGTAGTGCCCCTGTGACATCAGCAGTTGCTGCTGTGTAGCCCAGGAATAGTGCCTCTGTGACTTCAGCAGTCGCTGCTGTGTAGCCCAGTAGTAGTGCCTCTGTGATGTCAGCATTCACTGCTGTGTAGCCCAGTAATAGTAGTGCCTCTGTGACGTCAGCAGTCACTGCTGTGTAGCCCAGTAGTAGTAGTGCCTCTGTGATATCAGCAGTCACTGCTGTGTAGCCCAGTAGTAGTAGTAGTGCCTCTGTGATGTCAGCAGTCACTGCTGTGTAGCCCAGTAGTAATAGTGCCTCTGTGACGTCAGCAGTCGCTGCTGTGTAGCGCAGTAGTAATAGTGCCTCTGTGACGTCAGCAGTCGCTGCTGTGTAGCCCAGTAATAGTAGTGCCTCTGTTATGTAAGCAGTCGCTGCTGTGTAGCCTAGTAATAGTGCCTCTGTGACGTCAGCAGTCGCTGCTGTGTAGCCCAGTAGTAGTATTGCCTCTGTGATGTCAGCAGTCGCTGCTGTGTAGCCCAGTAATAGTAGTGCCTCTGTGAATTCAGCAGTTGCTGCTGTGTAGCCCAGTAATACTGCTTCTGTGACGTCAGCAGTCGCTGCTGTGTAACCCAGTAGTAATAGTGCCTCTGTGACGTCAGCAGTCGCTGCTGTGTAGCCCAGTAATAGTAGTGCCTCTGTTATGTCAGCAGTCGCTGCTGTGTAGCCCAGTAGTAGTGCCCCTGTGACGTCAGCAGTCGCTGCTGTGTAGCCCAGCAATTGTAGTGCCTTTGTGATGTCACCAGTCGCTGCTGTGTAGCCCAGTAGTAGTAGTGCCTCTGTGACGTCAGCAGTCGCTGCTGTGTAGCCCAGTAGTAGTAGTGCCTCTGTGACGTCAGCAGTCGCTGCTGTGTAGCCCAGTAGTAGTAGTGCCTCTGTGACGTCAGCAGTCGCTGCTGTGTAGCCCAGTAGTAATAGTGCCTCTGTGACTTCAGCAGTCGCTGCTGTGTAGCCCAGTAGTAATAGTGCCTCTGTGACATCAGCAGTCGCTGCTGTGTAGCCCAGTAATAGTAGTGCCTCTGTGACGTCAGCAGTCGCTGCTGTGTAGCCCAGCAATTGTAGTGCCTTTGTGATGTCACCAGTCGCTGCTGTGTAGCCCAGTAGTAGTAGTGCCTCTGTGACGTCAGCAGTCGCTGCTGTGTAGCCCAGTAGTAGTAGTGCCTCTGTGACGTCAGCAGTCGCTGCTGTGTAGCCCAGTAGTAGTAGTGCCTCTGTGACGTCAGCAGTCGCTGCTGTGTAGCCCAGTAATAGTAGTGCCTCTGTGATGTCAGCAGTTGCTGCTGTGTAGCCCAGCAATAGTAGTGCCTTTGTGATGTCACCAGTCGCTGCTGTGTAGCCCAGTAGTAGTAGTGCCTGTGTGACGTCAGCAGTCGCTGCTGTGTAGCCCAGTAATAGTGCCTCAGTGACGTCAGCAGTCGCTGCTGTGTAGCCCAGCAATAGTAGTGCCTCTGTGATGTCACCAGCCGCTGCTGTGTAGCCCAGTAGTAGTAGTGCCTCTGTGACGTCAGCAGTCGCTGCTGTGTAGCCCAGTAATAGTAGTGCCTCTGTGACATCAGCAGTCGCTTTCGTGTAGCCCAGTAATAGTGCCTCAGTGACGTCAGCAGTCGCTGCTGTGTAGCCCAGCAATAGTAGTGCCTCTGTGATGTCACCAGTCGCTGCTGTGTAGGCCAGTAGTAGTAGTGCCTCTGTGACGTCAGCAGTCGCTGCTGTGTTGCCCAATAATAGTAGTGCCTCTGTGACGTCAGCAGTCGCTGCTGTGTAGCCCAGCAATAGTAGTGCCTCTGTGACGTCAGCAGTCGCTGCTGTGTAGCCCAGCAATAGTAGTGCCTCTGTGATGTCACCAGTCGCTGCTGTGTAGCCCAGTAGTAGTAGTGCCTCTGTGACGTCAGCAGTCGCTGCTGTGTAGCCCAGTAATAGTAGTGCCACTGTGACGTCAGCAGTTGCTGCTGTGTAGCCCAGTTGTAGTAGTAGTGCCTCTGTGACGTCAGCAGTCGCTGCTGTGTAGCCCAGTAATAGTAGTGCCTCTGTGATGTCACCAGTCGCTGCTGTGTAGCCCAGTAGTAATAGTGCCTCTGTGACGTCAGCAGTCGCTGCTGTGTAGCCCAGTAATAGTAGTGCCTCTGTGACGTTAGCAGTCGCTGCTGTGTAGCCCAGCACTAGTAGTGCCTCTGTGAGGTCACCAGTCGCTGCTGTGTAGCCCAGTAGTAGTAGTGCATCTGTGACACAGCAGTCGCTGCTGTGTAGCCCAGTAATAGTAGTGCCTCTGTGACTTCAGCAGTTGCTGCTGTGTAACCCAATAATAGTAGTGCCTCTGACACGTCAGTAGTCGCAGCTGTGTAGCCCAGCAATAGTAGTGCCTCTGTGATGTCAGCAGTCGCTGCTGTGTAGCCCAGTAATAGTGCCTCTGTGACGTCAGCAGTCACTGCTGTGTAGCCCAGTAGTAGTAGTGCCTCTGTGATGTCAGCAGTCACTGCTGTGTAGCCCAATAATAGTAGTGCCTCTGTGATGTCAGCAGTCACTGCTGTGTAGCCCAGTAGTAGTAGTGCCTCTGTGATATCAGCAGTCACTGCTGTGTAGCCCAGTAGTAGTAGTAGTAGTGCCTCTGTGATGTCAGCAGTCACTGCTGTGTAGCCCAGTAGTAATAGTGCCTCTGTGACGTCAGCAGTCGCTGCTGTGTAGCCCAGTAGTAATAGTGCCTCTGTGACGTCAGCAGTCGCTGCTGTGTAGCCCAGTAATAGTAGTGCCTCTGTTATGTAAGCAGTCGCTGCTGTGTAGCCTAGTAATAGTGCCTCTGTGACGTCAGCAGTCGCTGCTGTGTAGCCCAGTAGTAGTAGTGCCTCTGTGATGTCAGCAGTCGCTGCTGTGTAGCCCAGTAATAGTAGTGCCTCTGTGAATTCAGCAGTTGCTGCTGTGTAGCCCAGTAATAGTGCTTCTGTGACGTCAGCAGTCGCTGCTGTGTAACCCAGTAGTAATAGTGCCTCTGTGACGTCAGCAGTCGCTGCTGTGTAGCCCAGTAATAGTAGTGCCTCTGTTATGTCAGCAGTCGCTGCTGTGTAGCCCAGTAGTAGTGCCCCTGTGACGTCAGCAGTCGCTGCTGTGTAGCCCAGTAGTAATAGTGCCTCTGTGACTTCAGCAGTCGCTGCTGTGTAGCCCAGTAGTAATAGTGCCTCTGTGACATCAGCAGTCGCTGCTGTGTAGCCCAGTAATAGTAGTGCCTCTGTTATGTCAGCAGTCGCTGCTTTGTAGCCCAGTAATAGTGCCCCTGTGACGTCAGCAGTCGCTGCTGTGTAGTCCAGTAGTAGTAGTGCCTCTGTAATGTCACCAGTCGCTGCTGTGTAGCCCAGTAGTTGTAGTGCCTCTGTGACGTCAGCAGTCGCTGCTGTGTAGCCCAGTAGTAGTAGTGCCTCTGTGACGTCAGCAGTCGCTGCTGTGTAGCCTAGTAATAGTGCCTCTGTGACGTCAGCAGTCGCTGCTGTGTAGCCCAGTAATAGTGCCTCTGTGAATTCAGCAGTCGCTGCTGTGTAGCCCAGTAAGAGTAGTGCCTCTGTAATGTCACCAGTCGCTGCTGTGTAGCCCAGTAGTTGTAGTGCCTCTGTGACGTCAGCAGTCGCTGCTGTGTAGCCCAGTAGTAGTAGTGCCTCTGTGACGTCAGCAGTCGCTGCTGTGTAGCCCAGCAATAGTAGTGCCTCTGTGATGTCACCAGTCGCTGCTGTGTAGCCCAGTAGTAGTCGTGCCTCTGTGACGTCAGCAGTCGCTGCTGTGTAGCCCAGTAATAGTAGTGCCTCTGTGACATCAGCAGTCGCTGCTGTGTAGTCCAGTAGTAGTAGTGCCTCTGTGACATCAGCAGTCGCTGCTGTGTAGCCCAATAATAGTAGTGCCTCTGTGACGTCAGCAGTCGCTGCTGTGTAGCCCAGCAATAGTAGTGCCTCTGTGATGTCACCAGTCGCTGCTGTGTAGGCCAGTAGTAGTAGTGCCTGTGTGACGTCAGCAGTCGCTGCTGTGTAGCCCAATAATAGTAGTGCCTCTGTGACGTCAGCAGTCGCTACTGTGTAGCCCAGCAATAGTAGTGCCTCTGTGATGTCACCAGTCGCTGCTGTGTAGGCCAGTAGTAGTAGTGCCTGTGTGACGTCAGCAGTCGCTGCTGTGTAGCTCAATAATAGTAGTGCCTCTGTGACGTCAGCAGTCGCTGCTGTGTAGCCCAGCAATAGTAGTGCCTCTGTGATGTCACCCGTCGCTGCTGTGTAGCCCAGTAGTAGTAGTGCCTGTGTGACGTCAGCAGTCGCTGCTGTGTAGCCCAGTAGTAGTAGTGCCACTGTGACGTCAGCAGTCGCTGCTGTGTAGCCCAGTAGTAGTAGTGGCTCTGTGACGTCAGCAGTCGCTGCTGTGTAGCCCAGTAGTTATAGTGCCTCTGTTATGTCAGCAGTAGCTGCTGTGAAGCCCAGTAGTAGTAGTGCCTCTGTGATGTCAGCAGTCCCTGCTGTGTAGCCCAGTAGTAATAGTGCCTCTGTGATGTCAGCATTCCCTGCTGTGTAGCCCTGTAGTAGTAGTGCCTCTGTGACGACAGCAGTCGCTGCTGTGTAGCCCAGCAATAGTAGTGCCTCTGTGATGTCACCAGTCGCTGCTGTGTAGCCCAGTAGTAGTAGTGCCTCTGTGACGTCCGCAGTCGCTGCTGTGTAGCCCAGTAATAGTGCCTCTGTGACGACAGCAGTCGCTGCTGTGTAGCCCAGCAATAGTAGTGCCTCTGTGAGGTCACCAGCCGCTGCTGTGTAGCCCAGTAGTAGTAGTGCCTCTGTGACGTCAGCAGTCGCTGCTGTGTAGCCCAGTAATAGTAGTGCCTCTGTGACATCAGCAGTCGCTTTCGTGTAGCCCAGTAACAGTAGTGCCTCTGTGACATCAGCAGTCGCTGCTGTGTAGCCCAATAATAGTAGTGCCTCTGTGACGTCAGCAGTCGCTGCTGTGTAGCCCAGCAATAGTAGTGCCTCTGTGATGTCACCAGTCGCTTCTGTGTAGGCCAGTAGTAGTAGTGCCTCTGTGACGTCAGCAGTCGCTGCTGTGTAGCCCAATAATAGTAGTGCCTCTGTGACGTCAGCAGTCGCTGCTGTGTAGCCCAGCAATAGTAGTGCCTCTGTGATGTCACCAGTCGCTGCTGTGTAGCCCAGTAGTAGTAGTGCCTCTGTGACGTCAGCAGTCGCTGCTGTGTAGCCCAGTAATAGTAGTGCCTCTGTGACGTCAGCAGTCGCTGCTGTGTAGCCCAGCAATAGTAGTGCCTCTGTGAGGTCACCAGTCGCTGCTGTGTAGCCCAGTAGTAGTAGTGCCTCTGTGACGTCAGCAGACGCTGCTGTGTAGCCCAGTAATAGTAGTGCCTCTATGACGTCAGCAGTCGCTGCTGTGTAGCCCAGCAATAGTAGTGCCTTTGTGATGTCACCAGTCGCTGCTGTGTAGCCCAGTAGTAGTAGTGCCTCTGTGACATCAGCAGTCGCTGCTGTGAAGCCCAGTAATAGTGCCTCAGTGACGTCAGCAGTCGCTGCTGTATAGCCCAGCAATAGTAGTGCCTCTGTGATGTCACCAGCCGCTGCTGTGTAGCCCAGTAGTAGTAGTGCCTCTGTGACGTCAGCAGTCGCTGCTGTGTAGCCCAGTAATAGTAGTGCCTCTGTGACATCAGCAGTCGCTTTCGTGTAGCCCAGTAACAGTAGTGCCTCTGTGACATCAGCAGTCGCTGCTGTGTAGCCCAATAATAGTAGTGCCTCTGTGACGTCAGCAGTCGCTGCTGTGTAGCCCAGCAATAGTAGTGCCTCTGTGATGTCACCAGTCGCTTCTGTGTAGGCCAGTAGTAGTAGTGCCTCTGTGACGTCAGCAGTCGCTGCTGTGTAGCCCAATAATAGTAGTGCCTCTGTGACGTCAGCAGTCGCTGCTGTGTAGCCCAGCAATAGTAGTGCCTCTGTGATGTCACCAGTCGCTGCTGTGTAGCCCAGTAGTAGTAGTGCCTCTGTGACGTCAGCAGTCGCTGCTGTGTAGCCCAGTAATAGTAGTGCCTCTGTGACGTCAGCAGTCGCTGCTGTGTAGCCCAGCAATAGTAGTGCCTCTGTGATGTCACCAGTCGCTGCTGTGTAGCCCAGTAGTAGTACTGCCTCTGTGACGTCAGCAGTCGCTGCTGTGTAGCCCAGTAATAGTAGTGCCACTGTGACGTCAGCAGTTGCTGCTGTGTAGCCCAGCAATAGTAGTGCCTCTGTGATGTCAGCAGTCGCTGCTGTGTAGCCCAGTAATAGTGCCTCTGTGACGTCAGCAGTCACTGCTGTGTAGCCCAGTAGTAGTAGTAGTGCCTCTGTGATGTCAGCAGTCACTGCTGTGTAGCCCAGTAGTAGTAGTGCCTCTGTGATGTCAGCAGTCACTGCTGTGTAGCCCAGTAATAGTAGTGCCTCTGTGATGTCAGCAGTCACTGCTGTGTAGCCCAGTAGTAGTAGTGCCTCTGTGATATCAGCAGTCACTGCTGTGTAGCCCAGTAGTAGTAGTAGTAGTTATAGTAGTAGTAGTGCCTCTGTGATGTCAGCAGTCACTGCTGTGTAGCCCAGTAGTAATAGTGCCTCTGTGACGTCAGCAGTCGCTGCTGTGTAGCCCAGTAGTAATAGTGCCTCTGTGACGTCAGCAGTCGCTGCTGTGTAGCCCAGTAATAGTAGTGCCTCTGTTATGTAAGCAGTCGCTGCTGTGTAGCCTAGTAATAGTGCCTCTGTGACGTCAGCAGTCGCTGCTGTGTAGCCCAGTAGTAGTAGTGCCTCTGTGATGTCAGCAGTCGCTGCTGTGTAGCCCAGTAATAGTAGTGCCTCTGTGAATTCAGCAGTTGCTGCTGTGTAGCCCAGTAATAGTGCTTCTGTGACGTCAGCAGTCGCTGCTGTGTAACCCAGTAGTAATAGTGCCTCTGTGACGTCAGCAGTCGCTGCTGTGTAGCCCAGTAATAGTAGTGCCTCTGTTATGTCAGCAGTCGCTGCTGTGTAGCCCAGTAGTAGTGCCCCTGTGACATCAGCAGTTGCTGCTGTGTAGCCCAGTAATAGTGCCTCTGTGACGTCAGCAGTCGCTGCTGTGTAGCCCAGTAGTAATAGTGCCTCTATGACTTCAGCAGTCGCTGCTGTGTAGCCCAGTAGTAATAGTGCCTCTGTGACATCAGCAGTCGCTGCTGTGTAGCCCAGTAATAGTAGTGCCTCTGTTATGTCAGCAGTCGCTGCTGTGTAGCCCAGTAATAGTGCCCCTGTGACGTCAGCAGTCGCTGCTGTGTAGTCCAGTAGTTGTAGTGCCTCTGTGACGTCAGCAGTCGCTGCTGTGTAGCCCAGTAATAGTAGTGCCACTGTGACATCAGCGGTTGCTGCTGTGTAGCCCAGTAATAGTGCCTCTGTGACGTCAGCAGTCGCTGCTGTGTAGCCCAGTAGTAGTGCCTCTGTGATGTCAGCATTCACTGCTGTGTAGCCCAGTAATAGTAGTGCCTCTGTGATGTCAGCAGTCGCTGCTGTGTAGCCCAGTAATAGTAGTGCCTCTGTGATGTCAGCAGTCGCTGTTGTGTAGCCCAGTAAAAGTAGTGCCTCTGTTATGTCAGCAGTCACTGCTGTGTAGCCCAGTAATAGTAGTGCCTCTGTGATGTCAGCAGTCACTTCTGTGTAGCCCAGTAATAGTAGTGCCTCTGTTATGTCAGCAGTCACTGCTGTGTAGCCCAGTAATAGTAGTGCCTCTGTGACGTCAGCAGTCGCTGCTGTGTAGCCCAGTAGTAGTAGTGCCTCTGTGATGTCAGCAGTCACTGCTGTTTAGCCCAGTAGTAGTAGTAGTGCCTCTGTGATGTCAGCATTCACTGCTGTGTAGCCCAGTAATAGTGCCTCTGTGATGTCAGCAGTCGCTGCTGTGTAGCCCAGCAATAGTAGTGCCTCTGTGATGTCAGCAGTCGCTGCTGTGTAGCCCAGTAATAGTAGTGCCTCTGTGACGTCAGCAGTCGCTGTTGTGTAGCCCAGTAATAGTGCCTCTGTGAAATCAGCAGTCGCTGCTGTGTAGCCCAGTAGTAGTGCCTCTGTGACGTCAGCAGTTGCTGCTGTGTAGCCCAGTAACAGTGCCTCTGTGACGTCAGCAGTCACTGCTGTATAGCCCAGTAATAGTAGTGCCTCTGTGACGTCAGCAGTCGCTGCTGTGTAGCCCAGTAGTAGTAGTGCCTCTGTTGTGTCAGCAGTCGCTGCTGTGTAGCCCAGTAGTAGTAGTGCCTCTGTTATGTCAGCAGTCGCTGCTGTGTAGCCCAGTAGTAGTAGTTCCTCAGTTATGTCAGCAGTCGCTGCTGTGTAGCCCAGTAGTAGTAGTGCCTCTGTTATGTCAGCAGTCGCTGCTGTGTAGCCCAGTAGCAGTAGTGCCTCTGTGATGTCAGCAGTCGCTGCTGTGTAGCCCAGTAATAGTAGTGCCTCTGTGATGTCACCAGTCCCTGCTGTGTAGCCCAGTAGTAGTAGTGTCTCTGTGACGTCAGCAGTCGCTGCTGTGTAGCCCAGTAATAGTAGTGCCTCTGTGATGTCAGCAGTCGCTGCTGTGTAGCCCAGTAGTAGTAGTGCCTCTGTGATGTCAGCAGTCACTGCTGTTTAGCCCAGTAGTAGTAGTAGTGCCTCTGTGATGTCAGCATTCACTGCTGTGTAGCCCAGTAATAGTGCCTCTGTGATGTCAGCAGTCGCTGCTGTGTAGCCCAGCAATAATAGTGCCTCTGTGATGTCAGCAGTCGCTGCTGTGTAGCCCAGTAATAGTAGTGCCTCTGTGACGTCAGCAGTCGCTGTTGTGTAGCCCAGTAATAGTGCCTCTGTGAAATCAGCAGTCGCTGCTGTGTAGCCCAGTAGTAGTGCCTCTGTGACGTCAGCAGTTGCTGCTGTGTAGCCCAGTAACAGTGCCTCTGTGACGTCAGCAGTCACTGCTGTATAGCTCAGTAATAGTAGTGCCTCTGTGACGTCAGCAGTCGCTGCTGTGTAGCCCAGTAGTAGTAGTGCCTCTGTTGTGTCAGCAGTCGCTGCAGTGTAGCCCAGTAGTAGTAGTGCCTCTGTTATGTCAGCAGTCGCTGCTGATTAGCCCAGTAGTAGTAGTTCCTCAGTTATGTCAGCAGTCGCTGCTGTGTAGCCCAGTAGTAGTAGTGCCTCTGTTATGTCAGCAGTCGCTGCTGTGTAGCCCAGTAGCAGTAGTGCCTCTGTGACGTCAGCAGTCGCTGCTGTGTAGCCCAGTACTAGTAGTGCCTCTGTTATGTCAGCAGTCGCTGCTGTGTAGCCCAGTAGCAGTAGTGCCTCTGTGACGTCAGCAGTCGCTGCTGTGTAGCCCAGTAGTAGTAGTGCCTCTGTGATGTCAGCAGTCGCTGCTGTGTAGCCCAGTAGTAGTAGTGCCTCTGTTATGTCAGCAATCGCTGCTGTGTAGCCCAGTAGTAGTAGTGCCTGTGTTATGTCAGCAGTCGCTGCTGTGTAGCCCAGTAGCAGTAGTGCCCCTGTGACGTCAGCAGTCGCTGCTATGTAGCCCAGTAATAGTGCCTCTGTGACGTCAGCAGTCACTGCTGTATAGCCCAGTAATAGTGCCTCTGTGACTTCAGCAGTCACTGCTGTGTAGCCCAGTAATATTGCCTCTGTGACGTCAGCAGTCGCTGCTGTGTAGCTCAGTAGTAGTAGTGCCTCTGTTATGTCAGCAGTCGCTGCAGTGTAGCCCAGTAATAGTAGTGCCTCTGTGACGTCAGCAGTCACTGCTGTGTAGCCCAGTAGCAGTAGTGCCTCTGTGACATCATCAGTCGCTGCTGTGTAGCCCAGTAGTAGTGCCTCTGTGACGTCAGCAGTTGCTGCTGTGTAGCCCAGTAATAGTGCCTCTGTGACGTCAGCAGTCACTGCTGTGTAGCCCAGCAATAGTAGTGCATCTGTGATGTCAGCAGTCACTGCTGTGTAGCCAAGTAGTAGTAGTAGTGCCTCTGTGACGTCAGCAGTCACTGCTGTGTAGCCTAGTAGTAGTAGTGCCTCTTTGACGTCAGCAGTCACTGCTGTGTAGCCCAGTAGTAGTAGTAGTAGTGCCTCTGTGACATCAGCAGTCACTGCTGTGTAGCCCAGTAGTAGTAGTGCCTCTGTGATGTCAGCAGTCACTGCTGTGTAGCCCAGTAATAGTAGTGCCTCTGTGATGTCAGCAGTCACTGCTGTGTAGCCCAGTCTTAGTAGTGCCTCTGTGATGTCAGCAGTCACTGCTGTGTAGCCCAGTATTAGTAGTGCCTCTGTGATGTCAGCAGTCACTGCTGTGTAGCCCAGTAGTAGTAGTAGTGCCTCTGTGACGTCAGCAGTCACTGCTGTGTAGCCCAGTAATAGTAGTGCCTCTGTGACGTCAGCAGTCGCTGCTGTTTAGCCCAGTAGTAGTAGTGCCTCTGTGACGTCAGCAGTCACTGCTGTGTAGCCCAGTAGTAGTAGTGCCTCTGTGACGTCAGCAGTCGCTGCTGTGTAGCCCAGTAATAGTGCCTCTGCGAATTCAGCAGTCACTGCTGTGTAGCCCAGTAGCAGTGCCTCTGTGACGTCAGCAGTCACTGCTGTGTAGCCCAGCAATAGTAGTGCATCTGTGATGTCAGCAGTCACTGCTGTGTAGCCAAGTAGTAGTAGTGCCTCTGTGACGTCAGCAGTCACTGCTGTGTAGCCTAGTAGTAGTAGTGCCTCTGTGACGTCAGCAGTCACTGCTGTGTAGCCCAGTAGTAGTAGTGCCTCTGTGACATCAGCAGTCACTGCTGTGTAGCCCAGTAGTAGTAGTGCCTCTGTGATGTCAGCAGTCACTGCTGTGTAGCCCAGTAATAGTAGTGCCTCTGTGATGTCAGCAGTCACTGCTGTGTAGCCCAGTAGTAGTAGTGCCTCTGTGATGTCAGCAGTCACTGCTGTGTAGCCCAGTAGTAGTAGTGCCTCTGTGATGTCAGCAGTCACTGCTGTGTAGCCCAGTAGTAGTAGTAGTGCCTCTGTGACGTCAGCAGTCACTGCGGTGTAGCCCAGTAATAGTAGTGCCTCTGTGACGTCAGCAGTCGCTGCTGTTTAGCCCAGTAGTAGTAGTGCCTCTGTGACGTCAGCAGTCACTGCTGTGTAGCCCAGTAATAGTAGTGCATCTGTGACGTCAGCAGTCGCTGCTGTGTAGCCCAGCAATAGTGCCTCTGCAAATTCAGCAGTCGCTGCTGTGTAGCCCAGTAGCAGTGCCTCTGTGATGTCAGCAGTTGCTGCTGTGTAGCCCAGTAATAGTGCCTCTGTGACGTCAGCAGTCACTGCTGTGTAGCCCAGTAATAGTAGTGCCTCTGTGACGTCAGCAGTCGCTGCTGTGTAGCCCAGTAGTAGTAGTGCCTCTGTTATGTCAGCAGTCGGTGCTGTGTAGCCCAGTAGTAGTAGTGCCTCGGTGACGTCAGCAGTCGCTGCTGTGTAGCCCAGTAGTAGTAGTAGTAGTGCCTCTGTGACGTCAGCAGTCGCTGCTGTGTAGCCTAGTAGTAGTAGTGCCTCTGTTATGTCAGCAGTCGCTGCTGTGTAGCCCAGTAATAGTAGTGCCTCTGTGACATCAGCAGTCGCTGCTGTGTAGCCCAGTAGTAGTAGTAGTGCCTCTGTTATGTCAGCAGTCGCTGCTGTGTAGCCTAGTAGTAGTAGTGCCTCTGTGATGTCACCAGTCACTGCTGTGTAGCCCAGTAGTAGTAGTGCCTCTGTGACGTCAGCAGTCGCTGCTGTGTAGCCCAGTAGTGATAGTGCCTCTGTTATGTCAGCAGTAGCTGCTGTGTAGCCCAGTAGTAGTAGTGCCTCTGTGACGTCAGCAGTCGCTGCTGTGTAGCCCAGTAGTAATAGTGCCTCTGTGATGTCAGCAGTCCCTGCTGTGTAGCCCAGTAGTAGTAGTGCCTCTGTGACGTCCGCAGTCGCTGCTGTGTAGCCCAGTAATAGTGCCTCTGTGACGACAGCAGTCGCTGCTGTGTAGCCCAGCAATAGTAGTGCCTCTGTGATGGCACCAGTCGCTGCTGTGTAGCCCAGTAGTAGTAGTGCCTCTGTGACGTCAGCAGTCGCTGCTGTGTAGCCCAGTAATAGTAGTGCCTCTGTGACGTCAGCAGTCGCTACTGTGTAGCCCAGCAATAGTAGTGCCTCTGTGATGTCACCAGTCGCTACTGTGTAGCCCAGTAGTAGTAGTGCCACTGTGACGTCAGCAGTCGCTGCTGTGTAGCCCAGTAGTAGTAGTGCATCTGTGACATCAGCAGTCGCTGCTGTGTAGCCCAGTAATAGTAGTGCCTCTGTGACGTCACCAGTCGCTGCTGTGTAGCCCAGTAGTAGTAGTGCCTCTGTGACATCAGCAGTCGCTGCTGTGTAGCCCAGTAATAGTAGTGCCTCTGTGACGTCAGCAGTCGCTGCTGTGTAGCCTAGTAGTAGTAGTGCCTCTGTGACGTCAGCAGTCGCTGCTGTGTAGCCCAGTAGTAGTAGTGCCTCTGTTATGTCAGCAGTCGCTGCTGTGTAGCCCAGTAGTAGTAGTGCCTCTGTTATGTCAGCAGTCGCTGCTGTGTAGCCCAGTAGTAGTAGTGCCTCTGTTATGTCAGCAGTCGCTGCTGTGTAGCCCAGTTATAGTAGTGCCTCTGTTATGTCAGCAGTCACTGCTATGTAGCCCAGTAATAGTGCCTCTGTGATGTCAGCAGTCACTGCTGTGTAGCCCAGTAATAGTGCCTCTGTGACGTCAGCAGTCACTGCTGTGTAGCCCAGTAATATTGCCTCTGTGACGTCAGCAGTCGCTGCTGTGTAGCCCAGTAGTAGTAGTGCCTCTGTTATGTCAGCAGTCGCTGCTGTGTAGCCCAGTAATAGTAGTGCCTCTGTGATGTCACCAGTCCCTGCTGTGTAGCCCAGTACTAGTAGTGCCTCTGTTATGTCAGCAGTCGCTGCTGTGTAGCCCAGTAGCAGTAGTGCCTCTGTAACGTCAGCAGTCGCTGCTGTGTAGCCCAGTAGTAGTAGTGCCTCTGTGATGTCAGCAGTCACTGCTGTGTAGCCCAGTAGTAGTAGTGCCTCTGTTATGTCAGCAGTCGCTGCTGTGTAGCCCAGTAGTAGTAGTGCCTCTGTGATGTCAGCATTCACTGCTGTGTAGCCCAGTAATAGTGCCTCTGTGATGTCAGCAGTCGCTGCTGTGTAGCCCAGCAATAGTAGTGCCTCTGTGATGTCAGCAGTCGCTGCTGTGTAGCCCAGTAATAGTAGTGCCTCTGTGACGTCAGCAGTCGCTGTTGTGTAGCCCAGTAATAGTGCCTCTGTGAAATCAGCAGTCGCTGCTGTGTAGCCCAGTAGTAGTGCCTCTGTGACGTCAGCAGTTGCTGCTGTGTAGCCCAGTAACAGTGCCTCTGTGACGTCAGCAGTCACTGCTGTATAGCCCAGTAATAGTAGTGCCTCTGTGACGTCAGCAGTCGCTGCTGTGTAGCCCAGTAGTAGTAGTGCCTCTGTTGTGTCAGCAGTCGCTGCTGTGTAGCCCAGTAGTAGTAGTGCCTCTGTTATGTCAGCAGTCGCTGCTGTGTAGCCCAGTAGTAGTAGTTCCTCAGTTATGTCAGCAGTCGCTGCTGTGTAGCCCAGTAGTAGTAGTGCCTCTGTTATGTCAGCAGTCGCTGCTGTGTAGCCCAGTAGCAGTAGTGCCTCTGTGATGTCAGCAGTCGCTGCTGTGTAGCCCAGTAATAGTAGTGCCTCTGTGATGTCACCAGTCCCTGCTGTGTAGCCCAGTAGTAGTAGTGTCTCTGTGACGTCAGCAGTCGCTGCTGTGTAGCCCAGTAATAGTAGTGCCTCTGTGATGTCAGCAGTCGCTGCTGTGTAGCCCAGTAGTAGTAGTGCCTCTGTGATGTCAGCAGTCACTGCTGTTTAGCCCAGTAGTAGTAGTAGTGCCTCTGTGATGTCAGCATTCACTGCTGTGTAGCCCAGTAATAGTGCCTCTGTGATGTCAGCAGTCGCTGCTGTGTAGCCCAGCAATAATAGTGCCTCTGTGATGTCAGCAGTCGCTGCTGTGTAGCCCAGTAATAGTAGTGCCTCTGTGACGTCAGCAGTCGCTGTTGTGTAGCCCAGTAATAGTGCCTCTGTGAAATCAGCAGTCGCTGCTGTGTAGCCCAGTAGTAGTGCCTCTGTGACGTCAGCAGTTGCTGCTGTGTAGCCCAGTAACAGTGCCTCTGTGACGTCAGCAGTCACTGCTGTATAGCTCAGTAATAGTAGTGCCTCTGTGACGTCAGCAGTCGCTGCTGTGTAGCCCAGTAGTAGTAGTGCCTCTGTTGTGTCAGCAGTCGCTGCAGTGTAGCCCAGTAGTAGTAGTGCCTCTGTTATGTCAGCAGTCGCTGCTGATTAGCCCAGTAGTAGTAGTTCCTCAGTTATGTCAGCAGTCGCTGCTGTGTAGCCCAGTAGTAGTAGTGCCTCTGTTATGTCAGCAGTCGCTGCTGTGTAGCCCAGTAGCAGTAGTGCCTCTGTGACGTCAGCAGTCGCTGCTGTGTAGCCCAGTACTAGTAGTGCCTCTGTTATGTCAGCAGTCGCTGCTGTGTAGCCCAGTAGCAGTAGTGCCTCTGTGACGTCAGCAGTCGCTGCTGTGTAGCCCAGTAGTAGTAGTGCCTCTGTGATGTCAGCAGTCGCTGCTGTGTAGCCCAGTAGTAGTAGTGCCTCTGTTATGTCAGCAATCGCTGCTGTGAAGCCCAGTAGTAGTAGTGCCTGTGTTATGTCAGCAGTCGCTGCTGTGTAGCCCAGTAGCAGTAGTGCCCCTGTGACGTCAGCAGTCGCTGCTGTGTAGCCCAGTAATAGTAGTGCCTCTGTTATGTCAGCAGTCACTGCTATGTAGCCCAGTAATAGTGCCTCTGTGACGTCAGCAGTCACTGCTGTATAGCCCAGTAATAGTGCCTCTGTGACGTCAGCAGTCACTGCTGTGTAGCCCAGTAATATTGCCTCTGTGACGTCAGCAGTCGCTGCTGTGTAGCTCAGTAGTAGTAGTGCCTCTGTTATGTCAGCAGTCGCTGCAGTGTAGCCCAGTAATAGTAGTGCCTCTGTGACGTCAGCAGTCACTGCTGTGTAGCCCAGTAGCAGTAGTGCCTCTGTGACATCATCAGTCGCTGCTGTGTAGCCCAGTAGTAGTGCCTCTGTGACGTCAGCAGTTGCTGCTGTGTAGCCCAGTAATAGTGCCTCTGTGACGTCAGCAGTCACTGCTGTGTAGCCCAGCAATAGTAGTGCATCTGTGATGTCAGCAGTCACTGCTGTGTAGCCCAGCAATAGTAGTGCATCTGTGATGTCAGCAGTCACTGCTGTGTAGCCAAGTAGTAGTAGTAGTGCCTCTGTGACGTCAGCAGTCACTGCTGTGTAGCCTAGTAGTAGTAGTGCCTCTTTGACGTCAGCAGTCACTGCTGTGTAGCCCAGTAGTAGTAGTAGTAGTGCCTCTGTGACATCAGCAGTCACTGCTGTGTAGCCCAGTAGTAGTAGTGCCTCTGTGATGTCAGCAGTCACTGCTGTGTAGCCCAGTAATAGTAGTGCCTCTGTGATGTCAGCAGTCACTGCTGTGTAGCCCAGTCTTAGTAGTGCCTCTGTGATGTCAGCAGTCACTGCTGTGTAGCCCAGTATTAGTAGTGCCTCTGTGATGTCAGCAGTCACTGCTGTGTAGCCCAGTAGTAGTAGTAGTGCCTCTGTGACGTCAGCAGTCACTGCTGTGTAGCCCAGTAATAGTAGTGCCTCTGTGACGTCAGCAGTCGCTGCTGTTTAGCCCAGTAGTAGTAGTGCCTCTGTGACGTCAGCAGTCACTGCTGTGTAGCCCAGTAGTAGTAGTGCCTCTGTGACGTCAGCAGTCGCTGCTGTGTAGCCCAGTAATAGTGCCTCTGCGAATTCAGCAGTCACTGCTGTGTAGCCCAGTAGCAGTGCCTCTGTGACGTCAGCAGTCACTGCTGTGTAGCCCAGCAATAGTAGTGCATCTGTGATGTCAGCAGTCACTGCTGTGTAGCCAAGTAGTAGTAGTGCCTCTGTGACGTCAGCAGTCACTGCTGTGTAGCCTAGTAGTAGTAGTGCCTCTGTGACGTCAGCAGTCACTGCTGTGTAGCCCAGTAGTAGTAGTGCCTCTGTGACATCAGCAGTCACTGCTGTGTAGCCCAGTAGTAGTAGTGCCTCTGTGATGTCAGCAGTCACTGCTGTGTAGCCCAGTAATAGTAGTGCCTCTGTGATGTCAGCAGTCACTGCTGTGTAGCCCAGTAGTAGTAGTGCCTCTGTGATGTCAGCAGTCACTGCTGTGTAGCCCAGTAGTAGTAGTGCCTCTGTGATGTCAGCAGTCACTGCTGTGTAGCCCAGTAGTAGTAGTAGTGCCTCTGTGACGTCAGCAGTCACTGCGGTGTAGCCCAGTAATAGTAGTGCCTCTGTGACGTCAGCAGTCGCTGCTGTTTAGCCCAGTAGTAGTAGTGCCTCTGTGACGTCAGCAGTCACTGCTGTGTAGCCCAGTAATAGTAGTGCATCTGTGACGTCAGCAGTCGCTGCTGTGTAGCCCAGCAATAGTGCCTCTGCAAATTCAGCAGTCGCTGCTGTGTAGCCCAGTAGCAGTGCCTCTGTGATGTCAGCAGTTGCTGCTGTGTAGCCCAGTAATAGTGCCTCTGTGACGTCAGCAGTCACTGCTGTGTAGCCCAGTAATAGTAGTGCCTCTGTGACGTCAGCAGTCGCTGCTGTGTAGCCCAGTAGTAGTAGTGCCTCTGTTATGTCAGCAGTCGGTGCTGTGTAGCCCAGTAGTAGTAGTGCCTCGGTGACGTCAGCAGTCGCTGCTGTGTAGCCCAGTAGTAGTAGTAGTAGTGCCTCTGTGACGTCAGCAGTCGCTGCTGTGTAGCCTAGTAGTAGTAGTGCCTCTGTTATGTCAGCAGTCGCTGCTGTGTAGCCCAGTAATAGTAGTGCCTCTGTGACATCAGCAGTCGCTGCTGTGTAGCCCAGTAGTAGTAGTAGTGCCTCTGTTATGTCAGCAGTCGCTGCTGTGTAGCCTAGTAGTAGTAGTGCCTCTGTGATGTCACCAGTCACTGCTGTGTAGCCCAGTAGTAGTAGTGCCTCTGTGACGTCAGCAGTCGCTGCTGTGTAGCCCAGTAGTGATAGTGCCTCTGTTATGTCAGCAGTAGCTGCTGTGTAGCCCAGTAGTAGTAGTGCCTCTGTGACGTCAGCAGTCGCTGCTGTGTAGCCCAGTAGTAATAGTGCCTCTGTGATGTCAGCAGTCCCTGCTGTGTAGCCCAGTAGTAGTAGTGCCTCTGTGACGTCCGCAGTCGCTGCTGTGTAGCCCAGTAATAGTGCCTCTGTGACGACAGCAGTCGCTGCTGTGTAGCCCAGCAATAGTAGTGCCTCTGTGATGGCACCAGTCGCTGCTGTGTAGCCCAGTAGTAGTAGTGCCTCTGTGACGTCAGCAGTCGCTGCTGTGTAGCCCAGTAATAGTAGTGCCTCTGTGACGTCAGCAGTCGCTACTGTGTAGCCCAGCAATAGTAGTGCCTCTGTGATGTCACCAGTCGCTACTGTGTAGCCCAGTAGTAGTAGTGCCACTGTGACGTCAGCAGTCGCTGCTGTGTAGCCCAGTAGTAGTAGTGCATCTGTGACATCAGCAGTCGCTGCTGTGTAGCCCAGTAATAGTAGTGCCTCTGTGACGTCACCAGTCGCTGCTGTGTAGCCCAGTAGTAGTAGTGCCTCTGTGACATCAGCAGTCGCTGCTGTGTAGCCCAGTAATAGTAGTGCCTCTGTGACGTCAGCAGTCGCTGCTGTGTAGCCTAGTAGTAGTAGTGCCTCTGTGACGTCAGCAGTCGCTGCTGTGTAGCCCAGTAGTAGTAGTGCCTCTGTTATGTCAGCAGTCGCTGCTGTGTAGCCCAGTAGTAGTAGTGCCTCTGTTATGTCAGCAGTCGCTGCTGTGTAGCCCAGTAGTAGTAGTGCCTCTGTTATGTCAGCAGTCGCTGCTGTGTAGCCCAGTTATAGTAGTGCCTCTGTTATGTCAGCAGTCACTGCTATGTAGCCCAGTAATAGTGCCTCTGTGATGTCAGCAGTCACTGCTGTGTAGCCCAGTAATAGTGCCTCTGTGACGTCAGCAGTCACTGCTGTGTAGCCCAGTAATATTGCCTCTGTGACGTCAGCAGTCGCTGCTGTGTAGCCCAGTAGTAGTAGTGCCTCTGTTATGTCAGCAGTCGCTGCTGTGTAGCCCAGTAATAGTAGTGCCTCTGTGATGTCACCAGTCCCTGCTGTGTAGCCCAGTACTAGTAGTGCCTCTGTTATGTCAGCAGTCGCTGCTGTGTAGCCCAGTAGCAGTAGTGCCTCTGTAACGTCAGCAGTCGCTGCTGTGTAGCCCAGTAGTAGTAGTGCCTCTGTGATGTCAGCAGTCACTGCTGTGTAGCCCAGTAGTAGTAGTGCCTCTGTTATGTCAGCAGTCGCTGCTGTGTAGCCCAGTAGTAGTAGTGCCTGTGTTATGTCAGCAGTCGCTGCTGTGTAGCCCAGTAGCAGTAGTGCCCCTGTGACGTCAGCAGTCGCTGCTGTGTAGCCCAGTAATAGTAGTGCCTCTGTTATGTCAGCAGTCACTGCTATGTAGCCCAGTAATAGTGCCTCTGTGACGTCAGCAGTCACTGCTGTGTAGCCCAGTAATAGTGCCTCTGTGACGTCAGCAGTCACTGCTGTGTAGCCCAGTAATATTGCCTCTGTGACATCAGCAGTCGCTGCTGTGTAGCTCAGTAGTAGTAGTGCCTCTGTTATGTCAGCAGTCGCTGCAGTGTAGCCCAGTAATAGTAGTGCCTCTGTGACGTCAGCAGTCACTGCTGTGTAGCCCAGTAGCAGTAGTGCCTCTGTGACATCATCAGTCGCTTCTGTGTAGCCCAGTAGTAGTGCCTCTGTGACGTCAGCAGTTGCTGCTGTGTAGCCCAGTAATAGTGCCTCTGTGACATCAGCAGTCACTGCTGTGTAGCCCAGTAATAGTAGTGCATCTGTGATGTCAGCAGTCACTGCTGTGTAGCCAAGTAGTAGTAGTGCCTCTGTGACGTCAGCAGTCACTGCTGTGTAGCCCAGTAGTAGTAGTGCCTCTGTGACGTCAGCAGTCACTGCTGTGTAGCCCAGTAGTAGTAGTGCCTCTGTGACATCAGCAGTCACTGCTGTGTAGCCCAGTAGTAGTAGTGCCTCTGTGATGTCAGCAGTCACTGCTGTGTAGCCCAGTAGTAGTAGTAGTGCCTCTGTGACGTCAGCAGTCACTGCTGTGTAGCCCAGTAATAGTAGTGCCTCTGTGACGTCAGCAGTCGCTGCTGTTTAGCCCAGTAGTAGTAGTAGTGCCTCTGTGACGTCAGCAGTCACTGCTGTGTAGCCCAGTAGTAGTAGTGCCTCTGTGACGTCAGCAGTCACTGCTGTGTAGCCCAGTAATAGTAGTGCATCTGTGACGTCAGCAGTCGCTGCTGTGTAGCCCAGTAATAGTGCCTCTGCGAATTCAGCAGTCGCAGCTGTGTAGCCCAGTAGTAGTGCCTGTGTGATGTCAGCAGTTGCTGCTGTGTAGCCCAGTAATAGTGCCTCTGTGACGTCAGCAGTCACTGTGTAGCCCAGTAATAGTAGTGCCTCTGTGACGTCAGCAGTCGCTGCTGTGTAGCCCAGTAGTAGTAGTAGTGCCTCTGTTATGTCAGCAGTCGCTGCTGTGTATCCCAGTAGTAGTAGTGCCTCGGTGACGTTAGCAGTCGCTGCTGTGTAGCCCAGTAGTAGTAGTAGTAGTAGTAGTGGCTCTGTGACGTCAGCAGTCGCTGCTGTGTAGCCCAGTAATAGTAGTGCCTCTGTGACGTCAGCAGTCGCTACTGTGTAGCCCAGCAATAGTAGTGCCTCTGTGATGTCACCAGTCGCTACTGTGTAGCCCAGTAGTAGTAGTGCCACTGTGACGTCAGCAGTCGCTGCTGTGTAGCCCAGTAGTAGTAGTGCATCTGTGACATCAGCAGTCGCTGCTGTGTAGCCCAGTAATAGTAGTGCCTCTGTGACGTCACCAGTCGCTGCTGTGTAGCCCAGTAGTAGTAGTGCCTCTGTTGTGTCAGCAGTCGCTGCTGTGTAGCCCAGTAGTAGTAGTGCCTCTGTTATGTCAGCAGTCGCTGCTGTGTAGCCCAGTAATAGTGCCTCTGTGACGTCAGCAGTCACTGCTGTGTAGCCCAGTAATATTGCCTCTGTGACGTCAGCAGTCGCTGCTGTGTAGCCCAGTAGTAGTAGTGCCTCTGTTATGTCAGCAGTCGCTGCTGTGTAGCCCAGTAATAGTAGTGCCTCTGTGATGTCACCAGTCCCTGCTGTGTAGCCCAGTACTAGTAGTGCCTCTGTTATGTCAGCAGTCGCTGCTGTGTAGCCCAGTAGCAGTAGTGCCTCTGTAACGTCAGCAGTCGCTGCTGTGTAGCCCAGTAGTAGTAGTGCCTCTGTGATGTCAGCAGTCACTGATGTGTAGCCCAGTAGTAGTAGTGCCTCTGTTATGTCAGCAGTCGCTGCTGTGTAGCCCAGTAGTAGTAGTGCCTGTGTTATGTCAGCAGTCGCTGCTGTGTAGCCCAGTAGCAGTAGTGCCCCTGTGACGTCAGCAGTCGCTGCTGTGTAGCCCAGTAATAGTAGTGCCTCTGTTATGTCAGCAGTCACTGCTATGTAGCCCAGTAATAGTGCCTCTGTGACGTCAGCAGTCACTGCTGTGTAGCCCAGTAATAGTGCCTCTGTGACGTCAGCAGTCACTGCTGTGTAGCCCAGTAATATTGCCTCTGTGACATCAGCAGTCGCTGCTGTGTAGCTCAGTAGTAGTAGTGCCTCTGTTATGTCAGCAGTCGCTGCAGTGTAGCCCAGTAATAGTAGTGCCTCTGTGACGTCAGCAGTCACTGCTGTGTAGCCCAGTAGCAGTAGTGCCTCTGTGACATCATCAGTCGCTTCTGTGTAGCCCAGTAGTAGTGCCTCTGTGACGTCAGCAGTTGCTGCTGTGTAGCCCAGTAATAGTGCCTCTGTGACATCAGCAGTCACTGCTGTGTAGCCCAGTAATAGTAGTGCATCTGTGATGTCAGCAGTCACTGCTGTGTAGCCAAGTAGTAGTAGTGCCTCTGTGACGTCAGCAGTCACTGCTGTGTAGCCCAGTAGTAGTAGTGCCTCTGTGACGTCAGCAGTCACTGCTGTGTAGCCCAGTAGTAGTAGTGCCTCTGTGACATCAGCAGTCACTGCTGTGTAGCCCAGTAGTAGTAGTGCCTCTGTGATGTCAGCAGTCACTGCTGTGTAGCCCAGTAGTAGTAGTAGTGCCTCTGTGACGTCAGCAGTCACTGCTGTGTAGCCCAGTAATAGTAGTGCCTCTGTGACGTCAGCAGTCGCTGCTGTTTAGCCCAGTAGTAGTAGTAGTAGTGCCTCTGTGACGTCAGCAGTCACTGCTGTGTAGCCCAGTAGTAGTAGTGCCTCTGTGACGTCAGCAGTCACTGCTGTGTAGCCCAGTAATAGTAGTGCATCTGTGACGTCAGCAGTCGCTGCTGTGTAGCCCAGTAATAGTGCCTCTGCGAATTCAGCAGTCGCTGCTGTGTAGCCCAGTAGTAGTGCCTGTGTGATGTCAGCAGTTGCTGCTGTGTAGCCCAGTAATAGTGCCTCTGTGACGTCAGCAGTCACTGCTGTGTAGCCCAGTAATAGTAGTGCCTCTGTGACGTCAGCAGTCGCTGCTGTGTAGCCCAGTAGTAGTAGTAGTGCCTCTGTTATGTCAGCAGTCGCTGCTGTGTATCCCAGTAGTAGTAGTGCCTCGGTGACGTCAGCAGTCGCTGCTGTGTAGCCCAGTAGTAGTAGTAGTAGTGCCTCTGTGACGTCAGCAGTCGCTGCTGTGTAGCCCAGTAGTAGTAGTGCCTCTGTTATGTCAGCAGTCGCTGCTGTGTAGCCCAGTAATAGTAGTGCCTCTGTGACATCAGCAGTCGCTGCTGTGTAGCCCAGTAGTAGTAGTAGTGCCTCTGTTATGTCAGCAGTCGCTGCTGTGTAGCCTAGTAGTAGTAGTGCCTCTGTGACGTCAGCAGTCGCTGCTGTGTAGCCCAGTAGTGATAGTGCCTCTGTTATGTCAGCAGTAGCTGCTGTGTAGCCCAGTAGTAGTAGTGCCTCTGTGACGTCAGCAGTCGCTGCTGTGTAGCCCAGTAGTAATAGTGCCTCTGTGATGTCAGCAGTCCCTGCTGTGTAGCCCAGTAGTAGTAGTGCCTCTGTGACGTCCGCAGTCGCTGCTGTGTAGCCCAGAAATAGTGCCTCTGTGACGACAGCAGTCGCTGCTGTGTAGCCCAGCAATAGTAGTGCCTCTGTGATGTCACCAGTCGCTGCTGTGTAGCCCAGTAGTAGTAGTGCCTCTGTGACGTCAGCAGTTGCTGCTGTGTAGCCCAGTAATAGTAGTGCCTATGTGACGTCAGCAGTCGCAGCTGTGTAGCCCAGCAATAGTAGTGCCTCTGTGATGTCACCAGTCGCTCCTGTGTAGCCCAGTAGTAGTAGTGCCTCTGTGACGTCCGCAGTCGCTGCTGTGTAGTCCAGTAATAATAGTGCCTCTGTGACGACAGCAGTCGCTGCTGTGTAGCCCAGCAATAGTAGTGCCTCTGTGATGGCACCAGTCGCTGCTGTGTAGCCCAGTAGTAGTAGTGCTTCTGTGACGTCAGCAGTCGCTGCTGTGTAGCCCAGTAATAGTAGTGCCTCTGTGACGTCAGCAGTCGCTGCTGTGTAGCCCAGCAATAGTAGTGCCTTTGTGATGTCACCAATCGCTGCTGTGTAGCCCAGTAGTAGTAGTGCCTCTGTGACGTCAGCAGTCGCTGCTGTGTAGCCCAGTTATAGTAGTGCCTCTGTGACGTCAGCAGTCGCTGCTGTGTAGCCCAGCAATAGTAGTGCCTCTGTGATGTCACCAGTCGCTACTGTGTAGCCCAGTAGTAGTAGTGCCTCTGTGACGTCAGCAGTCGCTGCTGTGTAGCCCAGTAGTAGTAGTGCCACTGTGACGTCAGCAGTCGCTGCTGTGTAGCCCAGTAGTAGTAGTGCCTCTGTGACATCAGCAGTCGCTGCTGTGTAGCCCAGTAATAGTAGTGCCTCTGTGACGTCACCAGTCGCTGCTGTGTAGCCCAGTAGTAGTAGTGCCTCTGTGACGTCAGCAGTCGCTGCTGTGTAGCCTAGTAGTAGTAGTGCCTCTGTGACGTCAGAAGTCGCTGCTGTGTAGCCCTGTAATAGTAGTGCCTCTGTGACGTCAGCAGTCGCTGCTGTGTAGCCTAGTAGTAGTGTCTCTGTGATGTCAGCAGTCGCTGCTGTGTAGCCCAGCAATAGTAGTGCCTCTGTGACGTCACCAGTTGCTGCTGTGTAGCCCAGTAGTAGTAGTGCATGTGACGTCAGCAGTCGCTGCTGTGTAGCCCAGTAATAGTAGTGCCTCTGTGGCGTCAGCAGTCGCTGCTGTGTAGCCCAGTAATAGTAGTGACTCTGTGATGTCAGCAGTCGCTGCTGTGTAGCCCAGTAGTAGTAGTGCCTCTGTGATGTCAGCAGTCGCTGCTGTGTAGCCCAGTAATAGTAGTGCCTCTGTGACGTCAGCAGTCGCTGCTGTGTAGCCCAGCAATAGAAGTGCCTCTGTGATGTCACCAGTCGCTCCTGTGTAGCCCAGTAGTAGTAGTGCCTCTGTGACGTCCGCAGTCGCTGCTGTGTAGCCCAGTAATAATAGTGCCTCTGTGACGACAGCAGTCGCTGCTGTGTAGCCCAGCAATAGTAGTGCCTCTGTGATGGCACCAGTCGCTGCTGTGTAGCCCAGTAGTAGTAGTGCCTCTGTGACGTCAGCAGTCGCTGCTGTGTAGCCCAGTAATAGTAGTGCCTCTGTGACGTCAGCAGTCGCTGCTGTGTAGCCCAGCAATAGTAGTGCCTTTGTGATGTCACCAATCGCTGCTGTGTAGCCCAGTAGCAGTAGTGCCTCTGTGACGTCAGCAGTCGCTGCTGTGTAGCCCAGTTATAGTAGTGCCTCTGTGACGTCAGCAGTCGCTGCTGTGTAGCCCAGCAATAGTAGTGCCTCTGTGATGTCACCAGTCGCTACTGTGTAGCCCAGTAGTAGTAGTGCCTCTGTGACGTCAGCAGTCGCTGTTGTGTAGCCCAGTAGTAGTAGTGCCACTGTGACGTCAGCAGTCGCTGCTGTGTAGCCCAGTAATAGTAGTGCCTCTGTGACGTCACCAGTCGCTTGTCACGATCCGGGTATCTGGACGCCATTTCTTACCCATCAGATGCCTCCTAAGGCTGGCTCAGCGCTCCAGGACCGGATCCCATCTGTTATCCTGATGTGTACATTCCTGTATCCTCTCCTGTCACTCTGGGATGCTGTCACAGTAAACGCCATATTACACCTGGCATGGCGTCTCCCGCGGCCTCCGCCGCCGTCCCTGCTCTTCTGCATGCAGAGTGTCTGAGTGGCGATTACGTCAGCCGCGGCCTCCGCTGTGTCCGCGTGGTTGGAAGTGCATCTGTCAACCTGGCGCCTCCTGTCTCCGGTGGCCGGCGCCGCCATTACTGTTTTCATTACCACATGGATTACAAACCAAACTTCCCTCCAAGTGTCTGCATGGGCGCAGCCATCTTGGATTCTGTCAGCTGATCATTTCCACCAATCTGTTCTCAGTATTGATAATCTGCATAATTGCCTAGCCAATCCCTTCCTTGCTGCAGGTATAAATACACTGTGCCTGAGCAAGGAAGGCGTCAGTGCTTTGGTTGTCAAACCTAGTTCCTGTTTGTCTCTCTCCTGTGATTGTCTTCCAGGTTCCAGCTCCTGTCTCAAGACTTCCACCATAGAGACCCGCACCAGCATTCCACCTGCGGTGTAGCCTGACTCTCCAATCCATTGTGGATTCATCTGTTTCCAGCTACAACATTACCTGCTTCCAGCTCAGCTTCCAGCAGAGTACAGCTTCCCTTAAAGGGCCGGTGTCCTTTCTACACTTTACCACTCTCCACCGGTATTATTATTTCTCCGCTCTCAAGTTCTACATTTCAGTTCATATTTCATCGCTCCCAAGTTCATTTATTATTTAACTGGTTCCAGCCAGTATCCACTCCGTGCTAACAACAGTCTGGTTCCAGCCAGTATCCACAGCAGCTGTTTTATCTTCAGCAACCCAGCTTTTCCTGGAACACCAGCTGGCACAATCCTGGGTTATCTCCATTGCTACAGTCGGGCCTGGTAAGGACTTTTAATCTAGAAGATCATAAGAACTATCTCACACTACCAGTGCCCTGTGGCTCCTGCCATCCTGTAGTACCAAGGAACTGTATTTATTCTTTGCTGACTTTTACGTTTTCTTTTACTGCTGCTGTGTTGCGGAGTTGTCATAATAAACATCATTGACTTTTATCCAAGTTGTCGTGGTCACGCCTTCGGGCAATTATTATTCATGTTACTTACATGTCCAGGGGTCTGATACAACCTCCCAGGTTCCGGTACATCTCAGCCCCTACAACTGAGGCTGCCTCCCGTCAGCTCAGGCCCTCAGTTGTGACAGTAAGCACTGACCTAATGAATCCAGCCGGAGACCAGGATCAAGCGGCCAGGCCCATGCAAGAACTGGCAGCCCGACTAGAACATCAGGAGGCTGCACAGGGCCACATCATCCGCTGTCTCCAGGATCTCTCTACTCGGCTGGATGGGATTCAGACAACTCTCCGTGGATCAGGCGTGTCTGGTGCGTCAACCACAGTGACTCCAGCTATAACCCCACCCACCTTACCCATTTCTGCTCCACGTCTTCATCTTCCAACGCCAGCAAAATTTGACGGATCTCCAAGATTCTGCAGGGGATTTCTCAACCAGTGTGAGATTCAGTTTGAGCTACAACCTGGCAATTTTTCCAGTGACCGTACAAAAATTGCCTACATTATTTCTCTTCTCAGTGGCTCAGCCCTTGATTGGGCATCACCGTTATGGGAGAGGTCCGACACCCTGCTATCTTCCTACACTGCCTTCGTGTCAACATTCAGGCGCATCTTCGACGAGCCAGGCCGGGTAACCTCAGCTTCATCCGAGATTCTCCGTTTACGCCAGGGGTCACGTACTGTAGGACAATATCTGATACAGTTCCAGATCCTGGCATCCGAACTGGCATGGAACGACGAGGCCCTGTATGCTGCATTCTGGCATGGCTTATCTGAGCGTATTAAAGATGAGTTAGCTACCAGAGACTTACCTTCTAAGTTAGATGAGCTAATCTCACTCTGCACGAAAGTTGATTTACGTTTCAGAGAGAGAGCAACTGAGCGTGGAAGATCATCTGCTCTAAAATCTTCTGCTCCTCCTCCTCGTCAACTGTCACCATCTAAAGATGAGCCCATGCAACTTGGCCGTTCCCGTTTAACTCCTGCTGAGCGCCGAAGACGTCTCTCCGAGTTTCTCTGTCTCTATTGTGCAGCTCCGTCTCACACCATTAATGCCTGTCCCAAACGTCCGGGAAACTCCAAATCCTAGCTCGCCAAGGAGAGGGCTGGCTAGGAGTAATGATCTCCTCTCCATCTCCTCAAGATTGTAATCTCCCAGTCTCGCTTCAAGTTGCTCAACGTTATCGGAACGTCATTGCCCTCCTTGATTCCGGAGCAGCTGGGAACTTTATTACCGAAGCCTATGTTAAACGGTGGTCCCTACCCACCGAGAGACTTCCTTTGTCCATTTCTTTAACTGCCGTGGATGGCAGCAAAATTTTTGATGCAGTTATTTCTTTAAGGACTCTACCAGTTCGTCTGAGAGTGGGAGTTCTTCATTCCGAACTTATTTCTTTTTTAGTGATTCCAAGAGCCACACATCCTGTGGTCCTGGGCCTTCCATGGCTCCGTCTTCACAATCCTACAATTGATTGGACGACTACGCAAATCCTGGCATGGGGTTCCTCCTGTGCTGAGACATGTTTGTTTAAAGTATTGCCTGTCTGTTCTTCCTCCCCCAGGTCGTCTGATGTTCCACCTCCTCCATATCAAGATTTCACGGATGTGTTCAGTAAAGCTTCTGCTGATATCCTTCCTCCTCATAGAGAATGGGACTGTCCGATTGATCTCGTTCCAGGGAAGGTTCCACCTCGAGGCCGAACTTATCCGTTGTCTCTGCCTGAGACGCATTCTATGGAGGAATATATTAAAGAGAACCTAGCAAAGGGGTTCATTCGACCTTCTTCTTCTCCAGCCGGCGCAGGCTTCTTTTTTGTAAAAAAGAAAGATGGTGGTCTGCGGCCGTGCATCGACTACAGAGGTTTGAACGACATTACCATCAAGAACCGTTATCCTTTACCCCTGATTACTGAGCTCTTTGACAGAGTTAGCGGAGCTACCATCTTTACAAAGCTGGACTTGCGAGGTGCATACAATCTCATCCGGATCCGTGAGGGTGACGAGTGGAAGACCGCCTTTAACACCCGTGACGGACATTATGAGTACCTCGTCATGCCCTTCGGATTGAGCAATGCTCCAGCTGTCTTCCAGCATTTTGTCAATGAGATCTTCAGAGACATTCTATACCGTCATGTCGTGGTCTATCTAGACGATATCCTCATTTTTGCCAACGATTTAGAGGAACATCGTTTTTGGGTTAAAGAGGTTCTGTCCCGTCTCCGTGTCAATCATCTCTATTGCAAATTAGAAAAATGCGTCTTTGAAGTCAAGTCCATTCCGTTTCTAGGGTACATTGTGTCCGGTTCCGGACTAGAGATGGATCCTGAGAAACTACAAGCAATCCAAAATTGGCCGGTACCCTTAACCCTCAAAGGGGTCCAGAGGTTCTTAGGGTTCGCCAACTATTACCGAAAGTTTATACGAGACTTTTCCACCATTGTGGCGCCTATTACTGCTTTCACTAAGAAGGGTGCTAACCCGTCCAAGTGGTCTGAAGAAGCCATGCAAGCATTTCATCTTTTAAAACAAAGGTTCATCTCTGCGCCTGTTCTGAAACAGCCTGACATCGACTCTCCTTTCATCTTAGAGGTGGATGCCTCCTCCGTTGGAGTAGGAGCGGTGTTATCTCAGAGGGCTAAAGATGGCCATTTACACCCTTGCAGTTTCTTCTCCCGGAAGTTCTCCCCAGCTGAGCGCAACTATGCCATTGGCGACCAGGAGTTGCTAGCCATCAAGCTCGCTCTAGAAGAGTGGAGGTATCTGTTGGAGGGAGCTTCTCATTCAATCACCATACTTACAGACCACAAGAACCTTTTATACCTGAAGGGCGCACAATGTCTCAACCCTCGTCAGGCCAGATGGGCACTTTTCTTTTCCAGGTTCGACTTTAAAGTCCAGTTCTGTCCGGGCTCTCAGAATCGCAAGGCCGATGCCCTTTCCCGCTCATGGGAGCAAGAAAATGAGTCAGAGTCTTCAGACAAGCATCCTATTATAAATCCGTTGGCATTCTCCACGGTAGGGATGGACTCTACGCCCCCATCAGGGAAAAGTTTTGTGAAGCCGATGCTAAGGAAGAAGCTCATGCATTGGGCCCATGCTTCCCGTTTTGCCGGACATACAGGTATCCAAAAAACCCTGGAGTTTATCTCTAGGTCCTATTGGTGGCCAACTCTGAAAAAGGACGTCTTGGAGTTTATTGCATCTTGCCCAAAGTGTGCCCAACATAAAGTATCCTGCCAGTCGCCTGCGGGGCAACTGGTTCCACTATCCGTTCCCCGTCGACCATGGACCCACTTGTCGATGGATTTCATTACAGACTTACCCATGTGCAACAAGTTCAATACCATCTGGGTGGTAGTTGACCGGTTCACCAAGATGGCACACTTCTTTCCTCTCACCGGTCTTCCGTCAGCTTCCAAGTTGGCTCAAGTATTCATACAAGAGATCTTCCGACTCCACGGTCTTCCTGAAGAAATTATCTCAGATTGAGGAGTTCAATTCACAGCCAAATTCTGGCGAAGTTTATGTCAAGTCCTCCAAGTCAAGCTAAAGTTTTCCACGGCTTACCATCCTCAGACCAATGGTCAAACCGAGAGGGTGAATCAGGACTTGGAGGCCTTCCTCCGCATCTATGTGTCCTCCTCTCAAGATGACTGGGTTCAATTACTTCCCTGGGCCGAGTTCTGTCATAACAACCAGTATCATTCTTCATCTGCTTCAACACCATTCTTCACTAACTTTGGATTCCACCCTAAAGTCCCTGAGTTCCAACCGCTTCCAGCAACTTCTGTTCCCGCAGTGGATATCACCTTGCATCAGTTTGCCAATATCTGGAAGAGCGTACGATCAGCTCTGCTCAAGGCATCGTTCAGGTACAAGAAGTTTGCGGATAAGAAGCGTCGAGCAGTTCCTGCTCTCAAGGTGGGTGATCGGGTATGGTTATCCACGAAGAATTTGAGGTTAAGAGTTCCCAGTAGGAAGTTTGCACCTCGCTATATCGGTCCTTTCAAGATCGAACAAGTCATCAATCCTGTTGCTTACAGACTCCAGTTGCCTCCCTTCTTAAAAATACCCAGGACATTCCATGTTTCCCTGTTGAAACCGCTGATCTTGAATCGGTTTCATTCCTCACTTCCTCCAACTCCGAAAGTCCAAACTCAACGAGGCGTTGAGTATGAAGTGGCCAAGATCCTGGACTCACGTCACCGTTACGGTCAACTACAATATCTTATTGACTGGAAGGGTTATGGTCCTGAGGAACGTTCATGGACCAATGCTTCTGATGTTCATGCTCCTGCCTTGGTCCGGAGATTCCATTCCAAGTTTCCTCAAAAGCCAAAGAAGTGTCCTGGGGCCACTCCTAAAGGGGGGGGTGCTGTCACGATCCGGGTATCTGGACGCCATTTCTTACCCATCAGATGCCTCCTAAGGCTGGCTCAGCGCTCCAGGACCGGATCCCATCTGTTATCCTGATGTGTACATTCCTGTATCCTCTCCTGTCACTCTGGGACGCTGTCACAGTAAACGCCATATTACACCTGGCATGGCGTCTCCCGCGGCCTCCGCCGCCGTCCCTGCTCTTCTGCATGCAGAGTGTCTGAGTGGCGATTACGTCAGCCGCGGCCTCCGCTGTGTCCGCGTGGTTGGATGTGCATCTGTCAGCCTGGCGCCTCCTGTCTCCGGTGGCCGGCGCCGCCATTACTGTTTTCATTACCACATGGATTACAAACCAAACTTCCCTCCAAGTGTCTGCATGGGCGCAGCCATCTTGGATTCTGTCAGCTGATCATTTCCACCAATCTGTTCTCAGTATTGATAATCTGCATAATTGCCTAGCCAATCCCTTCCTTGCTGCAGGTATAAATACACTGTGCCTGAGCAAGGAAGGCGTCAGTGCTTTGGTTGTCAAACCTAGTTCCTGTTTGTCTCTCTCCTGTGATTGTCTTCCAGGTTCCAGCTCCTGTCTCAAGACTTCCACCATAGAGACCCGCACCAGCATTCCACCTGCGGTGTAGCCTGACTCTCCAATCCATTGTGGATTCATCTGTTTCCAGCTACAACATTACCTGCTTCCAGCTCAGCTTCCAGCAGAGTACAGCTTCCCTTAAAGGGCCGGTGTCCTTTCTACACTTTACCACTCTCCACCGGTATTATTATTTCTCCGCTCTCAAGTTCTACATTTCAGTTCATATTTCATCGCTCCCAAGTTCATTTATTATTTAACTGGTTCCAGCCAGTATCCACTCCGTGCTAACAACAGTCTGGTTCCAGCCAGTATCCACAGCAGCTGTTTTATCTTCAGCAACCCAGCTTTTCCTGGAACACCAGCTGGCACAATCCTGGGTTATCTCCATTGCTACAGTCGGGCCTGGTAAGGACTTTCCATCTAGAAGATCATAAGAACTATCTCACACTACCAGTGCCCTGTGGCTCCTGCCATCCTGTAGTACCCAGGAACTGTATTTATTCTTTGCTGACTTTTACGTTTTCTTTTACTGCTGCTGTGTTGCGGAGTTGTCATAATAAATATCATTGACTTTTATCCAAGTTGTCGTGGTCACGCCTTCGGGCAATTATTATTCATGTTACTTACATGTCCAGGGGTCTGATACAACCTCCCAGGTTCCGGTACATCTCAGCCCCTACAACTGAGGCTGCCTCCCGTCAGCTCAGGCCCTCAGTTGTGACATCGCTGCTGTGTAGCCCAGTAGAAGTAGTGCCTCTGTGACGTCAGCAGTCGCTGCTGTGTAGCCCAGTAATAGTAGTGCCTCTGTGACGTCAGCAGTCGCTGCTGTGTAGCCTAGTAGTAGTAGTGCCTCTGTGTTGTCAGCAGTCGCTGCTGTGTAGCCCAGTAATAGTAGTGCCTCTGTGACGTCAGCAGTCGCTGCTGTGTAGCCTAGTAGTAGTGTCTCTGTGATGTCAGCAGTCGCTGCTGTGTAGCCCAGCAATAGTAGTGCCTCTGTGACGTCACCAGTCGCTGCTGTGTAGCCCAGTAGTAGTAGTGCATGTGATGTCAGCAGTCGCTGCTGTGTAGCCCAGTAATAGTAGTGCCTCTGTGACGTCAGCAGTCGCTGCTGTGTAGCCCAGTAATAGTAGTGCCTCTGTGACGTCAGCAGTCGCTGCTGTGTAGCCCAGTAGTAGTAGTGCCTCTGTGACGTCAGCAGTCGCTGCTGTGTAGCCCAGTAATAGTAGTGCCTCTGTGACATCAGCAGTCGCTTTCGTGTAGCCCAGTAATAGTAGTGCCTCTGTGACATCAGCAGTTGCTGCTGTGTAGCCCAATAATAGTAGTGCATCTGTGATGTCAGCAGTCGCTGCTGTGTAGCCCAGCAATAGTAGTGCCTCTGTGATGTCACCAGTCGCTGCTGTGTAGGCCAGTAGTAGTAGTGCCTCTGTGACGTCAGCAGTCGCTGCTGTGTAGCCCAATAATAGTAGTGCCTCTGTGACATCAGCAGTCGCTGCTGTGTAGCCCAGCAATAGTAGTGCCTCTGTGATGTCACCAGTCGCTGCTGTGTAGCCCAGTAGTAGTAGTGCCTCTGTGACGTCAGCAGTCGCTGCTGTGTAGCCCAGTAATAGTAGTGCCACTGTGACGTCAGCAGTTGCTGCTGTGTAGCCCAGTAGTAGTAGTGCCTCTGTTATGTCAGCAGTCGCTGCTGTGTAGCCCAGTAATAGTAGTGCCTCTGTGATGTCACCGGTCGCTGTTGTGTAGCCCAGTAGTAGTAGTGCCTCTGTGACGTCAGCAGTCGCTGCTGTGTAGCCCAGTATTAGTAGTGCCTCTGTGACGTTAGCAGTCGCTGCTGTGTAGCCCAGCAATAGTAGTGCCTCTGTGATGTCACCAGTCACTGCTGTGTAGCCGAGTAGTAGTAGCGCATCTGTGACACAGCAGTCGCTGCTGTGTAGCCCAGCAATAGTAGTGCCTCTGTGACTTCAGCAGTTGCTGCTGTGTAACCCAATAATAGTAGTGCCTCTGTGACGTCAGCAGTCGCTGCTGTGTAGCCCAGCAATAGTAGTGCCTCTGTGATGTCAGCAGTCGCTGCTGTGTAGCCCAGTAATAGTGCCTCTGTGACGTCAGCAGTCACTGCTGTGTAGCCCAGTAGTAGTAGTGCCTCTGTGAGGTCAGCAGTCACTGCTGTGTAGCCCAGTAGTAGTAGTGCCTCTGTGATGTCAGCAGTCACTGCTGTGTAGCCCAGTAATAGTAGTGCCTCTGTGATGTCAGCAGTCACTGCTGTGTAGCCCAGTAGTAGTAGTGCCTCTGTGATGTCAGCAGTCACTGCTGTGTAGCCCAGTAGTAGTAGTAGTAGTGCCTCTGTGATGTCAGCAGTCACTGCTGTGTAGCCCAGTAGTAATAGTGCCTCTGTGACGTCAGCAGTCGCTGCTGTGTAGCCCAGAAGTAATAGTGCCTCTGTGACGTCAGCAGTCGCTGCTGTGTAGCCCAGTAATAGTAGTGCCTCTGTTATGTAAGCAGTCGCTGCTGTGTAGCCTAGTAATAGTGCCTCTGTGACGTCAGCAGTCGCTGCTGTGTAGCCCAGTAGTAGTAGTGCCTCTGTGATGTCAGCAGTCGCTGCTGTGTAGCCCAGTAATAGTAGTGCCTCTGTGAATTCAGCAGTTGCTGCTGTGTAGCCCAGTAATAGTGCTTCTGTGACGTCAGCAGTCGCTGCTGTGTAACCCAGTAGTAATAGTGCCTCTGTGACGTCAGCAGTCGCTGCTGTGTAGCCCAGTAATAGTAGTGCCTCTGTTATGTCAGCAGTCGCTGCTGTGTAGCCCAGTAGTAGTGCCCCTGTGACGTCAGCAGTTGCTGCTGTGTAGCCCAGTAATAGTGCCTCTGTGACGTCAGCAGTCGCTGCTGTGTAGCCCAGTAGTAATAGTGCCTCTGTGACTTCAGCAGTCGCTGCTGTGTAGCCCAGTAGTAATAGTGCCTCTGTGACATCAGCAGTCGCTGCTGTGTAGCCCAGTAATAGTAGTGCCTCTGTTATGTCAGCAGTCGCTGCTGTGTAGCCCAGTAATAGTGCCCCTGTGACGTCAGCAGTTGCTGCTGTGTAGTCCAGTAGTAGTAGTGCCTCTGTGACGTCAGCAGTCGCTGCTGTGTAGCCCAGTAATAGTAGTGCCACTGTGACATCAGCAGTTGCTGCTGTGTAGCCCAGTAATAGTGCCTCTGTGACGTCAGCAGTCGCTGCTGTGTAGCCCAGTAGTAGTGCCTCTGTGATGTCAGCATTCACTGCTGTGTAGCCCAGTAATAGTGCCTCTGTGATGTCAGCAGTCGCTGCTGTGTAGCCCAGTAATAGTAGTGCCTCTGTGATGTCAGCAGTCGCTGCTGTGTAGCCCAGTAAAAGTAGTGCCTCTGTGATGTCAGCAGTCACTGCTGTGTAGCCCAGTAATAGTAGTGCCTCTGTTATGTCAGCAGTCACTGCTGTGTAGCCCAGTAACAGTAGTGCCTCTGTGACGTCAGCAGTCGCTGCTGTGTAGCCCAGTAGTAGTAGTGCCTCTGTGATGTCAGCAGTCACTGCTGTTTAGCCCAGTAGTAGTAGTGCCTCTGTGATGTCAGCATTCACTGCTGTGTAGCCCAGTAATAGTGCCTCTGTGATGTCAGCAGTCGCTGCTGTGTAGCCCAGTAGTAGTAGTGCCTCTGTGATGTCAGCAGTCGCTGCTGTGTAGCCCAGTAATAGTAGTGCCTCTGTGACGTCAGCAGTCGCTGTTGTGTAGCCCAGTAATAGTGCCTCTGTGAAATCAGCAGTCGCTGCTGTGTAGCCCAGTAGTAGTGCCTCTGTGACGTCAGCAGTTGCTGCTGTGTAGCCCAGTAACAGTGCCTCTGTGACGTCAGCAGTCACTGCTGTATAGCCCAGTAATAGTAGTGCCTCTGTGACGTCAGCAGTCGCTGCTGTGTAGCCCAGTAGTAGTAGTGCCTCTGTTATGTCAGCAGTCGCTGCTGTGTAGCCCAGTAATAGTGCCCCTGTGACGTCAGCAGTCGCTGCTGTGTAGTCCAGTAGTAGTAGTGCCTCTGTGACGTCAGCAGTCGCTGCTGTGTAGCCCAGTAATAGTAGTGCCACTGTGACATCAGCAGTTGCTGCTGTGTAGTCCAGTAATAGTAGTGCCTCTGTGACGTCAGCAGCCTCTGTTGTGTAGCCCAGTAATAGTGCCTCTGTGAAATCAGCAGTCGCTGCTGTGTAGCCCAGTAGTAGTGCCTTTTTGACGTCAGCAGTTGCTGCTGTGTAGCCCAGTAACAGTGCCTCTGTGACGTCAGCAGTCACTGCTGTATAGCCCAGTAATAGTAGTGCCTCTGTGACGTCAGCAGTCGCTGCTGTGTAGCCCAGTAGTAGTAGTGCCTCTGTTGTGTCAGCAGTCGCTGCTGTGTAGCCCAGTAGTAGTAGTGCCTCTGTTATGTCAGCAGTCGCTGCTGTGTAGCCCAGTAGTAGTAGTTCCTCAGTTATGTCAGCAGTCGCTGCTGTGTAGCCCAGTAGTAGTAGTGCCTCTGTTATGTCAGCAGTCGCTGCTGTGTAGCCCAGTAGCAGTAGTGCCTCTGTGACGTCAGCAGTCGCTGCTGTGTAGCACAGTAATAGTAGTGCCTCTGTGATGTCACCAGTCCCTGCTGTGTAGCCCAGTAGTAGTAGTGCCCCTGTGACGTCAGCAGTCGCTGCTGTGTAGCCCAGTTATAGTAGTGCCTCTGTTATGTCAGCAGTCACTGCTATGTAGCCCAGTAATAGTGCCTCTGTGATGTCAGCAGTCACTGCTGTGTAGCCCAGTAATAGTGCCTCTGTGACGTCAGCAGTCACTGCTGTGTAGCCCAGTAATATTGCCTCTGTGACGTCAGCAGTCGCTGCTGTGTAGCCCAGTAGTAGTAGTGCCTCTGTTATGTCAGCAGTCGCTGCTATGTAGCCCAGTAATAGTAGTGCCTCTGTGATGTCACCAGTCCCTGCTGTGTAGCCCAGTACTAGTAGTGCCTCTGTTATGTCAGCAGTCGCTGCTGTGTAGCCCAGTAGCAGTAGTGCCTCTGTGACGTCAGCAGTCGCTGCTGTGTAGCCCAGTAGTAGTAGTGCCTCTGTGATGTCAGCAGTCGCTGCTGTGTAGCCCAGTAGTAGTAGTGCCTCTGTTATGTCAGCAGTCGCTGCTGTGTAGCCTAGTAGTAGTAGTGCCTGTGTTATGTCAGCAGTCGCTGCTGTGTAGCCCAGTAGCAGTAGTGCCCCTGTGATGTCAGCAGTCGCTGCTGTGTAGCCCAGTAATAGTAGTGCCTCTGTTATGTCAGCAGTCACTGCTATGTAGCCCAGTAATAGTGCCTCTGTGACGTCAGCAGTCACTGCTGTGTAGCCCAGTAATAGTGCCTCTGTGACGTCAGCAGTCACTGCTGTGTAGCCCAGTAATATTGCCTCTGTGACGTCAGCAGTCGCTGCTGTGTAGCTCAGTAGTAGTAGTGCCTCTGTTATGTCAGCAGTCGCTGCAGTGTAGCCCAGTAATAGTAGTGCCTCTGTGACGTCAGCAGTTACTGCTGTGTAGCCCAGTAGCAGTAGTGCCTCTGTGACATCATCAGTCGCTGCTGTGTAGCCCAGTAATAGTGCCTATGTGAATTCAGCAGTCGCTGCTGTGTAGCCCAGTAGTAGTGCCTCTGTGACGTCAGCAGTTGCTGCTGTGTAGCCCAGTAATAGTGCCTCTGTGACGTCAGCAGTCACTGCTGTGTAGCCCAGTAATAGTAGTGCATCTGTGATGTCAGCAGTCACTGCTGTGTAGCCAAGTAGTAGTAGTGCCTCTGTGACGTCAGCAGTCACTGCTGTGTAGCCCAGTAGTAGTAGTAGTGCCTCTGTGACGTCAGCAGTCACTGCTGTGTAGCCCAGTAATAGTAGTGCCTCTGTGACGTCAGCAGTCGCTGCTATTTAGCCCAGTAGTAGTAGTGCCTCTGTGACATCATCAGTCGCTGCTGTGTAGCCCAGTAGTAGTAGTGCCTCTGTGATGTCAGCAGTCGCTGCTGTGTAGCCCAGTAGTAGTAGTGCCTCTGTTATGTCAGCAGTCGCTGCTGTGTAGCCCAGTAGTAGTAGTGCCTGTGTTATGTCAGCAGTCGCTGCTGTGTAGCCCAGTAGCAGTAGTGCCCCTGTGACGTCAGCAGTCGCTGCTGTGTAGCCCAGTAATAGTAGTGCCTCTGTTATGTCAGCAGTCACTGCTATGTAGCCCAGTAATAGTGCCTCTGTGACGTCAGCAGTCACTGCTGTTTAGCCCAGTAATAGTGCCTCTGTGACGTCAGCAGTCACTGCTGTGTAGCCCAGTAATATTGCCTCTGTGACGTCAGCAGTCACTGCTGTTTAGCCCAGTAATAGTGCCTCTGTGACGTCAGCAGTCGCTGCTGTGTAGCTCAGTAGTAGTAGTGCCTCTGTTATGTCAGCAGTCGCTGCAGTGTAGCCCAGTAATAGTAGTGCCTCTGTGACGTCAGCAGTCACTGCTGTGTAGCCCAGTAGCAGTAGTGCCTCTGTGACATCATCAGTCGCTGCTGTGTAGCCCAGTAATAGTGCCTATGTGAATTCAGCAGTCGCTGCTGTGTAGCCCAGTAGTAGTGCCTCTGTGACGTCAGCAGTTGCTGCTGTGTAGCCCAGTAATAGTGCCTCTGTGACGTCAGCAGTCGCTGCTGTGTAGCCCAGTAATAGTAGTGCATCTGTGATGTCAGCAGTCACTGCTGTGTAGCCAAGTAGTAGTAGTGCCTCTGTGACGTCAGCAGTCACTGCTGTGTAGCCCAGTAGTAGTAGTGCCTCTGTGACGTCAGCAGTCACTGCTGTGTAGCCCAGTAGTAGTAGTGCCTCTGTGACATCAGCAGTCACTGCTGTGTAGCCCAGTAGTAGTAGTGCCTCTGTGATGTCAGCAGTCACTGCTGTGTAGCCAAGTAATAGTAGTGCCTCTGTGATGTCAGCAGTCACTGCTGTGTAGCCCAGTAGTAGTAGTGCCTCTGTGATGTCAGCAGTCACTGCTGTGTAGCCCAGTAGTAGTAGTGCCTCTGTGATGTCAGCAGTCACTGCTGTGTAGCCCAGTAGTAGTAGTAGTGCCCCTGTGACGTCAGCAGTCACTGCTGTGTAGCCCAGTAATAGTGCCTCTGTGACGTCAGCAGTCACTGCTGTGTAGCCCAGTAATAGTGCCTCTGTGACGTCAGCAGTCACTGCTGTGTAGCCCAGTAATAGTGCCTCTGTGACGTCAGCAGTCACTGCTGTGTAGCCCAGTAATAGTGCCTCTGTGACGTCAGCAGTCGCTGCTGTGTAGCCCAGTAATAGTAGTGCATCTGTGACGTCAGCAGTCACTGCTGTGTAGCCCAGTAGTAGTAGTGCCTCTGTGACGTCAGCAGTCACTGCTGTGTAGCCCAGTAGTAGTAGTGCCTCTGTGACATCAGCAGTCACTGCTGTGTAGCCCAGTAGTAGTAGTGCCTCTGTGATGTCAGCAGTCACTGCTGTGTAGCCAAGTAATAGTAGTGCCTCTGTGATGTCAGCAGTCACTGCTGTGTAGCCCAGTAGTAGTAGTGCCTCTGTGATGTCAGCAGTCACTGCTGTGTAGCCCAGTAGTAGTAGTGCCTCTGTGATGTCAGCAGTCACTGCTGTGTAGCCCAGTAGTAGTAGTAGTGCCCCTGTGACGTCAGCAGTCACTGCTGTGTAGCCCAGTAATAGTGCCTCTGTGACGTCAGCAGTCACTGCTGTGTAGCCCAGTAATAGTGCCTCTGTGACGTCAGCAGTCACTGCTGTGTAGCCCAGTAATAGTGCCTCTGTGACGTCAGCAGTCACTGCTATGTAGCCCAGTAATAGTGCCTCTGTGACGTCAGCAGTCACTGCTGTGTAGCCCAGTAATAGTGCCTCTGTGACGTCAGCAGTCACTGCTGTGTAGCCCAGTAATATTGCCTCTGTGACGTCAGCAGTCGCTGCTGTGTAGCTCAGTAGTAGTAGTGCCTCTGTTATGTCAGCAGTCGCTGCAGTGTAGCCCAGTAATAGTAGTGCCTCTGTGACGTCAGCAGTCACTGCTGTGTAGCCCAGTAGCAGTAGTGCCTCTGTGACATCATCAGTCGCTGCTGTGTAGCCCAGTAATAGTGACTATGTGAATTCAGCAGTCGCTGCTGTGTAGCCCAGTAGTAGTGCCTCTGTGACGTCAGCAGTTGCTGCTGTGTAGCCCAGTAATAGTGCCTCTGTGACGTCAGCAGTCACTGCTGTGTAGCCCAGTAATAGTAGTGCATCTGTGATGTCAGCAGTCACTGCTGTGTAGCCAAGTAGTAGTAGTGCCTCTGTGACGTCAGCAGTCACTGCTGTGTAGCCCAGTAGTAGTAGTAGTGCCTCTGTGACGTCAGCAGTCACTGCTGTGTAGCCCAGTAATAGTAGTGCCTCTGTGACGTCAGCAGTCGCTGCTATTTAGCCCAGTAGTAGTAGTGCCTCTGTGACATCATCAGTCGCTGCTGTGTAGCCCAGTAGTAGTAGTGCCTCTGTGATGTCAGCAGTCGCTGCTGTGTAGCCCAGTAGTAGTAGTAGTACCTCTGTTATGTCAGCAGTCGCTGCTGTGTAGCCCAGTAGTAGTAGTGCCTGTGTTATGTCAGCAGTCGCTGCTGTGTAGCCCAGTAGCAGTAGTGCCCCTGTGACGTCAGCAGTCGCTGCTGTGTAGCCCAGTAATAGTAGTGCCTCTGTTATGTCAGCAGTCACTGCTATGTAGCCCAGTAATAGTGCCTCTGTGACGTCAGCAGTCGCTGCTGTGTAGCTCAGTAGTAGTAGTGCCTCTGTTATGTCAGCAGTCGCTGCAGTGTAGCCCAGTAATAGTAGTGCCTCTGTGACGTCAGCAGTCACTGCTGTGTAGCCCAGTAGCAGTAGTGCCTCTGTGACATCATCAGTCGCTGCTGTGTAGCCCAGTAATAGTGCCTATGTGAATTCAGCAGTCGCTGCTGTGTAGCCCAGTAGTAGTGCCTCTGTGACGTCAGCAGTTGCTGCTGTGTAGCCCAGTAATAGTGCCTCTGTGACGTCAGCAGTCGCTGCTGTGTAGCCCAGTAATAGTAGTGCATCTGTGATGTCAGCAGTCACTGCTGTGTAGCCAAGTAGTAGTAGTGCCTCTGTGACGTCAGCAGTCACTGCTGTGTAGCCCAGTAGTAGTAGTGCCTCTGTGACGTCAGCAGTCACTGCTGTGTAGCCCAGTAGTAGTAGTGCCTCTGTGACATCAGCAGTCACTGCTGTGTAGCCCAGTAGTAGTAGTGCCTCTGTGATGTCAGCAGTCACTGCTGTGTAGCCCAGTAATAGTAGTGCCTCTGTGATGTCAGCAGTCACTGCTGTGTAGCCCAGTAGTAGTAGTGCCTCTGTGATGTCAGCAGTCACTGCTGTGTAGCCCAGTAGTAGTAGTGCCTCTGTGATGTCAGCAGTCACTGCTGTGTAGCCCAGTAGTAGTAGTAGTGCCTCTGTGACGTCAGCAGTCACTGCTGTGTAGCCCAGTAATAGTAGTGCCTCTGTGACGTCAGCAGTCGCTGCTGTTTAGCCCAGTAGTAGTAGTGCCTCTGTGACATCATCAGTCGCTGCTGTGTAGCCCAGTAATAGTGCCTATGTGAATTCAGCAGTCGCTGCTGTGTAGCCCAGTAGTAGTGCCTCTGTGACGTCAGCAGTTGCTGCTGTGTAGCCCAGTAATAGTGCCTCTGTGACGTCAGCAGTCACTGCTGTGTAGCCCAGTAATAGTAGTGCATCTGTGATGTCAGCAGTCACTGCTGTGTAGCCAAGTAGTAGTAGTGCCTCTGTGACGTCAGCAGTCACTGCTGTGTAGCCCAGTAGTAGTAGTGCCTCTGTGGCGTCAGCAGTCACTGCTGTGTAGCCCAGTAGTAGTAGTGCCTCTGTGACATCAGCAGTCACTGCTGTGTAGCCCAGTAGTAGTAGTGCCTCTGTGATGTCAGCAGTCACTGCTGTGTAGCCCAGTAATAGTAGTGCCTCTGTGATGTCAGCAGTCACTGCTGTGTAGCCCAGTAGTAGTAGTGCCTCTGTGATGTCAGCAGTCACTGCTGTGTAGCCCAGTAGTAGTAGTGCCTCTGTGATGTCAGCAGTCACTGCTGTGTAGCCCAGTAGTAGTAGTAGTGCCTCTGTGACGTCAGCAGTCACTGCTGTGTAGCCCAGTAATAGTAGTGCATCTGTGACGTCAGCAATCGCTGCTGTGTAGCCCAGTAATAGTGCCTCTGCGAATTCAGCAGTCGCTGCTGTGTAGCCCAGTAGTAGTGCCTCTGTGATGTCAGCAGTTGCTGCTGTGTAGCCCAGTAATAGTGCCTCTGTGACGTCAGCAGTCACTGCTGTGTAGCCCAGTAATAGTAGTGCCTCTGTTATGTCAGCAGTCGCTGCTGTGTAGCCCAGTAATATTAGTGCCTCTGTGACGTCAGCAGTCGCTGCTGTGTAGCCCAGTAGTAGTAGTGCCTCTGTTATGTCAGCAGTCGCTGCTGTGTAGCCCAGTAGTAGTAGTGCCTCTGTGACGTCAGCAGTCACTGCTGTGTAGCCCAGTAGTAGTAGTAGTAGTAGTGCCTCTGTGACGTCAGCAGTCGCTGCTGTGTAGCCCAGTAGTAGTAGTGCCTCTGTTATGTCAGCAGTCGCTGCTGTGTAGCCCAGTAATAGTAGTGCCTCTGTGACATCAGCAGTCGCTGCTGTGTAGCCCAGCAATAGTAGTGCCTCTGTGATGTCACCAGTCGCTCCTGTGTAGCCCAGTAGTAGTAGTGCCTCTGTGACGTCCGCAGTCGCTGCTGTGTAGCCTAGTAGTAGTAGTGCCTCTGTGACGTCAGCAGTCGCTGCTGTGTAGCCCAGTAATAGTAGTGCCTCTGTGATGTCACCAGTCACTGCTGTGTAGCCCAGTAGTAGTAGTGCCTCTGTGACGTCAGCAGTCGCTGCTGTGTAGCCCAGTAGTGATAGTGCCTCTGTTATGTCAGCAGTAGCTGCTGTGTAGCCCAGTAGTAGTAGTGCCTCTGTGACGTCAGCAGTCGCTGCTGTGTAGCCCAGTAGTAATAGTGCCTCTGTGATGTCAGCAGTCCCTGCTGTGTAGCCCAGTAGTAGTAGTGCCTCTGTGACGTCCGCAGTCGCTGCTGTGTAGCCCAGTAATAGTGCCTCTGTGACGACAGCAGTCGCTGCTGTGTAGCCCAGCAATAGTAGTGCCTCTGTGATGTCACCAGTCGCTGCTGTGTAGCCCCGTAGTAGTAGTGCCTCTGTGACGTCAGCAGTCGCTGCTGTGTAGCCCAGTAATAGTAGTGCCTCTGTGACGTCAGCAGTCGCTGCTGTGTAGCCCAGCAATAGTAGTGCCTCTGTGATGTCACCAGTCGCTCCTGTGTAGCCCAGTAGTAGTAGTGCCTCTGTGACGTCCGCAGTCGCTGCTGTGTAGCCCAGTAATAATAGTGCCTCTGTGACGACAGCAGTCGCTGCTGTGTAGCCCAGCAATAGTAGTGCCTCTGTGATAACACCAGTCGCTGCTGTGTAGCCCAGTAGTAGTAGTGCCTCTGTGACGTCAGCAGTCGCTGCTGTGTAGCCCAGTAATAGTAGTGCCTCTGTGACGTCAGCAGTCGCTGCTGTGTAGCCCAGCAATAGTAGTGCCTTTGTGATGTCACCAGTCGCTGCTGTGTAGCCCAGTAGTAGTAGTGCCTCTGTGACGTCAGCAGTCGCTGCTGTGTAGCCCAGTTATAGTAGTGCCTCTGTGAAGTCAGCAGTCGCTGCTGTGTAGCCCAGCAATAGTAGTGCCTCTGTGATGTCACCATTCGCTACTGTGTAGCCCAGTAGTAGTAGTGCCTCTGTGACGTCAGCAGTCGCTGCTGTGTAGCCCAGTAGTAGTAGTGCCACTGTGACGTCAGCAGTCGCTGCTGTGTAGCCCAGTAGTAGTAGTGCCTCTGTGACATCAGCAGTCGCTGCTGTGTAGCCCAGTAATAGTAGTGCCTCTGTGACGTCACCAGTCGCTGCTGTGTAGCCCAGTAGTAGTAGTGCCTCTGTGACGTCAGCAGTCGCTGCTGTTGTTTCCCAGTAATAGTAGTGCCTCTGTGACGTCAGCAGTCGCTGCTGTGTAGCCTAGTAGTAGTAGTGCCTCTGTGACGTCAACAGTCGCTGCTGTGTAGCCCAGTAATAGTAGTGCCTCTGTGACGTCAGCAGTCGCTGCTGTGTAGCCTAGTAGTAGTAGTGTCTCTGTGACGTCAGCAGTCGCTGCTGTGTAGCCCAGCAATAGTAGTGCCTCTGTGACGTCACCAGTCGCTGCTGTGTAGCCCAGTAGTAGTAGTGCCTCTGTGACGTCAGCAGTCGCTGCTGTGTAGCCCAGTTATAGTAGTGCCTCTGTGATGTCAGCAGTCGCTGCTGTGTAGCCCAGCAATAGTAGTGCCTCTGTGATGTCACCAGTCGCTACTGTGTAGCCCAGTAGTAGTAGTGCCACTGTGACGTCAGCAGTCGCTGCTGTGTAGCCCAGTAGTAGTAGTGCCTCTGTGACATCAGCAGTCGCTGCTGTGTAGCCCAGTAATAGTAGTGCCTCTGTGACGTCACCAGTCGCTGCTGTGTAGCCCAGTAGTAGTAGTTCCTCTGTGACGTCAGCAGTCGCTGCTGTGTAGCCCAGTAATAGTAGTGCCTCTGTGACGTCTGCAGTCACTGCTGTGTAGCCTAGTAGTAGTAGTGCCTCTGTGACGTCAGCAGTCGCTGCTGTGTAGCCCAGTAATAGTAGTGCCTCTGTGACGTCAGCAGTCGCTGCTGTGTAGCCTAGTAGTAGTGTCTCTGTGACGTCAGCAGTCGCTGCTGTGTAGCCCAGCAATAGTAGTGCCTCTGTGACGTCACCAGTCGCTGCTGTGTAGCCCAGTAGTAGTAGTGCATGTGACGTCAGCAGTCGCTGCTGTATAGCCCAGTAATAGTAGTGCCTCTGTGACGTCAGCAGTCGCTGCTGTGTAGCCCAGTAATAGTAGTGCCTCTGTGACGTCAGCAGTCGCTGCTGTGTAGCCCAGCAATAGTAGTGCCTCTGTGACGTCAGCAGTCGCTGCTGTGTATCCCAGCAATAGTAGTGCCTCTGTGACGTCAGCAGTCGCTGCTGTGTAGCCCAGCAATAGTAGTGCCTCTGTGATATCACCAGTCGCTACTGTGTAGCCCAGTAGTAGTAGTGCCTCTGTGACGTCAGCAGTCGCTGCTGTGTAGCCCAGTAGTTTTAGTGCCACTGTGACGTCAGCAGTCGCTGCTGTGTAGCCCAGTAGTAGTAGTGCCTCTGTGACATCAGCAGTCGCTGCTGTGTAGCCCAGTAATAGTAGTGCCTCTGTGACGTCACCAGTCACTGCTGTGTAGCCCAGTAGTTGTAGTGCCTCTGTGACGTCAGCAGTCGCTGCTGTGTAGCCCAGTAATAGTAGTGCCTCTGTGACATCAGCAGTCGCTGCTGTGTAGCCTAGTAGTAGTAGTGCCTCTGTGACGTCAGCAGTCGCTGCTGTGTAGCCCAGTAATAGTAGTGCCTCTGTGAAGTCAGCAGTCGCTTCTGTGTAGCCTAGTAGTAGTAGTGCCTCTGTGACGTCAGCAGTCGCTGCTGTGTAGCCAAGCAATAGTAGTGCCTCTGTGACGTCACCAGTCGCTGCTGTGTAGTCCAGTAGTAGTAGTGCATGTGACGTCAGCAGTCGCTGCTGTGTAGCCCAGTAATAGTAGTGCCTCTGTGACGTCAGCAGTCGCTGCTGTGTAGCCCAATAATAGTAGTGCCTCTGTGACATCAGCAGTCGCTGCTGTGTGGCCCAGCAATAGTAGTGCCTCTGTGATGTCACCAGTCGCTGCTGTGTAGCCCAGTAGTAGTAGTGCCTCTGTGACGTCAGCAGTCGCTGCTGTGTAGCCCAGTAATAGTGCCTCTGTGACGTCAGCAGTCACTGCTGTGTAGCCCAGCAATAGTAGTGCCTCTGTGATGTCACCAGTCGCTGCTGTGTAGCCCAGTAGTAGTAGTGCCTCTGTGACGTCAGCAGTCGCTGCTGTGTAGCCCAGTAATAGTAGTGCCTCTGTGACGTCAGCAGTCGCTGCTGTGTAGCCCAGCAATAGTAGTGCCTCTGTGACGTCAGCAGTCGCTGCTGTGTAGCCCAGCAATAGTAGTGCCTCTGTGACGTCACCAGTCGCTGCTGTGTAGCCAAGTAGTAGTAGTGCATCTGTGACGTCAGCAGTTGCTGCTGTGTAACCCAGTAGTAGTAGTGCCTCTGTGACGTCAGCAGTCGCTGCTGTGTAGCCCAGTAATAGTAGTGCCTCTGTGATGTCACCAGTCGCTGCTGTGTAGCCCAGTAGTAGTAGTGCCTCTGTGACATCAGCAGTCACTGCTGTGTAGCCCAGTAATAGTAGTGCCTCTGTGACGTCAGCAGTCGCTGCTGTGTAGCCCAGTAATAGTAGTGCCTCTGTGACGTCAGCAGTCACTGCTGTGTAGCCCTGCAATAGTAGTGCCTCTGTGACGTCAGCAGTCGCTGCTGTGTAGCCCAGCAATAGTAGTGCCTCTGTGATGTCACCAGTCGCTGCTGTGTAGCCCAGTAGTAGTAGTGCCTCTGTGACGTCAGCAGTCGCTGCTGTGTAGCCCAGTAATAGTAGTGCCTCTGTGACGTCAGCAGTCACTGCTGTGTAGCCCAGTAGCAGTAGTGCCTCTGTGACATCATCAGTCGCTGCTGTGTAGCCCAGTAATAGTGCCTATGTGAATTCAGCAGTCGCTGCTGTGTAGCCCAGTAGTAGTGCCTCTGTGACGTCAGCAGTTGCTGCTGTGTAGCCCAGTAATAGTGCCTCTGTGACGTCAGCAGTCACTGCTGTGTAGCCCAGTAATAGTAGTGCATCTGTGATGTCAGCAGTCACTGCTGTGTAGCCAAGTAGTAGTAGTGCCTCTGTGACGTCAGCAGTCACTGCTGTGTAGCCCAGTAGTAGTAGTAGTAGTGCCTCTGTGACGTCAGCAGTCACTGCTGTGTAGCCCAGTAATAGTAGTGCCTCTGTGACGTCAGCAGTCGCTGCTATTTAGCCCAGTAGTAGTAGTGCCTCTGTGACATCATCAGTCGCTGCTGTGTAGCCCAGTAGTAGTAGTGCCTCTGTGATGTCAGCAGTCGCTGCTGTGTAGCCCAGTAGTAGTAGTGCCTCTGTTATGTCAGCAGTCGCTGCTGTGTAGCCCAGTAGTAGTAGTGCCTGTGTTATGTCAGCAGTCGCTGCTGTGTAGCCCAGTAGCAGTAGTGCCCCTGTGACGTCAGCAGTCGCTGCTGTGTAGCCCAGTAATAGTAGTGCCTCTGTTATGTCAGCAGTCACTGCTATGTAGCCCAGTAATAGTGCCTCTGTGACGTCAGCAGTCGCTGCTGTGTAGCTCAATAGTAGTAGTGCCTCTGTTATGTCAGCAGTCGCTGCAGTGTAGCCCAGTAATAGTAGTGCCTCTGTGACGTCAGCAGTCACTGCTGTGTAGCCCAGTAGCAGTAGTGCCTCTGTGACATCATCAGTCGCTGCTGTGTAGCCCAGTAATAGTGCCTATGTGAATTCAGCAGTCGCTGCTGTGTAGCCCAGTAGTAGTGCCTCTGTGACGTCAGCAGTTGCTGCTGTGTAGCCCAGTAATAGTGCCTCTGTGACGTCAGCAGTCGCTGCTGTGTAGCCCAGTAATAGTAGTGCATCTGTGATGTCAGCAGTCACTGCTGTGTAGCCAAGTAGTAGTAGTGCCTCTGTGACGTCAGCAGTCACTGCTGTGTAGCCCAGTAGTAGTAGTGCCTCTGTGACGTCAGCAGTCACTGCTGTGTAGCCCAGTAGTAGTAGTGCCTCTGTGACATCAGCAGTCACTGCTGTGTAGCCCAGTAGTAGTAGTGCCTCTGTGATGTCAGCAGTCACTGCTGTGTAGCCCAGTAATAGTAGTGCCTCTGTGATGTCAGCAGTCACTGCTGTGTAGCCCAGTAGTAGTAGTGCCTCTGTGATGTCAGCAGTCACTGCTGTGTAGCCCAGTAGTAGTAGTGCCTCTGTGATGTCAGCAGTCACTGCTGTGTAGCCCAGTAGTAGTAGTAGTGCCTCTGTGACGTCAGCAGTCACTGCTGTGTAGTCCAGTAATAGTAGTGCCTCTGTGACGTCAGCAGTCGCTGCTGTTTAGCCCAGTAGTAGTAGTGCCTCTGTGACATCATCAGTCGCTGCTGTGTAGCCCAGTAATAGTGCCTATGTGAATTCAGCAGTCGCTGCTGTGTAGCCCAGTAGTAGTGCCTCTGTGACGTCAGCAGTTGCTGCTGTGTAGCCCAGTAATAGTGCCTCTGTGACGTCAGCAGTCACTGCTGTGTAGCCCAGTAATAGTAGTGCATCTGTGATGTCAGCAGTCACTGCTGTGTAGCCAAGTAGTAGTAGTGCCTCTGTGACGTCAGCAGTCACTGCTGTGTAGCCCAGTAGTAGTAGTGCCTCTGTGGCGTCAGCAGTCACTGCTGTGTAGCCCAGTAGTAGTAGTGCCTCTGTGACATCAGCAGTCACTGCTGTGTAGCCCAGTAGTAGTAGTGCCTCTGTGATGTCAGCAGTCACTGCTGTGTAGCCCAGTAATAGTAGTGCCTCTGTGATGTCAGCAGTCACTGCTGTGTAGCCCAGTAGTAGTAGTGCCTCTGTGATGTCAGCAGTCACTGCTGTGTAGCCCAGTAGTAGTAGTGCCTCTGTGATGTCAGCAGTCACTGCTGTGTAGCCCAGTAGTAGTAGTAGTGCCTCTGTGACGTCAGCAGTCACTGCTGTGTAGCCCAGTAATAGTAGTGCATCTGTGACGTCAGCAATCGCTGCTGTGTAGCCCAGTAATAGTGCCTCTGCGAATTCAGCAGTCGCTGCTGTGTAGCCCAGTAGTAGTGCCTCTGTGATGTCAGCAGTTGCTGCTGTGTAGCCCAGTAATAGTGCCTCTGTGACGTCAGCAGTCACTGCTGTGTAGCCCAGTAATAGTAGTGCCTCTGTTATGTCAGCAGTCGCTGCTGTGTAGCCCAGTAATATTAGTGCCTCTGTGACGTCAGCAGTCGCTGCTGTGTAGCCCAGTAGTAGTAGTGCCTCTGTTATGTCAGCAGTCGCTGCTGTGTAGCCCAGTAGTAGTAGTGCCTCTGTGACGTCAGCAGTCACTGCTGTGTAGCCCAGTAGTAGTAGTAGTAGTAGTGCCTCTGTGACGTCAGCAGTCGCTGCTGTGTAGCCCAGTAGTAGTAGTGCCTCTGTTATGTCAGCAGTCGCTGCTGTGTAGCCCAGTAATAGTAGTTCCTCTGTGACATCAGCAGTCGCTGCTGTGTAGCCCAGCAATAGTAGTGCCTCTGTGATGTCACCAGTCGCTCCTGTGTAGCCCAGTAGTAGTAGTGCCTCTGTGACGTCCGCAGTCGCTGCTGTGTAGCCTAGTAGTAGTAGTGCCTCTGTGACGTCAGCAGTCGCTGCTGTGTAGCCCAGTAATAGTAGTGCCTCTGTGATGTCACCAGTCACTGCTGTGTAGCCCAGTAGTAGTAGTGCCTCTGTGACGTCAGCAGTCGCTGCTGTGTAGCCCAGTAGTGATAGTGCCTCTGTTATGTCAGCAGTAGCTGCTGTGTAGCCCAGTAGTAGTAGTGCCTCTGTGACGTCCGCAGTCGCTGCTGTGTAGCCCAGTAATAGTGCCTCTGTGACGACAGCAGTCGCTGCTGTGTAGCCCAGCAATAGTAGTGCCTCTGTGATGTCACCAGTCGCTGCTGTGTAGCCCCGTAGTAGTAGTGCCTCTGTGACGTCAGCAGTCGCTGCTGTGTAGCCCAGTAATAGTAGTGCCTCTGTGACGTCAGCAGTCGCTGCTGTGTAGCCCAGCAATAGTAGTGCCTCTGTGATGTCACCAGTCGCTCCTGTGTAGCCCAGTAGTAGTAGTGCCTCTGTAACGTCCGCAGTCGCTGCTGTGTAGCCCAGTAATAATAGTGCCTCTGTGACGACAGCAGTCGCTGCTGTGTAGCCCAGCAATAGTAGTGCCTCTGTGATAACACCAGTCGCTGCTGTGTAGCCCAGTAGTAGTAGTGCCTCTGTGACGTCAGCAGTCGCTGCTGTGTAGCCCAGTAATAGTAGTGCCTCTGTGACGTCAGCAGTCGCTGCTGTGTAGCCCAGCAATAGTAGTGCCTTTGTGATGTCACCAGTCGCTGCTGTGTAGCCCAGTAGTAGTAGTGCCTCTGTGACGTCAGCAGTCGCTGCTGTGTAGCCCAGTTATAGTAGTGCCTCTGTGAAGTCAGCAGTCGCTGCTGTGTAGCCCAGCAATAGTAGTGCCTCTGTGATGTCACCATTCGCTACTGTGTAGCCCAGTAGTAGTAGTGCCTCTGTGACGTCAGCAGTCGCTGCTGTGTAGCCCAGTAGTAGTAGTGCCACTGTGACGTCAGCAGTCGCTGCTGTGTAGCCCAGTAGTAGTAGTGCCTCTGTGACATCAGCAGTCGCTGCTGTGTAGCCCAGTAATAGTAGTGCCTCTGTGACGTCACCAGTCGCTGCTGTGTAGCCCAGTAGTAGTAGTGCCTCTGTGACGTCAGCAGTCGCTGCTGTTGTTTCCCAGTAATAGTAGTGCCTCTGTGACGTCAGCAGTCGCTGCTGTGTAGCCTAGTAGTAGTAGTGCCTCTGTGACGTCAACAGTCGCTGCTGTGTAGCCCAGTAATAGTAGTGCCTCTGTGACGTCAGCAGTCGCTGCTGTGTAGCCTAGTAGTAGTAGTGTCTCTGTGACGTCAGCAGTCGCTGCTGTGTAGCCCAGCAATAGTAGTGCCTCTGTGGCGTCACCAGTCGCTGCTGTGTAGCCCAGTAGTAGTAGTGCCTCTGTGACGTCAGCAGTCGCTGCTGTGTAGCCCAGTTATAGTAGTGCCTCTGTGATGTCAGCAGTCGCTGCTGTGTAGCCCAGCAATAGTAGTGCCTCTGTGATGTCACCAGTCGCTACTGTGTAGCCCAGTAGTAGTAGTGCCACTGTGACGTCAGCAGTCGCTGCTGTGTAGCCCAGTAGTAGTAGTGCCTCTGTGACATCAGCAGTCGCTGCTGTGTAGCCCAGTAATAGTAGTGCCTCTGTGACGTCACCAGTCGCTGCTGTGTAGCCCAGTAGTAGTAGTTCCTCTGTGACGTCAGCAGTCGCTGCTGTGTAGCCCAGTAATAGTAGTGCCTCTGTGACGTCTGCAGTCACTGCTGTGTAGCCTAGTAGTAGTAGTGCCTCTGTGACGTCAGCAGTCGCTGCTGTGTAGCCCAGTAATAGTAGTGCCTCTGTGACGTCAGCAGTCGCTGCTGTGTAGCCTAGTAGTAGTGTCTCTGTGACGTCAGCAGTCGCTGCTGTGTAGCCCAGCAATAGTAGTGCCTCTGTGACGTCACCAGTCGCTGCTGTGTAGCCCAGTAGTAGTAGTGCATGTGACGTCAGCAGTCGCTGCTGTGTAGCCCAGTAATAGTAGTGCCTCTGTGACGTCAGCAGTCGCTGCTGTGTAGCCCAGTAATAGTAGTGCCTCTGTGACGTCAGCAGTCGCTGCTGTGTAGCCCAGCAATAGTAGTGCCTCTGTGACGTCAGCAGTCGCTGCTGTGTATCCCAGCAATAGTAGTGCCTCTGTGACGTCAGCAGTCGCTGCTGTGTAGCCCAGTAGTAGTAGTGCCTCTGTGACGTCAGCAGTCACTGCTGTGTAGCCCTGCAATAGTAGTGCCTCTGTGACGTCAGCAGTCGCTGCTGTGTAGCCCAGCAATAGTAGTGCCTCTGTGATGTCACCAGTCGCTGCTGTGTAGCCCAGTAGTAGTAGTGCCTCTGTGACGTCAGCAGTCGCTGCTGTGTAGCCCAGTAATAGTAGTGCCTCTGTGATGTCACCAGTCGCTGCTGTGTAGCCCAGTAGTAGTAGTGCCTCTGTGACATCAGCAGTCGCTGCTGTGTAGCCTAGTAGTAGTGTCTCTGTGACGTCAGCAGTCGCTGCTGTGTAGCCCAGCAATAGTAGTGCCTCTGTGACGTCACCAGTCGCTGCTGTGTAGCCCAGTAGTAGTAGTGCCTCTGTGACGTCAGCAGTCGCTGCTGTGTAGCCCAGTAATAGTAGTGCCTCTGTGACGTTAGCAGTCGCTGCTGTGTAGCCCAGCAATAGTAGTGCCTCTGTGATGTCACCAGTCGCTGCTGTGTAGCCCAGTAGTAGTAGTGCATCTGTGACACAGCAGTCGCTGCTGTGTAGCCCAGTAATAGTAGTGTCTCTGTGACTTCAGCAGTTGCTGCTGTGTAACCCAATAATAGTAGTGCCTCTGTGACGTCAGCAGTCGCTGCTGTGTAGCCCAGCAATAGTAGTGCCTCTGTGATGTCAGCAGTCGCTGCTGTGTAGCCCAGTAATAGTGCCTCTGTGACGTCAGCAGTCACTGCTGTGTAGCCCAGTAGTAGTAGTGCCTCTGTGATGTCAGCAGTCACTGCTCTGTAGCCCAGTAGTAGTAGTGCCTCTGTGATGTCAGCAGTCACTGCTGTGTAGCCCAGTAATAGTAGTGCCTCTGTGATGTCAGCAGTCACTGCTGTGTAGCCCAGTAATAGTAGTGCCTCTGTGATGTCAGCAGTCACTGCTGTGTAGCCCAGTAGTAGTAGTGCCTCAGTGATGTCAGCAGTCGCTGCTGTGTAGCCCAGTAATAGTAGTGCCTCTGTGAATTCAGCAGTTGCTGCTGTGTAGCCCAGTAATAGTGCTTCTGTGACGCCAGCAGTCGCTGCTGTGTAACCCAGTAGTAATAGTGCCTCTGTGACGTCAGCAGTCGCTGCTGTGTAGCCCAGTAATAGTAGTGCCTCTGTGATGTAAGCAGTCGCTGCTGTGTAGCCTAGTAATAGTGCCTCTGTGACGTCAGCAGTCGCTGCTGTGTAGCCCAGTAGTAGTAGTGCCTCTGTGATGTCAGCAGTCGCTGCTGTGTAGCCCAGTAATAGTAGTGCCTCTGTGAATTCAGCAGTTGCTGCTGTGTAGCCCAGTAATAGTGCTTCTGTGACGTCAGCAGTCGCTGCTGTGTAACCCAGTAGTAATAGTGCCTCTGTGACGTCAGCAGTCGCTGCTGTGTAGCCCAGTAATAGTAGTGCCTCTGTTATGTCAGCAGTCGCTGCTGTGTAGCCCAGTAGTAGTGCCCCTGTGACGTCAGCAGTTGCTGCTGTGTAGCCCAGTAATAGTGCCTCTGTGACGTCAGCAGTCGCTGCTGTGTAGCCCAGTAGTAATAGTGCCTCTGTGACTTCAGCAGTCGCTGCTGTGTAGCCCAGTAGTAATAGTGCCTCTGTGACATCAGCAGTCGCTGCTGTGTAGCCCAGTAATAGTAGTGCCTCTGTTATGTCAGCAGTCGCTGCTGTGTAGCCCAGTAATAGTGCCCCTGTGACGTCAGCAGTCGCTGCTGTGTAGTCCAGTAGTAGTAGTGCCTCTGTGACGTCAGCAGTCGCTGCTGTGTAGCCCAGTAATAGTAGTGCCACTGTGACATCAGCAGTTGCTGCTGTGTAGCCCAGTAATAGTGCATCTGTGACGTCAGCAGTCGCTGCTGTGTAGCCCAGTAGTAGTGCCTCTGTGATGTCAGCATTCACTGCTGTGTAGCCCAGTAATAGTGCCTCTGTGATGTCAGCAGTCGCTGCTGTGTAGCCCAGTAATAGTAGTGCCTCTGTGATGTCAGCAGTCGCTGCTGTGTAGCCCAGTAAAAGTAGTGCCTCTGTGATGTCAGCAGTCACTGCTGTGTAGCCCAGTAATAGTAGTGCCTCTGTGACGTCAGCAGTTGCTGCTGTGTAGCCCAGTAGTAATAGTGCCTCTGTGATGTCAGCAGTCCCTGCTGTGTAGCCCAGTAGTAGTAGTAGTGCCTCTGTGACGTCCGCAGTCGCTGCTGTGTAGCCCAGTAATAGTGCCTCTGTGACGACAGCAGTCGCTGCTGTGTAGCCCAGCAATAGTAGTGCCTCTGTGATGTCACCAGTCGCTGCTGTGTAGCCCAGTAGTAGAAGTGCCTCTGTGACGTCAGCAGTCGCTGCTGTGTAGCCCAGTAATAGTAGTGCCTCTGTGACGTCAGCAGTCGCTGCTGTGTAGCCCAGTAGTAGTGCCTCTGTGATGTCAGCATTCACTGCTGTGTAGCCCAGTAATAGTGCCTCTGTGATGTCAGCAGTCGCTGCTGTGTAGCCCAGTAATAGTAGTGCCTCTGTGATGTCAGCAGTCGCTGCTGTGTAGCCCAGTAGTAGTAGTGCCTCTGTGATGTCAGCAGTCACTGCTGTTTAGCCCAGTAGTAGTAGTGCCTCTGTGACGTCAGCAGTTGCTGCTGTGTAGCCCAGTAGTAATAGTGCCTCTGTGATGTCAGCAGTCCCTGCTGTGTAGCCCAGTAGTAGTAGTGCCTCTGTGACGTCCGCAGTCGCTGCTGTGTAGCCCAGTAATAGTGCCTCTGTGACGACAGCAGTCGCTGCTGTGTAGCCCAGCAATAGTAGTGCCTCTGTGATGTCACCAGTCGCTGCTGTGTAGCCCAGTAGTAGTAGTGCCTCTGTGACGTCAGCAGTCGCTGCTGTGTAGCCCAGTAATAGTAGTGCCTCTGTGACGTCAGCAGTCGCTGCTGTGTAGCCCAGCAATAGTAGTGCCTCTGTGATGTCACCAGTCGCTCCTGTGTAGCCCAGTAGTAGTAGTGCCTCTGTGACGTCCGCAGTCGCTGCTGTGTAGCCCAGTAATAATAGTGCCTCTGTGACGACAGCAGTCGCTGCTGTGTAGCCCAGCAATAGTAGTGCCTCTGTGATGGCACCAGTCGCTGCTGTGTAGCCCAGTAGTAGTAGTGCCTCTGTGACGTCAGCAGTCGCTGCTGTGTAGCCCAGTAATAGTAGTGCCTCTGTGACGTCAGCAGTCGCTGCTGTGTAGCCCAGCAATAGTAGTGCCTTTGTGATGTCACCAGTCGCTGATGTGTAGCCCAGTAGTAGTAGTGCCTCTGTGACGTCAGCAGTCGCTGCTGTGTAGCCCAGTTATAGTAGTGCCTCTGTGAAGTCAGCAGTCGCTGCTGTGTAGCCCAGTAGTAGTAGTGCCTCTGTGACGTCAGCAGTCGCTGCTGTGTAGCCCAGTAATAGTAGTGCCTCTGTGACGTCAGCAGTCGCTGCTGTGTAGCCTAGTAGTAGTGTCTCTGTGACGTCAGCAGTCGCTGCTGTGTAGCCCAGCAATAGTAGTGCCTCTGTGACGTCACCAGTCGCTGCTGTGTAGCCCAGTAGTAGTAGTGCCTCTGTGACGTCAGCAGTCGCTGCTGTGTAGCCCAGTTATAGTAGTGCCTCTGTGACGTCAGCAGTCGCTGCTGTGTAGCCCAGCAATAGTAGTGCCTCTGTGATGTCACCAGTCGCTACTGTGTAGCCCAGTAGTAGTAGTGCCTCTGTGACGTCAGCAGTCGCTGCTGTGTAGCCCAGTAGTAGTAGTGCCACTGTGACGTCAGCAGTCGCTGCTGTGTAGCCCAGTAGTAGTAGTGCCTCTGTGACATCAGCAGTCGCTGCTGTGTAGCCCAGTAATAGTAGTGCCTCTGTGACGTCACCAGTCGCTGCTGTGTAGCCCAGTAGTAGTAGTGCCTCTGTGACGTCAGCAGTCGCTGCTGTGTAGCCCAGTAATAGTAGTGCCTCTGTGACGTCAGCAGTCGCTGCTGTGTAGCCTAGTAGTAGTGCCTCTGTGACGTCAGCAGTCGCTGCTGTGTAGCCCAGTAATAGTAGTGCCTCTGTGACGTCAGCAGTCGCTGCTGTGTAGCCTAGTAGTAGTGTCTCTGTGACGTCAGCAGTCGCTGCTGTGTAGCCCAGCAATAGTAGTGCCTCTGTGACGTCACCAGTCGCTGCTGTGTAGCCCAGTAGTAGTAGTGCATGTGACGTCAGCAGTCGCTGCTGTGTAGCCCAGTAATAGTAGTGCCTCTGTGACGTCAGCAGTCGCTGCTGTGTAGCCCAGTAATAGTAGTGCCTCTGTGACGTCAGCAGTCGCTGCTGTGTAGCCCAGCAATAGTAGTGCCTCTGTGACGTCAGCAGTCGCTGCTTTGTATCCCAGCAATAGTAGTGCCTCTGTGACGTCAGCAGTCGCTGCTGTGTAGCCCAGCAATAGTAGTGCCTCTGTGATATCACCAGTCGCTACTGTGTAGCCCAGTAGTAGTAGTGCCTCTGTGACGTCAGCAGTCGCTGCTGTGTAGCCCAGTAGTTTTAGTGCCACTGTGACGTCAGCAGTCGCTGCTGTGTAGCCCAGTAGTAGTACTGCCTCTGTGACATCAGCAGTCGCTGCTGTGTAGCCCAGTAATAGTAGTGCCTCTGTGACGTCACCAGTCACTGCTGTGTAGCCCAGTAGTTGTAGTGCCTCTGTGACGTCAGCAGTCGCTGCTGTGTAGCCCAGTAATAGTAGTGCCTCTGTGACATCAGCAGTCGCTGCTGTGTAGCCTAGTAGTAGTAGTGCCTCTGTGACGTCAGCAGTCGCTGCTGTGTAGCCCAGTAATAGTAGTGCCTCTGTGACGTCAGCAGTCGCTGCTGTGTAGCCTAGTAGTAGTAGTGCCTCTGTGACGTCAGCAGTCGCTGCTGTGTAGCCAAGCAATAGTAGTGCCTCTGTGACATCACCAGTCGCTGCTGTGTAGTCCAGTAGTAGTAGTGCATGTGACGTCAGCAGTCGCTGCTGTGTAGCCCAGTAATAGTAGTGCCTCTGTGACGTCAGCAGTCGCTGCTGTGTAGCCCAATAATAGTAGTGCCTCTGTGACGTCAGCAGTCGCTGCTGTGTGGCCCAGCAATAGTAGTGCCTCTGTGATGTCACCAGTCGCTGCTGTGTAGCCCAGTAGTAGTAGTGCCTCTGTGACGTCAGCAGTCGCTGCTGTGTAGCCCAGTAATAGTAGTGCCTCTGTGATGTCACCAGTCGCTGCTGTGTAGCCCAGTAGTAGTAGTGCCTCTGTGACGTCAGCAGTCACTGCTGTGTAGCCCAGTAATAGTAGTGCCTCTGTGATGTCAGCAGTCGCTGCTGTGTAGCCCAGTAATAGTAGTGCCTCTGTGACGTCAGCAGTCACTGCTGTGTAGCCCTGCAATAGTAGTGCCTCTGTGACGTCAGCAGTCGCTGCTGTGTAGCCCAGCAATAGTAGTGCCTCTGTGACGTCACCAGTCACTGCTGTGTAGCCCAGTAGTTGTAGTGCCTCTGTGACGTCAGCAGTCGCTGCTGTGTAGCCCAGTAATAGTAGTGCCTCTGTGACATCAGCAGTCGCTGCTGTGTAGCCTAGTAGTAGTAGTGCCTCTGTGACGTCAGCAGTCGCTGCTGTGTAGCCCAGTAATAGTAGTGCCTCTGTGACGTCAGCAGTCGCTGCTGTGTAGCCTAGTAGTAGTAGTGCCTCTGTGACGTCAGCAGTCGCTGCTGTGTAGCCAAGCAATAGTAGTGCCTCTGTGACGTCACCAGTCGCTGCTGTGTAGTCCAGTAGTAGTAGTGCATGTGACGTCAGCAGTCGCTGCTGTGTAGCCCAGTAATAGTAGTGCCTCTGTGACGTCAGCAGTCGCTGCTGTGTAGCCCAATAATAGTAGTGCCTCTGTGACGTCAGCAGTCGCTGCTGTGTGGCCCAGCAATAGTAGTGCCTCTGTGATGTCACCAGTCGCTGCTGTGTAGCCCAGTAGTAGTAGTGCCTCTGTGACGTCAGCAGTCGCTGCTGTGTAACCCAGTAGTAGTAGTGCCTCTGTGACGTCAGCAGTCGCTGCTGTGTAGCCCAGTAATAGTAGTGCCTCTGTGATGTCACCAGTCGCTGCTGTGTAGCCCAGTAGTAGTAGTGCCTCTGTGACGTCAGCAGTCACTGCTGTGTAGACCAGTAATAGTAGTGCCTCTGTGACGTCAGCAGTCGCTGCTGTGTAGCCCAGTAATAGTAGTGCCTCTGTGACGTCAGCAGTCACTGCTGTGTAGCCCTGCAATAGTAGTGCCTCTGTGACGTCAGCAGTCGCTGCTGTGTAGCCCAGCAATAGTAGTGCCTCTGTGATGTCACCAGTCGCTGCTGTGTAGCCCAGTAGTAGTAGTGCCTCTGTGACGTCAGCAGTCGCTGCTGTGTAGCCCAGTAATAGTAGTGCCACTGTGACGTCAGCAGTTGCTGCTGTGTAGCCCAGTAGTAGTAGTGCCTCTGTGACGTCAGCAGTCGCTGCTGTGTAGCCCAGTAATAGTAGTGCCTCTGTGATGTCACCAGTCGCTGCTGTGTAGCCCAGTAGTAGTAGTGCCTCTGTGACGTCAGCAGTCGCTGCTGTGTAGCCCAGTAATAGTAGTGCCTCTGTGACGTTAGCAGTCGCTGCTGTGTAGCCCAGCAATAGTAGTGCCTCTGTGATGTCACCAGTCGCTGCTGTGTAGCCCAGTAGTAGTAGTGCATCTGTGACACAGCAGTCGCTGCTGTGTAGCCCAGTAATAGTAGTGCCTCTGTGACGTCAGCAGTCGCTGCTGTGTAGCCCAGTAATAGTAGTGCCTCTGTTATGTAAGCAGTCGCTGCTGTGTAGCCTAGTAATAGTGCCTCTGTGACGTCAGCAGTCGCTGCTGTGTAGCCCAGTAGTAGTAGTGCCTCTGTGATGTCAGCAGTCGCTGCTGTGTAGCCCAGTAATAGTAGTGCCTCTGTGAATTCAGCAGTTGCTGCTGTGTAGCCCAGTAATAGTGCTTCTGTGACGTCAGCAGTCGCTGCTGTGTAACCCAGTAGTAATAGTGCCTCTGTGACATCAGCAGTCGCTGCTGTGTAGCCCAGTAATAGTAGTGCCTCTGTTATGTCAGCAGTCGCTGCTGTGTAGCCCAGTAGTAGTGCCCCTGTGACGTCAGCAGTTGCTGCTGTGTAGCCCAGTAATAGTGCCTCTGTGACGTCAGCAGTCGCTGCTGTGTAGCCCAGTAGTAATAGTGCCTCTGTGACTTCAGCAGTCGCTGCTGTGTAGCCCAGTAGTAATAGTGCCTCTGTGACATCAGCAGTCGCTGCTGTGTAGCCCAGTAATAGTAGTGCCTCTGTTATGTCAGCAGTCGCTGCTGTGTAGCCCAGTAATAGTGCCCCTGTGACGTCAGCAGTCGCTGCTGTGTAGTCCAGTAGTAGTAGTAGTGCCTCTGTGACGTCAGCAGTCGCTGCTGTGTAGCCCAGTAATAGTAGTGCCACTGTGACATCAGCAGTTGCTGCTGTGTAGCCCAGTAATAGTGCATCTGTGACGTCAGCAGTCGCTGCTGTGTAGCCCAGTAGTAGTGCCTCTGTGATGTCAGCATTCACTGCTGTGTAGCCCAGTAATAGTGCCTCTGTGATGTCAGCAGTCGCTGCTGTGTAGCCCAGTAATAGTAGTGCCTCTGTGATGTCAGCAGTCGCTGCTGTGTAGCCCAGTAAAAGTAGTGCCTCTGTGATGTCAGCAGTCACTGCTGTGTAGCCCAGTAATAGTAGTGCCTCTGTTATGTCAGCAGTCACTGCTGTGTAGCCCAGTAATAGTAGTGCCTCTGTGACGTCAGCAGTCGCTGCTGTGTAGCCCAGTAGTAGTAGTGCCTCTGTGATGTCAGCAGTCACTGCTGTGTAGCCCAGTAGTAGTAGTGCCTCTGTGATGTCAGCATTCACTGCTGTGTAGCCCAGTAATAGTGCCTCTGTGATGTCAGCAGTCGCTGCTGTGTAGCCCAGTAGTAGTAGTGCCTCTGTCATGTCAGCAGTCGCTGCTGTGTAGCCCAGTAATAGTAGTGCCTCTGTGACGTCAGCAGTCGCTGTTGTGTAGCCCAGTAATAGTGCCTCTGTGAAATCAGCAGTCGCTGCTGTGTAGCCCAGTAGTAGTGCCTCTGTGACGTCAATAGTTGCTGCTGTGTAGCCCAGTAACAGTGCCTCTGTGACGTCAGCAGTCACTGCTGTATAGCCCAGTAATAGTAGTGCCTCTGTGACGTCAGCAGTCGCTGCTGTGTAGCCCAGTAGTAGTAGTGCCTCTGTTATGTCAGCAGTCGCTGCTGTGTAGCCCAGTAATAGTGCCCCTGTGACGTCAGCAGTCGCTGCTGTGTAGTCCAGTAGTAGTAGTGCCTCTGTGACGTCAGCAGTCGCTGCTGTGTAGCCCAGTAATAGTAGTGCCACTGTGACATCAGCAGTTGCTGTTGTGTAGCCCAGTAATAGTGCCTCTGTGACGTCAGCAGTCGCTGCTGTGTAGCCCAGTAGTAGTGCCTCTGTGATGTCAGCATTCACTGCTGTGTAGCCCAGTAATAGTGCCTCTGTGATGTCAGCAGTCGCTGCTGTGTAGCCCAGTAATAGTAGTGCCTCTGTGATGTCAGCAGTCGCTGCTGTGTAGCCCAGTAAAAGTAGTGCCTCTGTGATGTCAGCAGTCACTGCTGTGTAGCCCAGTAATAGTAGTGCCTCTGTTATGTCAGCAGTCACTGCTGTGTAGCCCAGTAATAGTAGTGCCTCTGTGACGTCAGCAGTCGCTGCTGTGTAGCCCAGTAGTAGTAGTAGTGCCTCTGTGATGTCAGCAGTCACTGCTGTTTAGCCCAGTAGTAATAGTGCCTCTGTGATGTCAGCATTCACTGCTGTGTAGCCCAGTAATAGTGCCTCTGTGACGTCAGCAGTCGCTGCTGTGTAGCCCAGTAGTAGTAGTGCCTCTGTGATGTCAGCAGTCGCTGCTGTGTAGCCCAGTAATAGTAGTGCCTCTGTGACGTCAGCAGCCGCTGTTGTGTAGCCCAGTAATAGTGCCTCTGTGAAATCAGCAGTCGCTGCTGTGTAGCCCAGTAGTAGTGCCTCTGTGACGTCAGCAGTTGCTGCTGTGTAGCCCAGTAACAGTGCCTCTGTGACGTCAGCAGTCACTGCTGTATAGCCCAGTAATAGTAGTGCCTCTGTGACGTCAGCAGTCGCTGCTGTGTAGCCCAGTAATAGTAGTGCCTCTGTGACGTCAGCAGTCGCTGCTGTGTAGCCCAGCAATAGTAGTGCCTCTGTGACGTCAGCAGTCGCTGCTGTGTATCCCAGCAATAGTAGTGCCTCTGTGACGTCAGCAGTCGCTGCTGTGTAGCCCAGCAATAGTAGTGCCTCTGTGATATCACCAGTCGCTACTGTGTAGCCCAGTAGTAGTAGTGCCTCTGTGACGTCAGCAGTCGCTGCTGTGTAGCCCAGTAGTTTTAGTGCCACTGTGACGTCAGCAGTCGCTGCTGTGTAGCCCAGTAGTAGTAGTGCCTCTGTGACATCAGCAGTCGCTGCTGTGTAGCCCAGTAATATTAGTGCCTCTGTGACGTCACCAGTCACTGCTGTGTAGCCCAGTAGTTGTAGTGCCTCTGTGACGTCAGCAGTCGCTGCTGTGTAGCCCAGTAATAGTAGTGCCTCTGTGACATCAGCAGTCGCTGCTGTGTAGCCTAGTAGTAGTAGTGCCTCTGTGACGTCAGCAGTCGCTGCTGTGTAGCCCAGTAATAGTAGTGCCTCTGTGACGTCAGCAGTCGCTGCTGTGTAGCCTAGTAGTAGTAGTGCCTCTGTGACGTCAGCAGTCGCTGCTGTGTAGCCAAGCAATAGTAGTGCCTCTGTGACGTCACCAGTCGCTGCTGTGTAGTCCAGTAGTAGTAGTGCATGTGACGTCAGCAGTCGCTGCTGTGTAGCCCAGTAATAGTAGTGCCTCTGTGACGTCAGCAGTCGCTGCTGTGTAGCCCAATAATAGTAGTGCCTCTGTGACGTCAGCAGTCGCTGCTGTGTGGCCCAGCAATAGTAGTGCCTCTGTGATGTCACCAGTCGCTGCTGTGTAGCCCAGTAGTAGTAGTGCCTCTGTGACGTCAGCAGTCGCTGCTGTGTAGCCCAGTAATAGTGCCTCTGTGACGTCAGCAGTCACTGCTGTGTAGCCCAGCAATAGTAGTGCCTCTGTGATGTCACCAGTCGCTGCTGTGTAGCCCAGTAGTAGTAGTGCCTCTGTGACGTCAGCAGTCGCTGCTGTGTAGCCCAGTAATAGTAGTGCCTCTGTGACGTCAGCAGTCGCTGCTGTGTAGCCCAGCAATAGTAGTGCCTCTGTGATGTCACCAGTCGCTGCTGTGTAGCCCAGCAGTAGTAGTGCATCTGTGACACAGCAGTCGCTGCTGTGTAGCCCAGTAATAGTAGTGCCTCTGTGACTTCAGCAGTTGCTGCTGTGTAACCCAATAATAGTAGTGCCTCTGTGACGTCAGCAGTCGCTGCTGTGTAGCCCAGCAATAGTAGTGCCTCTGTGATGTCAGCAGTCGCTGCTGTGTAGCCCAGTAATAGTGCCTCTGTGACGTCAGCAGTCACTGCTGTGTAGCCCAGTAGTAGTAGTGCCTCTGTGATGTCAGCAGTCACTGCTGTGTAGCCCAGTAGTAGTAGTGCCTCTGTGATGTCAGCAGTCACTGCTGTGTAGCCCAGTAATAGTAGTGCCTCTGTGATGTCAGCAGTCACTGCTGTGTAGCCCAGTAGTAGTAGTGCCTCTGTGATATCAGCAGTCACTGCTGTGTAGCCCAGTAGTAGTAGTAGTAGTGCCTCTGTGATGTCAGCAGTCACTGCTGTGTAGCCCAGTAGTAATAGTGCCTCTGTGACGTCAGCAGTCGCTGCTGTGTAGCCCAGTAGTAATAGTGCCTCTGTGACGTCAGCAGACGCTGCTGTGTAGCCCAGTAATAGTAGTGCCTCTGTTATGTAAGCAGTCGCTGCTGTGTAGCCTAGTAATAGTGCCTCTGTGACGTCAGCAGTCGCTGCTGTGTAGCCCAGTAGTAGTAGTGCCTCTGTGATGTCAGCAGTCGCTGCTGTGTAGCCCAGTAATAGTAGTGCCTCTGTGAATTCAGCAGTTGCTGCTGTGTAGCCCAGTAATAGTGCTTCTGTGACGTCAGCAGTCGCTGCTGTGTAACCCAGTAGTAATAGTGCCTCTGTGACGTCAGCAGTCGCTGCTGTGTAGCCCAGTAATAGTAGTGCCTCTGTTATGTCAGCAGTCGCTGCTGTGTAGCCCAGTAGTAGTGCCCCTGTGACGTCAGCAGTCGCTGCTGTGTAGCCCAGTAGTAATAGTGCCTGTGTGACTTCAGCAGTCGCTGCTGTGTAGCCCAGTAGTAATAGTGCCTCTGTGACATCAGCAGTCGCTGCTGTGTAGCCCAGTAATAGTAGTGCCTCTGTTATGTCAGCAGTCGCTGCTGTGTAGCCCAGTAATAGTGCCCCTGTGACGTCAGCAGTCGCTGCTGTGTAGTCCAGTAGTAGTAGTGCCTCGGTGACGTCAGCAGTCGCTGCTGTGTAGCCCAGTAATAGTAGTGCCACTGTGACATCAGCAGTTGCTGCTGTGTAGCCCAGTAATAGTGCATCTGTGACGTCAGCAGTCGCTGCTGTGTAGCCCAGTAGTAGTGCCTCTGTGATGTCAGCATTCACTGCTGTGTAGCCCAGTAATAGTGCCTCTGTGATGTCAGCAGTCGCTGCTGTGTAGCCCAGTAATAGTAGTGCCTCTGTGATGTCAGCAGTCGCTGCTGTGTAGCCCAGTAAAAGTAGTGCCTCTGTGATGTCAGCAGTCACTGCTGTGTAGCCCAGTAATAGTAGTGCCTCTGTGACGTCAGCAGTCGCTGCTGTGTAGCCCAGTAGTAGTAGTGCCTCTGTGATGTCAGCAGTCACTGCTGTTTAGCCCAGTAGTAGTAGTGCCTCTGTGACGTCAGCAGTTGCTGCTGTGTAGCCCAGTAGTAATAGTGCCTCTGTGATGTCAGCAGTCCCTGCTGTGTAGCCCAGTAGTAGTAGTGCCTCTGTGACGTCCGCAGTCGCTGCTGTGTAGCCCAGTAATAGTGCCTCTGTGACGACAGCAGTCGCTGCTGTGTAGCCCAGCAATAGTAGTGCCTCTGTGATGTCACCAGTCGCTGCTGTGTAGCCCAGTAGTAGTAGTGCCTCTGTGACGTCAGCAGTCGCTGCTGTGTAGCCCAGTAATAGTAGTGTCTCTGTGACGTCAGCAGTCGCTGCTGTGTAGCCCAGCAATAGTAGTGCCTCTGTGACGTCACCAGTCGCTGCTGTGTAGCCCAGTAGTAGTAGTGCATGTGACGTCAGCAGTCGCTGCTGTGTAGCCCAGTAATAGTAGTGCCTCTGTGACGTCAGCAGTCGCTGCTGTGTAGCCCAGTAATAGTAGTGCCTCTGTGACGTCAGCAGTCGCTGCTGTGTAGCCCAGCAATAGTAGTGCCTCTGTGACGTCAGCAGTCGCTGCTGTGTATCCCAGCAATAGTAGTGCCTCTGTGACGTCAGCAGTCGCTGCTGTGTATCCCAGCAATAGTAGTGCCTCTGTGATGTCACCAGTCGCTGCTGTTTAGCCCAGTAGTAGTAGTGCCTCTGTGACGTCAGCAGTCGCTGCTGTGTAGCCCAGTAATAGTGCCTCTGTGACGTCAGCAGTCACTGCTGTGTAGCCCAGCAATAGTAGTGCCTCTGTGATGTCACCAGTCGCTGCTGTGTAGCCCAGTAGTAGTAGTGCCTCTGTGACGTCAGCAGTCGCTGCTGTGTAGCCCAGTAATAGTAGTGCCTCTGTGACGTCAGCAGTCGCTGCTGTGTAGCCCAGCAATAGTAGTGCCTCTGTGACGTCAGCAGTCGCTGCTGTGTAGCCCAGCAATAGTAGTGCCTCTGTGACGTCACCAGTCGCTGCTGTGTAGCCCAGTAGTAGTAGTGCCTCTGTGACGTCAGCAGTCGCTGCTGTGTAACCCAGTAGTAGTAGTGCCTCTGTGACGTCAGCAGTCGCTGCTGTGTAGCCCAGTAATAGTAGTGCCTCTGTGATGTCACCAGTCGCTGCTGTGTAGCCCAGTAGTAGTAGTGCCTCTGTGACGTCAGCAGTCACTGCTGTGTAGCCCAGTAATAGTAGTGCCTCTGTGACGTCAGCAGTCGCTGCTGTGTAGCCCAGTAATAGTAGTGCCTCTGTGACGTCAGCAGTCACTGCTGTGTAGCCCTGCAATAGTAGTGCCTCTGTGACGTCAGCAGTCGCTGCTGTGTAGCCCAGCAATAGTAGTGCCTCTGTGATGTCACCCGTCGCTGCTGTGTAGCCCAGTAGTAGTAGTGCCTCTGTGACGTCAGCAGTCGCTGCTGTGTAGCCCAGTAATAGTAGTGCCACTGTGACGTCAGCAGTTGCTGCTGTGTAGCCCAGTAGTAGTAGTGCCTCTGTGACGTCAGCAGTCGCTGCTGTGTAGCCCAGTAATAGTAGTGCCTCTGTGATGTCACCAGTCGCTGCTGTGTAGCCCAGTAGTAGTAGTGCCTCTGTGACGTCAGCAGTCGCTGCTGTGTAGCCCAGTAATAGTAGTGCCTCTGTGACGTTAGCAGTCGCTGCTGTGTAGCCCAGCAATAGTAGTGCCTCTGTGATGTCACCAGTCGCTGCTGTGTAGCCCAGTAGTAGTAGTGCATCTGTGACACAGCAGTCGCTGCTGTGTAGCCCAGTAATAGTAGTGCCTCTGTGACTTCAGCAGTTGCTGCTGTGTAACCCAATAATAGTAGTGCCTCTGTGACGTCAGCAGTCGCTGCTGTGTAGCCCAGCAATAGTAGTGCCTCTGTGATGTCAGCAGTCGCTGCTGTGTAGCCCAGTAATAGTGCCTCTGTGACGTCAGCAGTCACTGCTGTGTAGCCCAGTAGTAGTAGTGCCTCTGTGATGTCAGCAGTCACTGCTGTGTAGCCCAGTAGTAGTAGTGCCTCTGTGATGTCAGCAGTCACTGCTGTGTAGCCCAGTAATAGTAGTGCCTCTGTGATGTCAGCAGTCACTGCTGTGTAGCCCAGTAGTAGTAGTGCCTCTGTGATATCAGCAGTCACTGCTGTGTAGCCCAGTAGTAGTAGTAGTAGTAGTGCCTCTGTGATGTCAGCAGTCACTGCTGTGTAGCCCAGTAGTAATAGTGCCTCTGTGACGTCAGCAGTCGCTGCTGTGTAGCCCAGTAGTAATAGTGCCTCTGTGACGTCAGCAGTCGCTGCTGTGTAGCCCAGTAATAGTAGTGCCTCTGTGACGTCAGCAGTCGCTGCTGTGTAGCCTAGTAATAGTGCCTCTGTGACGTCAGCAGTCGCTGCTGTGTAGCCCAGTAGTAGTAGTGCCTCTGTGATGTCAGCAGTCGCTGCTGTGTAGCCCAGTAATAGTAGTGCCTCTGTGAATTCAGCAGTTGCTGCTGTGTAGCCCAGTAATAGTGCTTCTGTGACGTCAGCAGTCGCTGCTGTGTAACCCAGTAGTAATAGTGCCTCTGTGACGTCAGCAGTCGCTGCTGTGTAGCCCAGTAATAGTAGTGCCTCTGTTATGTCAGCAGTCGCTGCTGTGTAGCCCAGTAGTAGTGCCCCTGTGACGTCAGCAGTTGCTGCTGTGTAGCCCAGTAATAGTGCCTCTGTGACGTCAGCAGTCGCTGCTGTGTAGCCCAGTAGTAATAGTGCCTCTGTGACTTCAGCAGTCGCTGCTGTGTAGCCCAGTAGTAATAGTGCCTCTGTGACATCAGCAGTCGCTGCTGTGTAGCCCAGTAGTAGTAGTGCCTCTGTTATGTCAGCAGTCGCTGCTGTGTAGCCCAGTAGTAGTAGTAGTGCCTCTGTTATGTCAGCAGTCGCTGCTGTGTAGCCCAGTAATAGTGCCCCTGTGACGTCAGCAGTCGCTGCTGTGTAGTCCAGTAGTAGTAGTGCCTCTGTGACGTCAGCAGTCGCTGCTGTGTAGCCCAGTAATAGTAGTGCCACTGTGACATCAGCAGTTGCTGCTGTGTAGCCCAGTAATAGTGCATCTGTGACGTCAGCAGTCGCTGCTGTGTAGCCCAGTAGTAGTGCCTCTGTGATGTCAGCATTCACTGCTGTGTAGCCCAGTAATAGTGCCTCTGTGATGTCAGCAGTCGCTGCTGTGTAGCCCAGTAATAGTAGTGCCTCTGTGATGTCAGCAGTCGCTGCTGTGTAGCCCAGTAAAAGTAGTGCCTCTGTGATGTCAGCAGTCACTGCTGTGTAGCCCAGTAATAGTAGTGCCTCTGTTATGTCAGCAGTCACTGCTGTGTAGCCCAGTAATAGTAGTGCCTCTGTGACGTCAGCAGTCGCTGCTGTGTAGCCCAGTAGTAGTAGTGCCTCTGTGATGTCAGCAGTCACTGCTGTTTAGCCCAGTAGTAGTAGTGCCTCTGTGATGTCAGCATTCACTGCTGTGTAGCCCAGTAATAGTGCCTCTGTGATGTCAGCAGTCGCTGCTGTGTAGCCCAGTAGTAGTAGTGCCTCTGTGATGTCAGCAGTCGCTGCTGTGTAGCCCAGTAATAGTAGTGCCTCTGTGACGTCAGCAGTCGCTGTTGTGTAGCCCAGTAATAGTGCCTCTGTGAAATCAGCAGTCGCTGCTGTGTAGCCCAGTAGTAGTGCCTCTGTGACGTCAGCAGTTGCTGCTGTGTAGCCCAGTAACAGTGCCTCTGTGACGTCAGCAGTCACTGCTGTATAGCCCAGTAATAGTAGTGCCTCTGTGACGTCAGCAGTCGCTGCTGTGTAGCCCAGTAGTAGTAGTGCCTCTGTTATGTCAGCAGTCGCTGCTGTGTAGCCCAGTAATAGTGCCCCTGTGACGTCAGCAGTCGCTGCTGTGTAGTCCAGTAGTAGTAGTGCCTCTGTGACGTCAGCAGTCGCTGCTGTGTAGCCCAGTAATAGTAGTGCCACTGTGACATCAGCAGTTGCTGCTGTGTAGCCCAGTAATAGTGCCTCTGTGACGTCAGCAGTCGCTGCTGTGTAGCCCAGTAGTAGTGCCTCTGTGATGTCAGCATTCACTGCTGTGTAGCCCAGTAATAGTGCCTCTGTGATGTCAGCAGTCGCTGCTGTGTAGCCCAGTAATAGTAGTGCCTCTGTGATGTCAGCAGTCGCTGCTGTGTAGCCCAGTAAAAGTAGTGCCTCTGTGATGTCAGCAGTCACTGCTGTGTAGCCCAGTAAAAGTAGTGCCTCTGTGATGTCAGCAGTCACTGCTGTGTAGCCCAGTAATAGTAGTGCCTCTGTTATGTCAGCAGTCACTGCTGTGTAGCCCAGTAATAGTAGTGCCTCTGTGACGTCAGCAGTCGCTGCTGTGTAGCCCAGTAGTAGTAGTGCCTCTGTGATGTCAGCAGTCACTGCTGTGTAGCCCAGTAGTAGTAGTGCCTCTGTGATGTCAGCATTCACTGCTGTGTAGCCCAGTAATAGTGCCTCTGTGATGTCAGCAGTCGCTGCTGTGTAGCCCAGTAGTAGTAGTGCCTCTGTGATGTCAGCAGTCGCTGCTGTGTAGCCCAGTAATAGTAGTGCCTCTGTGACGTCAGCAGCCGCTGTTGTGTAGCCCAGTAATAGTGCCTCTGTGAAATCAGCAGTCGCTGCTGTGTAGCCCAGTAGTAGTGCCTCTGTGACGTCAGCAGTTGCTGCTGTGTAGCCCAGTAACAGTGCCTCTGTGACGTGAGCAGTCACTGCTGTATAGCCCAGTAATAGTAGTGCCTCTGTGACGTCAGCAGTCGCTGCTGTGTAGCCCAGTAGTAGTAGTGCCTCTGTTGTGTCAGCAGTCGCTGCTGTGTAGCCCAGTAGTAGTAGTGCCTCTGTTATGTCAGCAGTCGCTGCTGTGTAGCCCAGTAGTAGTAGTTCCTCAGTTATGTCAGCAGTCACTGCTGTGTAGCCCAGTAGTAGTAGTGCCTCTGTTATGTCAGCAGTCGCTGCTGTGTAGCCCAGTAGCAGTAGTGCCTCTGTGACGTCAGCAGTCGCTGCTGTGTAGCCCAGTAATAGTAGTGCCTCTGTGATGTCACCTGTCCCTGCTGTGTAGCCCAGTAGTAGTAGTGTCTCTGTGACGTCAGCAGTCGCTGCTGTGTAGCCCAGTAATAGTAGTGCCTCTGTGATGTCATCAGTCCCTGCTGTGTAGCCCAGTACTAGTAGTGCCTCTGTTATGTCAGCAGTCGCTGCTGTGTAGCCCAGTAGCAGTAGTGCCTCTGTGACGTCAGCAGTCGCTGCTGTGTAGCCCAGTAGTAGTAGTGCCTCTGTTATGTCAGCAGTCGCTGCTGTGTAGCCCAGTAGTAGTAGTGCCTCTGTTATGTCAGCAGTCGCTGCTGTGTAGCCCAGTAGTAGCAGTGCCTGTGTTATGTCAGCAGTCGCTGCTGTGTAGCCCAGTAGCAGTAGTGCCCCTGTGACGTCAGCAGTCGCTGCTGTGTAGCCCAGTTATAGTAGTGCCTCTGTTATGTCAGCAGTCACTGCTATGTAGCCCAGTAATAGTGCCTCTGTGATGTCAGCAGTCACTGCTGTGTAGCCCAGTAATAGTGCCTCTGTGACGTCAGCAGTCACTGCTGTGTAGCCCAGTAATATTGCCTCTGTGACGTCAGCAGTCGCTGCTGTGTAGCCCAGTAGTAGTAGTGCCTCTGTTATGTCAGCAGTCGCTGCTATGTAGCCCAGTAATAGTAGTGCCTCTGTGATGTCACCAGTCCCTGCTGTGTAGCCCAGTACTAGTAGTGCCTCTGTTATGTCAGCAGTCGCTGCTGTGTAGCCCAGTAGCAGTAGTGCCTCTGTGACGTCAGCAGTCGCTGCTGTGTAGCCCAGTAGTAGTAGTGCCTCTGTGATGTCAGCAGTCGCTGCTGTGTAGCCCAGTAGTAGTAGTGCCTCTGTTATGTCAGCAGTCGCTGCTGTGTAGCCCAGTAGTAGTAGTGCCTGTGTTATGTCAGCAGTCGCTGCTGTGTAGCCCAGTAGCAGTAGTGCCCCTGTGACGTCAGCAGTCGCTGCTGTGTAGCCCAGTAATAGTAGTGCCTCTGTTATGTCAGCAGTCACTGCTATGTAGCCCAGTAATAGTGCCTCTGTGACGTCAGCAGTCACTGCTGTGTAGCCCAGTAATAGTGCCTCTGTGACGTCAGCAGTCACTGCTGTGTAGCCCAGTAATATTGCCTCTGTGACGTCAGCAGTCGCTGCTGTGTAGCTCAGTAGTAGTAGTGCCTCTGTTATGTCAGCAGTCGCTGCAGTGTAGCCCAGTAATAGTAGTGCCTCTGTGACGTCAGCAGTCACTGCTGTGTAGCCCAGTAGCAGTAGTGCCTCTGTGACATCATCAGTCGCTGCTGTGTAGCCCAGTAATAGTGCCTATGTGAATTCAGCAGTCGCTGCTGTGTAGCCCAGTAGTAGTGCCTCTGTGACGTCAGCAGTTGCTGCTGTGTAGCCCAGTAATAGTGCCTCTGTGACGTCAGCAGTCACTGCTGTGTAGCCCAGTAATAGTAGTGCATCTGTGATGTCAGCAGTCACTGCTGTGTAGCCAAGTAGTAGTAGTGCCTCTGTGACGTCAGCAGTCACTGCTGTGTAGCCCAGTAGTAGTAGTAGTGCCTCTGTGACGTCAGCAGTCACTGCTGTGTAGCCCAGTAGTAGTAGTGCCTCTGTGACATCAGCAGTCACTGCTGTGTAGCCCAGTAGTAGTAGTGCCTCTGTGATGTCAGCAGTCACTGCTGTGTAGCCCAGTAATAGTAGTGCCTCTGTGATGTCAGCAGTCACTGCTGTGTAGCCCAGTAGTAGTAGTGCCTCTGTGATGTCAGCAGTCACTGCTGTGTAGCCCAGTAGTAGTAGTGCCTCTGTGATGTCAGCAGTCACTGCTGTGTAGCCCAGTAGTAGTAGTAGTGCCTCTGTGACGTCAGCAGTCACTGCTGTGTAGCCCAGTAATAGTAGTGCCTCTGTGACGTCAGCAGTCGCTGCTGTTTAGCCCAGTAGTAGTAGTGCCTCTGTGACGTCAGCAGTCACTGCTGTGTAGCCCAGTAGTAGTAGTGCCTCTGTGACGTCAGCAGTCACTGCTGTGTAGCCCAGTAATAGTAGTGCATCTGTGACGTCAGCAGTCGCTGCTGTGTAGCCCAGTAATAGTGCCTCTGCGAATTCAGCAGTCGCTGCTGTGTAGCCCAGTAGTAGTGCCTCTGTGATGTCAGCAGTTGCTGCTGTGTAGCCCAGTAATAGTGCCTCTGTGACGTCAGCAGTCACTGCTGTGTAGCCCAGTAATAGTAGTGCCTCTGTTATGTCAGCAGTCGCTGCTGTGTAGCCCAGTAATAGTAGTGCCTCTGTGACGTCAGCAGTCGCTGCTGTGTAGCCCGGTAGTAGTAGTGCCTCTGTTATGTCAGCAGTTGCTGCTGTGTAGCCCAGTAATAGTAGTGCCTCTGTGACATCAGCAGTCGCTGCTGTGTAGCCCAGTAGTAGTAGTAGTGCCTCTGTTATGTCAGCAGTCGCTGCTGTGTAGCCTAGTAGTAGAAGTGCCTCTGTGACGTCAGCAGTCGCTGCTGTGTAGCCCAGTAATAGTAGTGCCTCTGTGATGTCACCAGTCACTGCTGTGTAGCCCAGTAGTAGTAGTGCCTCTGTGACGTCAGCAGTCGCTGCTGTGTAGCCCAGTAGTGATAGTGCCTCTGTTATGTCAGCAGTAGCTGCTGTGTAGCCCAGTAGTAGTAGTGCCTCTGTGACGTCAGCAGTCGCTGCTGTGTAGCCCAGTAGTAATAGTGCCTCTGTGATGTCAGCAGTCCCTGCTGTGTAGCCCAGTAGTAGTAGTGCCTCTGTGACGTCCGCAGTCGCTGCTGTGTAGCCCAGTAATAGTGCCTCTGTGACGACAGCAGTCGCTGCTGTGTAGCCCAGCAATAGTAGTGCCTCTGTGATGTCACCAGTCGCTGCTGTGTAGCCCAGTAGTAGTAGTGCCTCTGTGACGTCAGCAGTCGCTGCTGTGTAGCCCAGTAATAGTAGTGCCTCTGTGACGTCAGCAGTCGCTGCTGTGTAGCCCAGCAATAGTAGTGCCTCTGTGATGTCACCAGTCGCTCCTGTGTAGCCCAGTAGTAGTAGTGCCTCTGTGACGTCCGCAGTCGCTGCTGTGTAGCCCAGTAAAAATAGTGCCTCTGTGACGACAGCAGTCGCTGCTGTGTAGCCCAGCAATAGTAGTGCCTCTGTGATGGCACCAGTCGCTGCTGTGTAGCCCAGTAGTAGTAGTGCCTCTGTGACGTCAGCAGTCGCTGCTGTGTAGCCCAGTAATAGTAGTGCCTCTGTGACGTCAGCAGTCGCTGCTGTGTAGCCCAGCAATAGTAGTGCCTTTGTGATGTCACCAGTCGCTGCTGTGTAGCCCAGTAGTAGTAGTACTGCCTCTGTGACGTCAGCAGTCGCTGCTGTGTAGCCCAGTTATAGTAGTGCCTCTGTGACATCAGCAGTCGCTGCTGTGTAGCCCAGCAATAGTAGTGCCTCTGTGATGTCACCAGTCGCTACTGTGTAGCCCAGTAGTGCCTCTGTGACGTCAGCAGTCGCTGCTGTGTAGCCCAGTAGTAGTAGTGCCTCTGTGACATCAGCAGTCGCTGCTGTGTAGCCCAGTAATAGTAGTGCCTCTGTGACGTCACCAGTCGCTGCTGTGTTGCCCAGTAATAGTGCCTCTGCGAATTCAGCAGTCGCTGCTGTGTAGCCCAGTAGTAGTGCCTCTGTGATGTCAGCAGTTGCTGCTGTGTAGCCCAGTAATAGTGCCTCTGTGACGTCAGCAGTCACTGCTGTGTAGCCCAGTAATAGTAGTGCCTCTGTTATGTCAGCAGTCGCTGCTGTGTAGCCCAGTAATAGTAGTGCCTCTGTGACGTCAGCAGTCGCTGCTGTGTAGCCCAGTAGTAGTAGTGCCTCTGTTATGTCAGCAGTCGCTGCTGTGTAGCCCAGTAGTAGTAGTGCCTCGGTGACGTCAGCAGTCGCTGCTGTGTAGCCCAGTAGTAGTAGCAGTAGTGCCTCTGTGACGTCAGCAGTCGCTGCTGTGTAGCCCGGTAGTAGTAGTGCCTCTGTTATGTCAGCAGTTGCTGCTGTGTAGCCCAGTAATAGTAGTGCCTCTGTGACATCAGCAGTCGCTGCTGTGTAGCCCAGTAGTAGTAGTAGTGCCTCTGTTATGTCAGCAGTCGCTGCTGTGTAGCCTAGTAGTAGTAGTGCCTCTGTGACGTCAGCAGTCGCTGCTGTGTAGCCCAGTAATAGTAGTGCCTCTGTGATGTCACCAGTCACTGCTGTGTAGCCCAGTAGTAGTAGTGCCTCTGTGACGTCAGCAGTCGCTGCTGTGTAGCCCAGTAGTGATAGTGCCTCTGTTATGTCAGCAGTAGCTGCTGTGTAGCCCAGTAGTAGTAGTGCCTCTGTGACGTCAGCAGTCGCTGCTGTGTAGCCCAGTAGTAATAGTGCCTCTGTGATGTCAGCAGTCCCTGCTGTGTAGCCCAGTAGTAGTAGTGCCTCTGTGACGTCCGCAGTCGCTGCTGTGTAGCCCAGTAATAGTGCCTCTGTGACGACAGCAGTCGCTGCTGTGTAGCCCAGCAATAGTAGTGCCTCTGTGATGTCACCAGTCGCTGCTGTGTAGCCCAGTAGTAGTAGTGCCTCTGTGACGTCAGCAGTCGCTGCTGTGTAGCCCAGTAATAGTAGTGCCTCTGTGACGTCAGCAGTCGCTGCTGTGTAGCCCAGCAATAGTAGTGCCTCTGTGATGTCACCAGTCGCTCCTGTGTAGCCCAGTAGTAGTAGTGCCTCTGTGACGTCCGCAGTCGCTGCTGTGTAGCCCAGTAATAATAGTGCCTCTGTGACGACAGCAGTCGCTGCTGTGTAGCCCAGCAATAGTAGTGCCTCTGTGATGGCACCAGTCGCTGCTGTGTAGCCCAGTAGTAGTAGTGCCTCTGTGACGTCAGCAGTCGCTGCTGTGTAGCCCAGTAATAGTAGTGCCTCTGTGACGTCAGCAGTCGCTGCTGTGTAGCCCAGCAATAGTAGTGCCTTTGTGATGTCACCAGTCGCTGCTGTGTAGCCCAGTAGTAGTAGTGCCTCTGTGACGTCAGCAGTCGCTGCTGTGTAGCCCAGTTATAGTAGTGCCTCTGTGACGTCAGCAGTCGCTGCTGTGTAGCCCAGCAATAGTAGTGCCTCTGTGATGTCACCAGTCGCTACTGTGTAGCCCAGTAGTAGTAGTGCCTCTGTGACGTCAGCAGTCGCTGCTGTGTAGCCCAGTAGTAGTAGTGCCATTGTGATGTCAGCAGTCGCTGCTGTGTAGCCCAGTAGTAGTAGTAGTGCCTCTGTGACATCAGCAGTCGCTGCTGTGTAGCCCAGTAATAGTAGTGCCTCTGTGACGTCACCAGTCGCTGCTGTGTAGCCCAGTAGTAGTAGTGCCTCTGTGACGTCAGCAGTCGCTGCTGTGTAGCCCAGTAATAGTAGTGCCTCTGTGACGTCAGCAGTCGCTGCTGTGTAGCCTAGTAGTAGTAGTGCCTCTGTGACATCAGCAGTCGCTGCTGTGTAGCCCAGTAATAGTAGTGCCTCTGTGACGTCAGCAGTCGCTGCTGTGTAGCCTAGTAGTAGTGTCTCTGTGACGTCAGCAGTCGCTGCTGTGTAGCCCAGCAATAGTAGTGCCTCTGTGACGTCACCAGTCGCTGCTGTGTAGCCCAGTAATAGTAGTGCCTCTGTGACGTCAGCAGTCGCTGCTGTGTAGCCCAGCAATAGTAGTGCCTTTGTGATGTCACCAGTCGCTGCTGTGTAGCCCAGTAGTAGTAGTGCCTCTGTGACGTCCGCAGTCGCTGCTGTGTAGCCCAGTTATAGTAGTGCCTCTGTGACGTCAGCAGTCGCTGCTGTGTAGCCCAGCAATAGTAGTGCCTCTGTGATGTCACCAGTCGCTACTGTGTAGCCCAGTAGTAGTAGTGCCTCTGTGACGTCCGCAGTCGCTGCTGTGTAGCCCAGTTATAGTAGTGCCTCTGTGACGTCAGCAGTCGCTGCTGTGTAGCCCAGCAATAGTAGTGCCTCTGTGATGTCACCAGTCGCTACTGTGTAGCCCAGTAGTAGTAGTGCCTCTGTGACGTCAGCAGTCGCTGCTGTGTAGCCCAGTAGTAGTAGTGCCACTGTGACGTCAGCAGTCGCTGCTGTGTAGCCCAGTAGTAGTAGTGCCTCTGTGACATCAGCAGTCGCTGCTGTGTAGCCCAGTAATAGTAGTGCCTCTGTGACGTCAGCAGTCGCTGCTGTGTATCCCAGCAATAGTAGTGCCTCTGTGACGTCAGCAGTCGCTGCTGTGTAGCCCAGCAATAGTAGTGCCTCTGTGATATCACCAGTCGCTACTGTGTAGCCCAGTAGTAGTAGTGCCTCTGTGACGTCAGCAGTTGCTGCTGTGTAGCCCAGTAGTTTTAGTGCCACTGTGACGTCAGCAGTCGCTGCTGTGTAGCCCAGTAGTAGTAGTGCCTCTGTGACATCAGCAGTCGCTGCTGTGTAGCCCAATAATAGTAGTGCCTCTGTGATGTCACCAGTCACTGCTGTGTAGCCCAGTAGTTGTAGTGCCTCTGTGACGTCAGCAGTCGCTGCTGTGTAGCCCAGTAATAGTAGTGCCTCTGTGACATCAGCAGTCGCTGCTGTGTAGCCTAGTAGTAGTAGTGCCTCTGTGACGTCAGCAGTCGCTGCTGTGTAGCCCAGTAATAGTAGTGCCTCTGTGACGTCAGCAGTCGCTGCTGTGTAGCCTAGTAGTAGTAGTGCCTCTGTGACGTCAGCAGTCGCTGCTGTGTAGCACAGCAATAGTAGTGCCTCTGTGACGTCACCAGTCGCTGCTGTGTAGTCCAGTAGTAGTAGTGCATGTGACGTCAGCAGTCGCTGCTGTGTAGCCCAGTAATAGTAGTGCCTCTGTGACGTCAGCAGTCGCTGCTGTGTAGCCCAATAATAGTAGTGCCTCTGTGACGTCAGCAGTCGCTGCTGTGTGGCCCAGCAATAGTAGTGCCTCTGTGATGTCACCAGTCGCTGCTGTGTAGCCCAGTAGTAGTAGTGCCTCTGTGACGTCAGCAGTCGCTGCTGTGTAGCCCAGTAATAGTGCCTCTGTGACGTCAGCAGTCACTGCTGTGTAGCCCAGCAATAGTAGTGCCTCTGTGATGTCACCAGTCGCTGCTGTGTAGCCCAGTAGTTGTAGTGCCTCTGTGACGTCAGCAGTCGCTGCTGTGTAGCCCAGTAATAGTAGTGCCTCTGTGACGTCAGCAGTCGCTGCTGTGTAGCCCAGCAATAGTAGTGCCTCTGTGACGTCAGCAGTCGCTGCTGTGTAGCCCAGCAATAGTAGTGCCTCTGTGACGTCACCAGTCGCTGCTGTGTAGCCCAGTAGTAGTAGTGCCTCTGTGACGTCAGCAGTCGCTGCTGTGTAACCCAGTAGTAGTAGTGCCTCTGTGACGTCAGCAGTCGCTGCTGTGTAGCCCAGTAATAGTAGTGCCTCTGTGATGTCACCAGTCGCTGCTGTGTAGCCCAGTAGTAGTAGTGCCTCTGTGACGTCAGCAGTCACTGCTGTGTAGCCCAGTAATAGTAGTGCCTCTGTGACGTCAGCAGTCGCTGCTGTGTAGCCCAGTAATAGTAGTGCCTCTGTGACGTCAGCAGTCACTGCTGTGTAGCCCTGCAATAGTAGTGCCTCTGTGATGTCACCAGTCGCTGCTGTGTAGCCCAGTAGTAGTAGTGCCTCTGTGACGTCAGCAGTCGCTGCTGTGTAGCCCAGTAGTAGTAGTGCCTCTGTGACGTCAGCAGTCGCTGCTGTGTAGCCCAATAATAGTAGTGCCTCTGTGACGTCAGCAGTCACTGCTGTGTAGCCCAGCAATAGTAGTGCCTCTGTGATGTCACCTGTCCCTGCTGTGTAGCCCAGTAGTAGTAGTGTCTCTGTGACGTCAGCAGTCGCTGCTGTGTAGCCCAGTAATAGTAGTGCCTCTGTGATGTCATCAGTCCCTGCTGTGTAGCCCAGTACTAGTAGTGCCTCTGTTATGTCAGCAGTCGCTGCTGTGTAGCCCAGTAGCAGTAGTGCCTCTGTGACGTCAGCAGTCGCTGCTGTGTAGCCCAGTAGTAGTAGTGCCTCTGTTATGTCAGCAGTCGCTGCTGTGTAGCCCAGTAGCAGTAGTGCCCCTGTGACGTCAGCAGTCGCTGCTGTGTAGCCCAGTTATAGTAGTGCCTCTGTTATGTCAGCAGTCACTGCTATGTAGCCCAGTAATAGTGCCTCTGTGATGTCAGCAGTCACTGCTGTGTAGCCCAGTAATAGTGCCTCTGTGACGTCAGCAGTCACTGCTGTGTAGCCCAGTAATATTGCCTCTGTGACGTCAGCAGTCGCTGCTGTGTAGCCCAGTAGTAGTAGTGCCTCTGTTATGTCAGCAGTCGCTGCTATGTAGCCCAGTAATAGTAGTGCCTCTGTGATGTCACCAGTCCCTGCTGTGTAGCCCAGTACTAGTAGTGCCTCTGTTATGTCAGCAGTCGCTGCTGTGTAGCCCAGTAGCAGTAGTGCCTCTGTGACGTCAGCAGTCGCTGCTGTGTAGCCCAGTAGTAGTAGTGCCTCTGTGATGTCAGCAGTCGCTGCTGTGTAGCCCAGTAGTAGCAGTGCCTCTGTTATGTCAGCAGTCGCTGCTGTGTAGCCCAGTAGTAGTAGTGCCTGTGTTATGTCAGCAGTCGCTGCTGTGTAGCCCAGTAGCAGTAGTGCCCCTGTGACGTCAGCAGTCGCTGCTGTGTAGCCCAGTAATAGTAGTGCCTCTGTTATGTCAGCAGTCACTGCTATGTAGCCCAGTAATAGTGCCTCTGTGACGTCAGCAGTCACTGCTGTGTAGCCCAGTAATAGTGCCTCTGTGACGTCAGCAGTCACTGCTGTGTAGCCCAGTAATATTGCCTCTGTGACGTCAGCAGTCGCTGCTGTGTAGCTCAGTAGTAGTAGTGCCTCTGTTATGTCAGCAGTCGCTGCAGTGTAGCCCAGTAATAGTAGTGCCTCTGTGACGTCAGCAGTCACTGCTGTGTAGCCCAGTAGCAGTAGTGCCTCTGTGACATCATCAGTCGCTGCTGTGTAGCCCAGTAATAGTGCCTATGTGAATTCAGCAGTCGCTGCTGTGTAGCCCAGTAGTAGTGCCTCTGTGACGTCAGCAGTTGCTGCTGTGTAGCCCAGTAATAGTGCCTCTGTGACGTCAGCAGTCACTGCTGTGTAGCCCAGTAATAGTAGTGCATCTGTGATGTCAGCAGTCACTGCTGTGTAGCCAAGTAGTAGTAGTGCCTCTGTGACGTCAGCAGTCACTGCTGTGTAGCCCAGTAGTAGTAGTGCCTCTGTGACGTCAGCAGTCACTGCTGTGTAGCCCAGTAGTAGTAGTGCCTCTGTGACATCAGCAGTCACTGCTGTGTAGCCCAGTAGTAGTAGTGCCTCTGTGATGTCAGCAGTCACTGCTGTGTAGCCCAGTAATAGTAGTGCCTCTGTGATGTCAGCAGTCACTGCTGTGTAGCCCAGTAGTAGTAGTGCCTCTGTGATGTCAGCAGTCACTGCTGTGTAGCCCAGTAGTAGTAGTGCCTCTGTGATGTCAGCAGTCACTGCTGTGTAGCCCAGTAGTAGTAGTAGTGCCTCTGTGACGTCAGCAGTCACTGCTGTGTAGCCCAGTAATAGTAGTGCCTCTGTGACGTCAGCAGTCGCTGCTGTTTAGCCCAGTAGTAGTAGTGCCTCTGTGACGTCAGCAGTCACTGCTGTGTAGCCCAGTAGTAGTAGTGCCTCTGTGACGTCAGCAGTCACTGCTGTGTAGCCCAGTAATAGTAGTGCATCTGTGACGTCAGCAGTCGCTGCTGTGTAGCCCAGTAATAGTGCCTCTGCGAATTCAGCAGTCGCTGCTGTGTAGCCCAGTAGTAGTGCCTCTGTGATGTCAGCAGTTGCTGCTGTGTAGCCCAGTAATAGTGCCTCTGTGACGTCAGCAGTCACTGCTGTGTAGCCCAGTAATAGTAGTGCCTCTGTTATGTCAGCAGTCGCTGCTGTGTAGCCCAGTAATAGTAGTGCCTCTGTGACGTCAGCAGTCGCTGCTGTGTAGCCCGGTAGTAGTAGTAGTGCCTCTGTTATGTCAGCAGTTGCTGCTGTGTAGCCCAGTAATAGTAGTGCCTCTGTGACATCAGCAGTCGCTGCTGTGTAGCCCAGTAGTAGTAGTAGTGCCTCTGTTATGTCAGCAGTCGCTGCTGTGTAGCCTAGTAGTAGAAGTGCCTCTGTGACGTCAGCAGTCGCTGCTGTGTAGCCCAGTAATAGTAGTGCCTCTGTTATGTCAGCAGTCGCTGCTGTTTAGCCCAGTAGTAGTAGTGCCTCTGTTATGTCAGCAGTCGCTGCTGTGTAGCCCAGTAGTAGTAGTGCCTCGGTGACGTCAGCAGTCGCTGCTGTGTAGCCCAGTAGTAGTAGCAGTAGTGCCTCTGTGACGTCAGCAGTCGCTGCTGTGTAGCCCGGTAGTAGTAGTGCCTCTGTTATGTCAGCAGTTGCTGCTGTGTAGCCCAGTAATAGTAGTGCCTCTGTGACATCAGCAGTCGCTGCTGTGTAGCCCAGTAGTAGTAGTAGTGCCTCTGTTATGTCAGCAGTCGCTGCTGTGTAGCCTAGTAGTAGTAGTGCCTCTGTGACGTCAGCAGTCGCTGCTGTGTAGCCCAGTAATAGTAGTGCCTCTGTGATGTCACCAGTCACTGCTGTGTAGCCCAGTAGTAGTAGTGCCTCTGTGACGTCAGCAGTCGCTGCTGTGTAGCCCAGTAGTGATAGTGCCTCTGTTATGTCAGCAGTAGCTGCTGTGTAGCCCAGTAGTAGTAGTGCCTCTGTGACGTCAGCAGTCGCTGCTGTGTAGCCCAGTAGTAATAGTGCCTCTGTGATGTCAGCAGTCCCTGCTGTGTAGCCCAGTAGTAGTAGTGCCTCTGTGACGTCCGCAGTCGCTGCTGTGTAGCCCAGTAATAGTGCCTCTGTGACGACAGCAGTCGCTGCTGTGTAGCCCAGCAATAGTAGTGCCTCTGTGATGTCACCAGTCGCTGCTGTGTAGCCCAGTAGTAGTAGTGCCTCTGTGACGTCAGCAGTCGCTGCTGTGTAGCCCAGTAATAGTAGTGCCTCTGTGACGTCAGCAGTCGCTGCTGTGTAGCCCAGCAATAGTAGTGCCTCTGTGATGTCACCAGTCGCTCCTGTGTAGCCCAGTAGTAGTAGTGCCTCTGTGACGTCCGCAGTCGCTGCTGTGTAGCCCAGTAATAATAGTGCCTCTGTGACGACAGCAGTCGCTGCTGTGTAGCCCAGCAATAGTAGTGCCTCTGTGATGGCACCAGTCGCTGCTGTGTAGCCCAGTAGTAGTAGTGCCTCTGTGACGTCAGCAGTCGCTGCTGTGTAGCCCAGTAATAGTAGTGCCTCTGTGACGTCAGCAGTCGCTGCTGTGTAGCCCAGCAATAGTAGTGCCTTTGTGATGTCACCAGTCGCTGCTGTGTAGCCCAGTAGTAGTAGTGCCTCTGTGACGTCAGCAGTCGCTGCTGTGTAGCCCAGTTATAGTAGTGCCTCTGTGACGTCAGCAGTCGCTGCTGTGTAGCCCAGCAATAGTAGTGCCTCTGTGATGTCACCAGTCGCTACTGTGTAGCCCAGTAGTAGTAGTGCCTCTGTGACGTCAGCAGTCGCTGCTGTGTAGCCCAGTAGTAGTAGTGCCATTGTGATGTCAGCAGTCGCTGCTGTGTAGCCCAGTAGTAGTAGTAGTGCCTCTGTGACATCAGCAGTCGCTGCTGTGTAGCCCAGTAATAGTAGTGCCTCTGTGACGTCACCAGTCGCTGCTGTGTAGCCCAGTAGTAGTAGTGCCTCTGTGACGTCAGCAGTCGCTGCTGTGTAGCCCAGTAATAGTAGTGCCTCTGTGACGTCAGCAGTCGCTGCTGTGTAGCCTAGTAGTAGTAGTGCCTCTGTGACATCAGCAGTCGCTGCTGTGTAGCCCAGTAATAGTAGTGCCTCTGTGACGTCAGCAGTCGCTGCTGTGTAGCCTAGTAGTAGTGTCTCTGTGACGTCAGCAGTCGCTGCTGTGTAGCCCAGCAATAGTAGTGCCTCTGTGACGTCACCAGTCGCTGCTGTGTAGCCCAGTAATAGTAGTGCCTCTGTGACGTCAGCAGTCGCTGCTGTGTAGCCCAGCAATAGTAGTGCCTTTGTGATGTCACCAGTCGCTGCTGTGTAGCCCAGTAGTAGTAGTGCCTCTGTGACGTCCGCAGTCGCTGCTGTGTAGCCCAGTTATAGTAGTGCCTCTGTGACGTCAGCAGTCGCTGCTGTGTAGCCCAGCAATAGTAGTGCCTCTGTGATGTCACCAGTCGCTACTGTGTAGCCCAGTAGTAGTAGTGCCTCTGTGACGTCCGCAGTCGCTGCTGTGTAGCCCAGTTATAGTAGTGCCTCTGTGACGTCAGCAGTCGCTGCTGTGTAGCCCAGCAATAGTAGTGCCTCTGTGACGTCACCAGTCGCTACTGTGTAGCCCAGTAGTAGTAGTGCCTCTGTGACGTCAGCAGTCGCTGCTGTGTAGCCCAGTAGTAGTAGTGCCACTGTGACGTCAGCAGTCGCTGCTGTGTAGCCCAGTAGTAGTAGTGCCTCTGTGACATCAGCAGTCGCTGCTGTGTAGCCCAGTAATAGTAGTGCCTCTGTGACGTCAGCAGTCGCTGCTGTGTATCCCAGCAATAGTAGTGCCTCTGTGACGTCAGCAGTCGCTGCTGTGTAGCCCAGCAATAGTAGTGCCTCTGTGATATCACCAGTCGCTACTGTGTAGCCCAGTAGTAGTAGTGCCTCTGTGACGTCAGCAGTTGCTGCTGTGTAGCCCAGTAGTTTTAGTGCCACTGTGACGTCAGCAGTCGCTGCTGTGTAGCCCAGTAGTAGTAGTGCCTCTGTGACATCAGCAGTCGCTGCTGTGTAGCCCAATAATAGTAGTGCCTCTGTGATGTCACCAGTCACTGCTGTGTAGCCCAGTAGTTGTAGTGCCTCTGTGACGTCAGCAGTCGCTGCTGTGTAGCCCAGTAATAGTAGTGCCTCTGTGACATCAGCAGTCGCTGCTGTGTAGCCTAGTAGTAGTAGTGCCTCTGTGACGTCAGCAGTCGCTGCTGTGTAGCCCAGTAATAGTAGTGCCTCTGTGACGTCAGCAGTCGCTGCTGTGTAGCCTAGTAGTAGTAGTGCCTCTGTGACGTCAGCAGTCGCTGCTGTGTAGCACAGCAATAGTAGTGCCTCTGTGACGTCACCAGTCGCTGCTGTGTAGTCCAGTAGTAGTAGTGCATGTGACGTCAGCAGTCGCTGCTGTGTAGCCCAGTAATAGTAGTGCCTCTGTGACGTCAGCAGTCGCTGCTGTGTAGCCCAATAATAGTAGTGCCTCTGTGACGTCAGCAGTCGCTGCTGTGTGGCCCAGCAATAGTAGTGCCTCTGTGATGTCACCAGTCGCTGCTGTGTAGCCCAGTAGTAGTAGTGCCTCTGTGACGTCAGCAGTCGCTGCTGTGTAGCCCAGTAATAGTGCCTCTGTGACGTCAGCAGTCACTGCTGTGTAGCCCAGCAATAGTAGTGCCTCTGTGATGTCACCAGTCGCTGCTGTGTAGCCCAGTAGTTGTAGTGCCTCTGTGACGTCAGCAGTCGCTGCTGTGTAGCCCAGTAATAGTAGTGCCTCTGTGACGTCAGCAGTCGCTGCTGTGTAGCCCAGCAATAGTAGTGCCTCTGTGACGTCAGCAGTCGCTGCTGTGTAGCCCAGCAATAGTAGTGCCTCTGTGACGTCACCAGTCGCTGCTGTGTAGCCCAGTAGTAGTAGTGCCTCTGTGACGTCAGCAGTCGCTGCTGTGTAACCCAGTAGTAGTAGTGCCTCTGTGACGTCAGCAGTCGCTGCTGTGTAGCCCAGTAATAGTAGTGCCTCTGTGATGTCACCAGTCGCTGCTGTGTAGCCCAGTAGTAGTAGTGCCTCTGTGACGTCAGCAGTCACTGCTGTGTAGCCCAGTAATAGTAGTGCCTCTGTGACGTCAGCAGTCGCTGCTGTGTAGCCCAGTAATAGTAGTGCCTCTGTGACGTCAGCAGTCACTGCTGTGTAGCCCTGCAATAGTAGTGCCTCTGTGATGTCACCAGTCGCTGCTGTGTAGCCCAGTAGTAGTAGTGCCTCTGTGACGTCAGCAGTCGCTGCTGTGTAGCCCAGTAGTAGTAGTGCCTCTGTGACGTCAGCAGTCGCTGCTGTGTAGCCCAATAATAGTAGTGCCTCTGTGACGTCAGCAGTCACTGCTGTGTAGCCCAGCAATAGTAGTGCCTCTGTGATGTCACCTGTCCCTGCTGTGTAGCCCAGTAGTAGTAGTGTCTCTGTGACGTCAGCAGTCGCTGCTGTGTAGCCCAGTAATAGTAGTGCCTCTGTGATGTCATCAGTCCCTGCTGTGTAGCCCAGTACTAGTAGTGCCTCTGTTATGTCAGCAGTCGCTGCTGTGTAGCCCAGTAGCAGTAGTGCCTCTGTGACGTCAGCAGTCGCTGCTGTGTAGCCCAGTAGTAGTAGTGCCTCTGTTATGTCAGCAGTCGCTGCTGTGTAGCCCAGTAGCAGTAGTGCCCCTGTGACGTCAGCAGTCGCTGCTGTGTAGCCCAGTTATAGTAGTGCCTCTGTTATGTCAGCAGTCACTGCTATGTAGCCCAGTAATAGTGCCTCTGTGATGTCAGCAGTCACTGCTGTGTAGCCCAGTAATAGTGCCTCTGTGACGTCAGCAGTCACTGCTGTGTAGCCCAGTAATATTGCCTCTGTGACGTCAGCAGTCGCTGCTGTGTAGCCCAGTAGTAGTAGTGCCTCTGTTATGTCAGCAGTCGCTGCTATGTAGCCCAGTAATAGTAGTGCCTCTGTGATGTCACCAGTCCCTGCTGTGTAGCCCAGTACTAGTAGTGCCTCTGTTATGTCAGCAGTCGCTGCTGTGTAGCCCAGTAGCAGTAGTGCCTCTGTGACGTCAGCAGTCGCTGCTGTGTAGCCCAGTAGTAGTAGTGCCTCTGTGATGTCAGCAGTCGCTGCTGTGTAGCCCAGTAGTAGCAGTGCCTCTGTTATGTCAGCAGTCGCTGCTGTGTAGCCCAGTAGTAGTAGTGCCTGTGTTATGTCAGCAGTCGCTGCTGTGTAGCCCAGTAGCAGTAGTGCCCCTGTGACGTCAGCAGTCGCTGCTGTGTAGCCCAGTAATAGTAGTGCCTCTGTTATGTCAGCAGTCACTGCTATGTAGCCCAGTAATAGTGCCTCTGTGACGTCAGCAGTCACTGCTGTGTAGCCCAGTAATAGTGCCTCTGTGACGTCAGCAGTCACTGCTGTGTAGCCCAGTAATATTGCCTCTGTGACGTCAGCAGTCGCTGCTGTGTAGCTCAGTAGTAGTAGTGCCTCTGTTATGTCAGCAGTCGCTGCAGTGTAGCCCAGTAATAGTAGTGCCTCTGTGACGTCAGCAGTCACTGCTGTGTAGCCCAGTAGCAGTAGTGCCTCTGTGACATCATCAGTCGCTGCTGTGTAGCCCAGTAATAGTGCCTATGTGAATTCAGCAGTCGCTGCTGTGTAGCCCAGTAGTAGTGCCTCTGTGACGTCAGCAGTTGCTGCTGTGTAGCCCAGTAATAGTGCCTCTGTGACGTCAGCAGTCACTGCTGTGTAGCCCAGTAATAGTAGTGCATCTGTGATGTCAGCAGTCACTGCTGTGTAGCCAAGTAGTAGTAGTGCCTCTGTGACGTCAGCAGTCACTGCTGTGTAGCCCAGTAGTAGTAGTGCCTCTGTGACGTCAGCAGTCACTGCTGTGTAGCCCAGTAGTAGTAGTGCCTCTGTGACATCAGCAGTCACTGCTGTGTAGCCCAGTAGTAGTAGTGCCTCTGTGATGTCAGCAGTCACTGCTGTGTAGCCCAGTAATAGTAGTGCCTCTGTGATGTCAGCAGTCACTGCTGTGTAGCCCAGTAGTAGTAGTGCCTCTGTGATGTCAGCAGTCACTGCTGTGTAGCCCAGTAGTAGTAGTGCCTCTGTGATGTCAGCAGTCACTGCTGTGTAGCCCAGTAGTAGTAGTAGTGCCTCTGTGACGTCAGCAGTCACTGCTGTGTAGCCCAGTAATAGTAGTGCCTCTGTGACGTCAGCAGTCGCTGCTGTTTAGCCCAGTAGTAGTAGTGCCTCTGTGACGTCAGCAGTCACTGCTGTGTAGCCCAGTAGTAGTAGTGCCTCTGTGACGTCAGCAGTCACTGCTGTGTAGCCCAGTAATAGTAGTGCATCTGTGACGTCAGCAGTCGCTGCTGTGTAGCCCAGTAATAGTGCCTCTGCGAATTCAGCAGTCGCTGCTGTGTAGCCCAGTAGTAGTGCCTCTGTGATGTCAGCAGTTGCTGCTGTGTAGCCCAGTAATAGTGCCTCTGTGACGTCAGCAGTCACTGCTGTGTAGCCCAGTAATAGTAGTGCCTCTGTTATGTCAGCAGTCGCTGCTGTGTAGCCCAGTAATAGTAGTGCCTCTGTGACGTCAGCAGTCGCTGCTGTGTAGCCCGGTAGTAGTAGTAGTGCCTCTGTTATGTCAGCAGTTGCTGCTGTGTAGCCCAGTAATAGTAGTGCCTCTGTGACATCAGCAGTCGCTGCTGTGTAGCCCAGTAGTAGTAGTAGTGCCTCTGTTATGTCAGCAGTCGCTGCTGTGTAGCCTAGTAGTAGAAGTGCCTCTGTGACGTCAGCAGTCGCTGCTGTGTAGCCCAGTAATAGTAGTGCCTCTGTGATGTCACCAGTCACTGCTGTGTAGCCCAGTAGTAGTAGTGCCTCTGTGACGTCAGCAGTCGCTGCTGTGTAGCCCAGTAGTGATAGTGCCTCTGTTATGTCAGCAGTAGCTGCTGTGTAGCCCAGTAGTAGTAGTGCCTCTGTGACGTCAGCAGTCGCTGCTGTGTAGCCCAGTAGTAATAGTGCCTCTGTGATGTCAGCAGTCCCTGCTGTGTAGCCCAGTAGTAGTAGTGCCTCTGTGACGTCCGCAGTCGCTGCTGTGTAGCCCAGTAATAGTGCCTCTGTGACGACAGCAGTCGCTGCTGTGTAGCCCAGCAATAGTAGTGCCTCTGTGATGTCACCAGTCGCTGCTGTGTAGCCCAGTAGTAGTAGTGCCTCTGTGACGTCAGCAGTCGCTGCTGTGTAGCCCAGTAATAGTAGTGCCTCTGTGACGTCAGCAGTCGCTGCTGTGTAGCCCAGCAATAGTAGTGCCTCTGTGATGTCACCAGTCGCTCCTGTGTAGCCCAGTAGTAGTAGTGCCTCTGTGACGTCCGCAGTCGCTGCTGTGTAGCCCAGTAAAAATAGTGCCTCTGTGACGACAGCAGTCGCTGCTGTGTAGCCCAGCAATAGTAGTGCCTCTGTGATGGCACCAGTCGCTGCTGTGTAGCCCAGTAGTAGTAGTGCCTCTGTGACGTCAGCAGTCGCTGCTGTGTAGCCCAGTAATAGTAGTGCCTCTGTGACGTCAGCAGTCGCTGCTGTGTAGCCCAGCAATAGTAGTGCCTTTGTGATGTCACCAGTCGCTGCTGTGTAGCCCAGTAGTAGTAGTACTGCCTCTGTGACGTCAGCAGTCGCTGCTGTGTAGCCCAGTTATAGTAGTGCCTCTGTGACATCAGCAGTCGCTGCTGTGTAGCCCAGCAATAGTAGTGCCTCTGTGATGTCACCAGTCGCTACTGTGTAGCCCAGTAGTGCCTCTGTGACGTCAGCAGTCGCTGCTGTGTAGCCCAGTAGTAGTAGTGCCATTGTGATGTCAGCAGTCGCTGCTGTGTAGCCCAGTAGTAGTAGTGCCTCTGTGACATCAGCAGTCGCTGCTGTGTAGCCCAGTAATAGTAGTGCCTCTGTGACGTCACCAGTTGCTGCTGTGTTGCCCAGTAATAGTGCCTCTGCGAATTCAGCAGTCGCTGCTGTGTAGCCCAGTAGTAGTGCCTCTGTGATGTCAGCAGTTGCTGCTGTGTAGCCCAGTAATAGTGCCTCTGTGACGTCAGCAGTCACTGCTGTGTAGCCCAGTAATAGTAGTGCCTCTGTTATGTCAGCAGTCGCTGCTGTGTAGCCCAGTAATAGTAGTGCCTCTGTGACGTCAGCAGTCGCTGCTGTGTAGCCCAGTAGTAGTAGTGCCTCTGTTATGTCAGCAGTCGCTGCTGTGTAGCCCAGTAGTAGTAGTGCCTCGGTGACGTCAGCAGTCGCTGCTGTGTAGCCCAGTAGTAGTAGCAGTAGTGCCTCTGTGACGTCAGCAGTCGCTGCTGTGTAGCCCGGTAGTAGTAGTGCCTCTGTTATGTCAGCAGTTGCTGCTGTGTAGCCCAGTAATAGTAGTGCCTCTGTGACATCAGCAGTCGCTGCTGTGTAGCCCAGTAGTAGTAGTAGTGCCTCTGTTATGTCAGCAGTCGCTGCTGTGTAGCCTAGTAGTAGTAGTGCCTCTGTGACGTCAGCAGTCGCTGCTGTGTAGCCCAGTAATAGTAGTGCCTCTGTGATGTCACCAGTCACTGCTGTGTAGCCCAGTAGTAGTAGTGCCTCTGTGACGTCAGCAGTCGCTGCTGTGTAGCCCAGTAGTGATAGTGCCTCTGTTATGTCAGCAGTAGCTGCTGTGTAGCCCAGTAGTAGTAGTGCCTCTGTGACGTCAGCAGTCGCTGCTGTGTAGCCCAGTAGTAATAGTGCCTCTGTGATGTCAGCAGTCCCTGCTGTGTAGCCCAGTAGTAGTAGTGCCTCTGTGACGTCCGCAGTCGCTGCTGTGTAGCCCAGTAATAGTGCCTCTGTGACGACAGCAGTCGCTGCTGTGTAGCCCAGCAATAGTAGTGCCTCTGTGATGTCACCAGTCGCTGCTGTGTAGCCCAGTAGTAGTAGTGCCTCTGTGACGTCAGCAGTCGCTGCTGTGTAGCCCAGTAATAGTAGTGCCTCTGTGACGTCAGCAGTCGCTGCTGTGTAGCCCAGCAATAGTAGTGCCTCTGTGATGTCACCAGTCGCTCCTGTGTAGCCCAGTAGTAGTAGTGCCTCTGTGACGTCCGCAGTCGCTGCTGTGTAGCCCAGTAATAATAGTGCCTCTGTGACGACAGCAGTCGCTGCTGTGTAGCCCAGCAATAGTAGTGCCTCTGTGATGGCACCAGTCGCTGCTGTGTAGCCCAGTAGTAGTAGTGCCTCTGTGACGTCAGCAGTCGCTGCTGTGTAGCCCAGTAATAGTAGTGCCTCTGTGACGTCAGCAGTCGCTGCTGTGTAGCCCAGCAATAGTAGTGCCTTTGTGATGTCACCAGTCGCTGCTGTGTAGCCCAGTAGTAGTAGTGCCTCTGTGACGTCAGCAGTCGCTGCTGTGTAGCCCAGTAGTAGTAGTGCCATTGTGATGTCAGCAGTCGCTGCTGTGTAGCCCAGTAGTAGTAGTAGTGCCTCTGTGACATCAGCAGTCGCTGCTGTGTAGCCCAGTAATAGTAGTGCCTCTGTGACGTCACCAGTCGCTGCTGTGTAGCCCAGTAGTAGTAGTGCCTCTGTGACGTCAGCAGTCGCTGCTGTGTAGCCCAGTAATAGTAGTGCCTCTGTGACGTCAGCAGTCGCTGCTGTGTAGCCTAGTAGTAGTAGTGCCTCTGTGACATCAGCAGTCGCTGCTGTGTAGCCCAGTAATAGTAGTGCCTCTGTGACGTCGCTGCTGTGTAGCCTAGTAGTAGTGTCTCTGTGACGTCAGCAGTCGCTGCTGTGTAGCCCAGCAATAGTAGTGCCTCTGTGACGTCACCAGTCGCTGCTGTGTAGCCCAGTAATAGTAGTGCCTCTGTGACGTCAGCAGTCGCTGCTGTGTAGCCCAGCAATAGTAGTGCCTTTGTGATGTCACCAGTCGCTGCTGTGTAGCCCAGTAGTAGTAGTGCCTCTGTGACGTCAGCAGTCGCTGCTGTGTAGCCCAGTTATAGTAGTGCCTCTGTGACGTCAGCAGTCGCTGCTGTGTAGCCCAGCAATAGTAGTGCCTCTGTGATGTCACCAGTCGCTACTGTGTAGCCCAGTAGTAGTAGTGCCTCTGTGACGTCAGCAGTCGCTGCTGTGTAGCCCAGTAGTAGTAGTGCCACTGTGACGTCAGCAGTCGCTGCTGTGTAGCCCAGTAGTAGTAGTGCCTCTGTGACATCAGCAGTCGCTGCTGTGTAGCCCAGTAATAGTAGTGCCTCTGTGACGTCAGCAGTCGCTGCTGTGTATCCCAGCAATAGTAGTGCCTCTGTGACGTCAGCAGTCGCTGCTGTGTAGCCCAGCAATAGTAGTGCCTCTGTGATATCACCAGTCGCTACTGTGTAGCCCAGTAGTAGTAGTGCCTCTGTGACGTCAGCAGTTGCTGCTGTGTAGCCCAGTAGTTTTAGTGCCACTGTGACGTCAGCAGTCGCTGCTGTGTAGCCCAGTAGTAGTAGTGCCTCTGTGACATCAGCAGTCGCTGCTGTGTAGCCCAATAATAGTAGTGCCTCTGTGATGTCACCAGTCACTGCTGTGTAGCCCAGTAGTTGTAGTGCCTCTGTGACGTCAGCAGTCGCTGCTGTGTAGCCCAGTAATAGTAGTGCCTCTGTGACATCAGCAGTCGCTGCTGTGTAGCCTAGTAGTAGTAGTGCCTCTGTGACGTCAGCAGTCGCTGCTGTGTAGCCCAGTAATAGTAGTGCCTCTGTGACGTCAGCAGTCGCTGCTGTGTAGCCTAGTAGTAGTAGTGCCTCTGTGACGTCAGCAGTCGCTGCTGTGTAGCACAGCAATAGTAGTGCCTCTGTGACGTCACCAGTCGCTGCTGTGTAGTCCAGTAGTAGTAGTGCATGTGACGTCAGCAGTCGCTGCTGTGTAGCCCAGTAATAGTAGTGCCTCTGTGACGTCAGCAGTCGCTGCTGTGTAGCCCAATAATAGTAGTGCCTCTGTGACGTCAGCAGTCGCTGCTGTGTGGCCCAGCAATAGTAGTGCCTCTGTGATGTCACCAGTCGCTGCTGTGTAGCCCAGTAGTAGTAGTGCCTCTGTGACGTCAGCAGTCGCTGCTGTGTAGCCCAGTAATAGTGCCTCTGTGACGTCAGCAGTCACTGCTGTGTAGCCCAGCAATAGTAGTGCCTCTGTGATGTCACCAGTCGCTGCTGTGTAGCCCAGTAGTTGTAGTGCCTCTGTGACGTCAGCAGTCGCTGCTGTGTAGCCCAGTAATAGTAGTGCCTCTGTGACGTCAGCAGTCGCTGCTGTGTAGCCCAGCAATAGTAGTGCCTCTGTGACGTCAGCAGTCGCTGCTGTGTAGCCCAGCAATAGTAGTGCCTCTGTGACGTCACCAGTCGCTGCTGTGTAGCCCAGTAGTAGTAGTGCCTCTGTGACGTCAGCAGTCGCTGCTGTGTAACCCAGTAGTAGTAGTGCCTCTGTGACGTCAGCAGTCGCTGCTGTGTAGCCCAGTAATAGTAGTGCCTCTGTGATGTCACCAGTCGCTGCTGTGTAGCCCAGTAGTAGTAGTGCCTCTGTGACGTCAGCAGTCACTGCTGTGTAGCCCAGTAATAGTAGTGCCTCTGTGACGTCAGCAGTCGCTGCTGTGTAGCCCAGTAATAGTAGTGCCTCTGTGACGTCAGCAGTCACTGCTGTGTAGCCCTGCAATAGTAGTGCCTCTGTGATGTCACCAGTCGCTGCTGTGTAGCCCAGTAGTAGTAGTGCCTCTGTGACGTCAGCAGTCGCTGCTGTGTAGCCCAGTAGTAGTAGTGCCTCTGTGACGTCAGCAGTCGCTGCTGTGTAGCCCAGTAATAGTAGTGCCTCTGTGACGTCAGCAGTCACTGCTGTGTAGCCCAGCAATAGTAGTGCCTCTGTGATGTCACCAGTCGCTGCTGTGTAGCCCAGTAGTAGTAGTGCCTCTGTGACGTCAGCAGTCGCTGCTGTGTAGCCCAGTAGTAGTAGTGCCTATGTGATGTCAGCAGTCGCTGCTGTGTAGCCCAGTAATAGTACCTCTGTGACGTCAGCAGTGTAGACTCCTGGGCAAAGCAGTGCACTGTGGCCCCTACCCATCCTCCAGTGGTAGGGGTGGTGGGTGCTATAAGTGGCAGGTTTGATGTCCTGCGGGCGGTAGGGGGTGTTCTATCTTCTGCTCAGCATGTAGGACCTGGAGCGGTAATTTCTGCTAATTACTCCTGTACTGCACAGATGGTGGGAGATGGGGTGGGAGAAAGAACACTAGACTGTAGAAGGGGATATTGAGCTGAATGAAGGGGCCCAGGTACATGACTTCCAGGGTGGTAGGGGGTGTTTAATACGTAGGGGAGGGGTGGATAGTGGAGTGGGCTTAATATTCATCATTTTCAGTGGCAAGGCGGCTTGCTTGACTGCAGATATCTCCAGTTTCTGGAAATAAATTTATTAGCTTACAGTGGGTAAAAGAAAAGAGAGTCCTAGAGAGTCTCACCTTTCAGGAGGTGCTGGGGACACCGTTCAGGAGGTGCTGGGGACACCTGTCAGGAGGTACTGGGGACACCTTTCAGGAGGTACTGGGGACACCTGTCAGGAGGTACTGGGGACACCTATCAGGAGGTACTGGGGACACCTTTCAGGAGGTGCTGGGGACACCTTTCAGGAGGGACTGGGGACACCTGTCAGGAGGTGCTGGGGACACCTTTCAGGAGGTTCTGGGGACACCTTTCAGGAGGGACTGGGGACACCTGTCAGGAGGTGCTGGGGACACCTTTCAGGAGGTACTGGGGACACCTGTCAGGAGGTGCTGGGGACACCTTTCAGGAGGTGCTGGGGACACCTTTCAGGAGGTTCTGGGAACACCTTTCAGGAGGTGCTGGGGACACCTTTCAGGAGGTGCTGGGGACACCTGTCAGGAGGTACTGGGGACACCTTTCAGGAGGTGCTGGGGACACCTGTCAGGAGGTACTGGGGACACCTGTCAGGAGGTACTGGGGACACCTGTCAGGAGGGACTGGGGACACCTGACAGGAGGTGCTGGGGACACCTGTCAGGAGGTACTGGGGACACCTTTCAGGAGGTGCTGGGGACACCTTTCAGGGGGTGCTGGGGACACCTTTCAGGAGGTACTGGGGACACCTTTCAGGAGGTACTGGGGACACCTGTCAGGAGGTACTGGGGACACCTGTCAGGAGGTACTGGGGGACACCTTTCAGGAGGTACTGGGGACACCTGTCAGGAGGGACTGGGGACACCTTTCAGGAGGTACTGGGGACACCTGTCAGGAGGTACTGGGGACATCTGTCAGGAGGGGCTGGGGACACCTGTCAGGAGGGGCTGGGGACACCTTTCAGGAGGTTCTGGGGACACCTTTCAGGAGGTACTGGGGACACCTTTCAGGAGGTACTGGGGACACCTTTCAGGAGGTACTGGGGACACCTTTCAGGAGGTACTGGGGACACCTGTCAGGAGGTGCTGGGGACACCTTTCAGGAGGTTCTTGGGACACCTTTCAGGAGGTACTGGGGACACCTTTCAGGAGGTACTGGGAACACCTTTCAGGAGGTACTGGGGACACCTGTCAGGAGGTGCTGAGGACACCTGTCAGGAGGTACTGGGGACACCTGTCAGGAGGTACTGGGGACACCTGTCAGGAGGTACTGGGGACACCTGTCAGGAGGGGCTGGGGACACCTGTCAGGAGGGGCTGGGGACACCTTTCAGGAGGTTCTGGGGACACCTTTCAGGAGGTACTGTGGACACCTGTCAGGAGGTACTGGGGACACCTTTCAGGAGGTACTGGGGACACCTTTCAGGAGGTACTGGGGACACCTGTCAGGAGGTGCTGGGGACACCTTTCAGGAGGTTCTTGGGACACCTTTCAGGAGGTACTGGGGACACCTGTCAGGAGGTGCTGGGGACACCTTTCAGGAGGTACTGGGGACACCTTTCAGGAGGTGCTGGGGACACCTGTCAGGAAGTACTGGGGACACCTGTCAGGAGGTACTGGGGACACCTGTCAGGAGGGGCTGGGGACACCTTTCAGGAGGTTCTGGGGACACCTTTCAGGAGGTACTGTGGACACCTGTCAGGAGGTACTGGGGACACCTTTCAGGAGGTACTGGGGACACCTTTCAGGAGGTACTGGGGACACCTTTCAGGAGGTGCTGGGGACACCTTTCAGGAGGTGCTGGGAACACCTTTCAGGAGGTGCTGGGGACACCTTTCAGGAGGTACTGGGGACACCTGTCAGGAAGTACTGGGGACACCTGTCAGGAGGTACTAGGGACACCTTTCAGGAGGTACTGGGGACACCTGTCAGGAGGGACTGGGGACACCTTTCAGGAGGTGCTGGGAACACCTTTCAGGAGGTGCTGGGGACACCTTTCAGGAGGTACTGGGGACACCTGTCAGGAGGTACTGGGGACACCTGTCAGGAGGTACTGGGGACACCTTTCAGGAGGTGCTGGGGACACCTGTCAGGAGGTACTGGGGACACCTGTCAGGAGGTACTGGGGACACCTGTCAGGAGGGACTGGGGACACCTGTCAGGAGGTGCTTGGGACACCTGTCAGGAGGTGCTGGGGACACCTTTCAGGAGGTTCTGTGGACACCTTTCAGGAGGTACTGGGGACACCTGTCAGGAGGTACTGGGGACACCTTTCAGGAGGTACTGGGGACACCTATCAGGAGGTGCTGGGGACACCTTTCAGGAGGTTCTGGGGACACCTTTCAGGAGGTGTTGAGGACACCTTTCAGGAGGTACTGGGGACTTGGGGATCAGAGTTCAGGAGCCAGAGCAATCCACCAACAAATATACTGAATAAAACTGCATATTAGGCATGTGGAGCTGGAGCAGGGACCAGCTGCTGGAAGGCTGATATCTCTGGTCCTGGGCATAGTAGAGACAAGCTGCCAGTGTCCAGAAAAAGGTGAAAGTTCCAGCTTTTGGTGTATAACCTCAGAAAAACTGTAAGTCAGACAGAACCCGGGATATCTGGCTAGGAAGAGCAATCAACAGGCTCGGAATGGGACCACTGCTTTGAAGTTGGATTTCTCTGGTTCCCCAGGGCCAATTTTCAAAAAGCTGGTACCCCTAGAAAAATGGGAATTCGCTATCAGCCTTGGGCCCTTATATTCCTGGGGCCCTTGGGCAACTGTCCATTGTGTGCATACGAAAAGACGGCCCTGGTGACATCAGCAGAAAAAAGTTCTCTGATCCAGCATGAAATCTTCCCGCAGCAGAATGTTTTTGGCCCTGAACCCAGTGCAGGACGACCCTTGTTACGTGTCCAGTGCTGACACCTGGAGATTATATACAGAGTGACTTCCATACGGCGTTTCAGAGGGCTCCAATGTCAAACTTTATGTTTAGTCGATTATTATAATGTCCTGTGACAACATCGTCTTCCATAATTAGCACGGAACGCTGATGGAATTGTCAGGATAGTAAAGTAGATATATGAAGCATTTCCCGTCAGACCACATTGTGTGATTCCCCGCCAGGCTGCGCACAGGCGCCTCACCTCCTCAGTTCTGTCTAGGTAGATCTCTGCATAATAGGCTTTATTCTCTCTTATACTGTAGGCAGCCCCGATATTAAATATTCTTTATCGCCGCTATCCCTGGAATCTCTGATCAGTTACCCACCGGGCAGTGAGCGCCGCCAGCAACCGTCCTATCGAACAGTAAGATGTGATTACATTTGCAATCAGGGGCGTTGAGTGGGGGAAGGAATCAGGTGCATATTACCTGGGCTCAAGCCTGTTAGAGGGTCACAGCGGGGTCAGCGGCGGTGGGGGACAAATGTCCACTCCTGCCGCCCTGTGCCGCGCATATTATTATGACCACCCCTCCCTGATTTGGCCACGATGCCTTGGTGACTGTCTCTGCGGCTCTCTATGTTATCACTCTGCTGCTCTGATGACCTTTGGTGCTGGTGCAAGCGGGCAATCTCCAGAAGACTCTGCAGAGGGTAACCGATAGGCGACAGATGGCGTTAGCCACCAGGATCACGCTATGGGGTGCAAAGGAAATTCTAAGCGGCCCTCATAGGAAACTATGCGGCTACTCTTGCAAATGAAAACAGGGTATTAAGTTATCTGCTGCGGTATCTCTACATGCATCCCAGGGGTGCCTAATGTTAGCAGGTAACCCCTGAAAATGGGTGTTTGGGGGGATATTCTGGTAAATAGACCCCATATGTGAGGACAATGCTGATATAGACGTTATGCGGTGCAGTTCTAGTGTTTGTCCTGTTCGGAGCGTCACAGTAATGCTATGGTTAGCTGCTGAGTGTGGTACTATGGGGAGCAGAGCATTATGTCCCTCCTGGAGAGGGTGATGTTGGGAGGTATGGGTAAATAAGCCCCATATGTGAGGACAATGCTGATATAGACGTTATGCGGTGCAGTTCTAGTGTTTGTCCTGTTCGGGGCGTCACAGTAAATGCTATGGTTAGCTGCTGTGTGTGATACTATGGGGAGCAGAAAGGAAGATAGTGCCCATAACGGCAGTGTCACACACAGTACCAGGGACATCACTCAGCATCGCCCTAGTTACAGATAATATGCTGGGCACCTACATGATACATTATTCACTGTGCCTGGCACCCAGCATGTTGGTATGGGAGACATCTGTCCCAAAGTTGATAAGCTGCCTGTGGTTTTGTTTGAACATGATACAACTCTGGCCCTTTAAAAGCTACACCCTGAACTATGTCACCTTCTAGCAGGGGAAAGGAACTGCGCCACCTCCTGCACCAAATCAGCCACACTACCCCACCACCTTCTGCCCGTCCAATGATCAGCGCCACCACCTGTTAAGTGAAAGGAACTGCGCCACCACCTGGCCAGTGAAAGGAACTGCGCCACCACCTGGCCAGTGAAAAGAACTGCGCCACCATTTGTCCAGTGAAAGGAACTGCGCCACCACCTGGCCAGTGAAAGAAACTTGCGCCACCACCTGGCCAGTAAAAGGAACTGCGCCACCACCTGGCTAGTGACAGGAACTGCGCCACCACCTGGCCAGTGAAAGGAACTGTGCCACCACCTGTCCAATGAAAGGAACTGTGCCACCACCTGTCCAGTGAAAGGAACTGTGCCACCACCTGGCCAGTGAAAGAAACTGCGCCACCACCTGGTACATCATGCTATCAGCGACCTGACTTTGTTGATTGGTAATATTATACATATTGTAATTCTGTCCCAGTAAATCCCCAGGCTCTGCCACTGTAATCTGTTACACAGGTAATTCCATCATGTATAGAAAGATATTGTCTCAGGACACAGTATATAAGATAACACATGATTCTGCAGTGCTCCCACGCATCGCCAGTCACCGCATTGTGATTCATATACAGCTGCAGATGCCTCAGTGTCAGCGGGTATAATTCTCCTGCCTCCTATCTCTGCACATCCATGTGTGCTGTATTCATCCTGGATGCAGCTGGAGACTGGAGATTGTGGGGTCTATTCATGAAGCAGTGAAAAGAGTGGAGAAATTAGCCAGTGGAGAAGTTGCCCATGGCAACCAATCAGTTGCTCCGTACAATTGTATAGTATGCAAATGATAAATGCTACATCAATGCTGATTGGTTGCCATGGGCAACTTCTCCACACTTTTCACTGCTTCATGAATAGACCCCTATGTTACACTAGAGGGGGCCTGTGTGCATAGGTCCCCCCCTGATAACACGCAATAGGGAATCAGAGAGGCCTCAGCGCCGTGCTTACTGTGCATGCGTCATACTCCCAGCGCTGGCGGCAGCAGGATGGGGTAAATGCACTGGGTGCAGGGTGTGCAGTGTACGCCCCTTTGCGCTGCACGCCAAGCATCAATTATACACCTGCTTATGCCCAAGACACCGGAGAGAGATTGGGCCTGATTCTGAGTCAGCTTCAAACGGAAATGTGAATTGATACTGCGGCCATGTCCACACTGTGTGTACGCCGTATACAGAACCTGCTGACGGCACGTGTCACACCATGTATACGCACAGACAGAGATCGCAAATGCGGATGTGCTGATCCGTCTAACGATGGAGCGCTCTTTTAGTGATGTAGGCGTTACTGGCTGGTAACTGGGTGGCGACCATGCAGATGCAAGGAACTGATCTATCGCATGGGCGTGTCAGAGCACATGGGTGTGTCATGGGTGTGTCACAGGAGTGTGGTTGGCATGTCATGGGCGTGTCAAAGCAGTGTGGTGGGTGTGTGCGTGTCATGAGCATGTCATAGGAGTGTGAAACTTGTGGTGGACCTCAGTTGACCTTGTAGTTAACCACATAGCCGCAGTTCCCGCAATAGGCTTCTATGGGGAAAAAAGCCCCATAGAAGTCTATGGGAACAGGTCACTGACAAGAGCACATAGTCAATCAGGAGAGTGGCACTACGTGGAGCTCACTGATTGGCTGATGGTTCCTCTGGTGACAAAAGTCACGTGGAGGCCGGCATTCGGGAAAGGTAATCTATGTGTGTACACAGATTCTCTATGTCAGCTTGGGTTCGGGTAATCCATTTTTTTTTATTTAACCCCTGGCATGCCTACTGGAACAATGGGGACAGATCTACACTGGTATTGGTGGGTATTGATTTTTTTTTCAGATGATGTGGATTTCCACTGGAGAAGAAGACGTGAAGGGCAGCGGGGGATGTAGGTAAGTATGTGTGAGTGTGTATGTGAGTGTAATATGACAATCGCACGCAAATAGACACAACTGACATAAAATCTGAAAATCCAAAAAGTCACTAGTGTATTGCACCTGAATCAGCAGCATGACACACCTGAGTCACTAGTGTATTACACCTGAATCAGCAGGATGACACACCTGGGTCACTAGTGTATTACACCTGAATCAGCAGGATGACACACCTGAGTCGAGTCACTAGTGTATTACACCTGAATCGGAAGGATGACACGCCTGAGTCACTGGTGTATTGCACCTGAATCTGAAGGATGACACACCTGAGTCTCTAGTGTAATGCACCTGAAAAGGCAGGATGATACACCTGGGTGCCTAGTGTATTACACCTGAATCAGCAGGATGACACATCTGAGACACTAGTGTATTACACCTGAATCAGAAGGATTACACACCTGGGTCACTAGTGTATTACACCTGAATCAGCAGGATGACACACCTGGGTCACTAGTGTATTACACCTGAATCAGCAGGATGACACACCTGGGTCACTAGTGTATTACACCTGAATCAGCAGGATGACACACCTGGGTCACTAGTGTATTACACCTGAATCAGCAGGATGACACACCTGGGTCACTAGTGTATTACACCTGAATCAGCAGGATGACACACCTGGGTCACTAGTGTATTACACCTGAATCAGCAGGATGACACATCTGGGTCACTAGTGTATTACACCTGAATCAGCAGGATGACACACCTGGATCACTAGTGTATTATACCTGAATCAGCAGGATGACACACCTGGGTCACTAGTGTATTACACCTGAATCAGCAGGATGACACACCTGGGTCACTAGTGTATTACACCTGAAACTGAAGGATGACACACCTGAGTCTCTAGTGTAATGCACCTGAAAAGGCAGGATGACACACCTGGGTGCCTAGTGTATTACACCTGAATCAGCAGGATGACACATCTGAGTCACTAGTGTATTACACCTGAATCAGCAGGATTACACACCTGGGTCACTAGTGTATTACACCTGAATCAGCAGGATGACACACCTGGGTCACTAGTGTATTACACCTGAATCAGCAGGATGACACACCTGGGTCACTAGTGTATTACACCTGAATCAGCAGGATGACACACCTGGGTCACTAGTGTATTACACCTGAAACTGAAGGATGACACACCTGAGTCTCTAGTGTAATGCACCTGAAAAGGCAGGATGACACACCTGGGTGCCTAGTGTATTACACCTGAATCAGCAGGATGACACATCTGAGTCACTAGTGTATTACACCTGAATCAGCAGGATTACACACCTGGGTCACTAGTGTATTACACCTGAATCAGCAGGATGACACACCTGGGTCCCTAGTGTATTACACCTGAATCAGCAGGATGACACACCTGGGTCCCTAGTGTATTACACCTGAATCAGCAGGATGACACACTTGGGTCACTAGTGTATTACACCTGAATCAGCAGGATGACACACCTGGGTCACTAGTGTATTACACCTGAATCAGCAGGATGACACATCTGGGTCACTAGTGTATTACACATGAATCAGCAGGATGACACACCTGGATCACTAGTGTATTATACCTGAATCAGCAGGATGACACACCTGGGTCCCTAGTGTATTACACCTGAATCAGCAGGATGACACACCTGGGTCACTAGTGTATTACACCTGAATCAGCAGGATGACACATCTGGGTCACTAGTGTATTACACCTGAATCAGCAGGATGACACATCTGGGTAACTAGTGTATTACACCTGAATCAGCAGGATGACACACCTGGGTAACTAGTGTATTACACCTGAATCAGCAGGATGACACATCTGGGTCACTAGTGTATTACACCTGAATCAGCAGGATGACACACCTGGATCACTAGTGTATTACACCTGAATCAGCAGGATGACACTTCTGAGTCACTAGTGTATTACACATGAATCAGCAGGATGACACACCTGGGTCCCTAGTGTATTACACCTGAATCAGCAGGATGACACACCTGGATCACTAGTGTATTACACCTGAATCAGCAGGATGACACATCTGAGTCACTAGTGTATTACACCCGAATCAGCAGGATGACACACCTGGGTCCCTAGTGTATTACACCTGAATCAGCAGGATGACACACCTGGGTCCCTAGTGTATTACACCTGAATCAGCAGGATGACACACCTGGGTCACTAGTGTATTACACCTGAATCAGCAGGATGACACATCTGGGTCACTAGTGTATTACACCTGAATCAGCAGGATGACACATCTGGGTCACTAGTGAATTACACCTGAATCAGCAGGATGACACACCTGAATCAGCAGGATGACACATCTGGGTAACTAGTGTATTACACCTGAATCAGCAGGATGACACACCTGAATCAGCAGGATGACACATCTGGGTCACTAGTGTATTACACCTGAATCAGCAGGATGACACACCTAGGTCACTAGTGTATTACACCTGAATCAGCAGGATGACACACCTGGGTCACTAGTGTATTACACCTGAATCAGCAGGATGACACACCTGGGTCACTAGTGTATTACACCTGAAACTGAAGGATGACACACCTGAGTCTCTAGTGTAATGCACCTGAAAAGGCAGGATGACACACCTGGGTGCCTAGTGTATTACACCTGAATCAGCAGGATGACACATCTGAGTCACTAGTGTATTACACCTGAATCAGCAGGATTACACACCTGGGTCACTAGTGTATTACACCTGAATCAGCAGGATGACACACCTGGGTCCCTAGTGTATTACACCTGAATCAGCAGGATGACACACCTGGGTCCCTAGTGTATTACACCTGAATCAGCAGGATGACACACTTGGGTCACTAGTGTATTACACCTGAATCAGCAGGATGACACACCTGGGTCACTAGTGTATTACACCTGAATCAGCAGGATGACACATCTGGGTCACTAGTGTATTACACATGAATCAGCAGGATGACACATCTGGATCACTAGTGTATTATACCTGAATCAGCAGGATGACACACCTGGGTCCCTAGTGTATTACACCTGAATCAGCAGGATGACACACCTGGGTCACTAGTGTATTACACCTGAATCAGCAGGATGACACATCTGGGTCACTAGTGTATTACACCTGAATCAGCAGGATGACACATCTGGGTAACTAGTGTATTACACCTGAATCAGCAGGATGACACACCTGGGTAACTAGTGTATTACACCTGAATCAGCAGGATGACACATCTGGGTCACTAGTGTATTACACCTGAATCAGCAGGATGACACACCTGGATCACTAGTGTATTACACCTGAATCAGCAGGATGACACTTCTGAGTCACTAGTGTATTACACATGAATCAGCAGGATGACACACCTGGGTCCCTAGTGTATTACACCTGAATCAGCAGGATGACACACCTGGATCACTAGTGTATTACACCTGAATCAGCAGGATGACACATCTGAGTCACTAGTGTATTACACCCGAATCAGCAGGATGACACACCTGGGTCCCTAGTGTATTACACCTGAATCAGCAGGATGACACACCTGGGTCCCTAGTGTATTACACCTGAATCAGCAGGATGACACACCTGGGTCACTAGTGTATTACACCTGAATCAGCAGGATGACACATCTGGGTCACTAGTGTATTACACCTGAATCAGCAGGATGACACATCTGGGTCACTAGTGAATTACACCTGAATCAGCAGGATGACACACCTGAATCAGCAGGATGACACATCTGGGTAACTAGTGTATTACACCTGAATCAGCAGGATGACACACCTGAATCAGCAGGATGACACATCTGGGTCACTAGTGTATTACACCTGAATCAGCAGGATGACACACCTAGGTCACTAGTGTATTACACCTGAATCAGCAGGATGACACACCTGAATCAGCAGGATGACACATCTGGGTAACTAGTGTATTACACCTGAATCAGCAGGATGACACACCTGGGTAACTAGTGTATTACACCTGAATCAGCAGGATGACACATCTGGGTCACTAGTGTATTACACCTGAATCAGCAGGATGACACACCTGGATCACTAGTGTATTACACCTGAATCAGCAGGATGACACATCTGAGTCACTAGTGTATTACACATGAATCAGCAGGATGACACACCTGGGTCCCTAGTGTATTACACCTGAATCAGCAGGATGACACACCTGGATCACTAGTGTATTACACCTGAATCAGCAGGATGACACATCTGAGTCACTAGTGTATTACACCTGAATCAGCAGGATGACACACCTGGGTCCCTAGTGTATTACACCTGAATCAGCAGGATGACACACCTGGGTCACTAGTGTATTACACCTGAATCAGCAGGATGACACATCTGGGTCACTAGTGTATTACACCTGAATCAGCAGGATGACACATCTGGGTCACTAGTGAATTACACCTGAATCAGCAGGATGACATACCTTGGTCACTAGTGAATTACACCTGAATCAGCAGGATGACACACCTGGGTCCCTAGTGTATTACACCTGAATCAGCAGGATGACACACCTGGGTCCCTAGTGTATTACACCTGAATCAGCAGGATGACACATCTGGGTCATTAGTGTATTACACCTGAATCAGCAGGATGACACACCTGGGTCACTAGTGTATTACACCTGAATCAGCAGGATGACACACCTGGGTCACTAGTGTATTACACCTGAATCAGCAGGATGACACACCTTGGTCACTAGTGAATTACACCTGAATCAGCAGGATGACACACCTGGGTCCCTAGTGTATTACACCTGAATCAGCAGGATGACACACATGGGTCCCTAGTGTATTACACCTGAATCAGCAGGATGACACACCTGAATCAGCAGGATGACACACCTGGGTCACTAGTGTATTACACCTGAATCAGCAGGATGACACACCTTGGTCACTAGTGAATTACACCTGAATCAGCAGGATGACACACCTGGGTCCCTAGTGTATTACACCTGAATCAGCAGGATGACACACATGGGTCCCTAGTGTATTACACCTGAATCAGCAGGATGACACACCTGGGTCCCTAGTGTATTACACCTGAATCAGCAGGATGACACACCTGAATCAGCAGGATGACACATCTGGGTCACTAGTGTATTACACCTGAATCAGCAGGATGACACACCTAGGTCACTAGTGTATTACACCTGAATCAGCAGGATGACACACCTGAATCAGCAGGATGACACATCTGGGTCACTAGTGTATTACACCTGAATCAGCAGGATGACACACCTGGGTCCCTAGTGTATTACACCTGAAACTGAAGGATGACACACCTGAGTCTCTAGTGTAATGCACCTGAAAAGGCAGGATGACACACCTGGGTGCCTAGTGTATTACACCTGAATCAGCAGGATGACACATCTGAGTCACTAGTGTATTACACCTGAATCAGCAGGATTACACACCTGGGTCACTAGTGTATTACACCTGAATCAGCAGGATGACACACCTGGGTCCCTAGTGTATTACACCTGAATCAGCAGGATGACACACCTGGGTCCCTAGTGTATTACACCTGAATCAGCAGGATGACACACTTGGGTCACTAGTGTATTACACCTGAATCAGCAGGATGACACACCTGGGTCACTAGTGTATTACACCTGAATCAGCAGGATGACACATCTGGGTCACTAGTGTATTACACATGAATCAGCAGGATGACACACCTGGATCACTAGTGTATTATACCTGAATCAGCAGGATGACACACCTGGGTCCCTAGTGTATTACACCTGAATCAGCAGGATGACACACCTGGGTCACTAGTGTATTACACCTGAATCAGCAGGATGACACATCTGGGTCACTAGTGTATTACACCTGAATCAGCAGGATGACACATCTGGGTAACTAGTGTATTACACCTGAATCAGCAGGATGACACACCTGGGTAACTAGTGTATTACACCTGAATCAGCAGGATGACACATCTGGGTCACTAGTGTATTACACCTGAATCAGCAGGATGACACACCTGGATCACTAGTGTATTACACCTGAATCAGCAGGGTGACACTTCTGAGTCACTAGTGTATTACACATGAATCAGCAGGATGACACACCTGGGTCCCTAGTGTATTACACCTGAATCAGCAGGATGACACACCTGGATCACTAGTGTATTACACCTGAATCAGCAGGATGACACATCTGAGTCACTAGTGTATTACACCCGAATCAGCAGGATGACACACCTGGGTCCCTAGTGTATTACACCTGAATCAGCAGGATGACACACCTGGGTCCCTAGTGTATTACACCTGAATCAGCAGGATGACACACCTGGGTCACTAGTGTATTACACCTGAATCAGCAGGATGACACATCTGGGTCACTAGTGTATTACACCTGAATCAGCAGGATGACACATCTGGGTCACTAGTGAATTACACCTGAATCAGCAGGATGACACACCTGAATCAGCAGGATGACACATCTGGGTAACTAGTGTATTACACCTGAATCAGCAGGATGACACACCTGAATCAGCAGGATGACACATCTGGGTAACTAGTGTATTACACCTGAATCAGCAGGATGACACACCTGGGTAACTAGTGTATTACACCTGAATCAGCAGGATGACACATCTGGGTCACTAGTGTATTACACCTGAATCAGCAGGATGACACACCTGGATCACTAGTGTATTACACCTGAATCAGCAGGATGACACATCTGAGTCACTAGTGTATTACACATGAATCAGCAGGATGACACACCTGGGTCCCTAGTGTATTACACCTGAATCAGCAGGATGACACACCTGGATCACTAGTGTATTACACCTGAATCAGCAGGATGACACATCTGAGTCACTAGTGTATTACACCCGAATCAGCAGGATGACACACCTGGGTCCCTAGTGTATTACACCTGAATCAGCAGGATGACACACCTGGGTCCCTAGTGTATTACACCTGAATCAGCAGGATGACACACCTGGGTCACTAGTGTATTACACCTGAATCAGCAGGATGACACATCTGGGTCACTAGTGTATTACACCTGAATCAGCAGGATGACACATCTGGGTCACTAGTGAATTACACCTGAATCAGCAGGATGACATACCTTGGTCACTAGTGAATTACACCTGAATCAGCAGGATGACACACCTGGGTCCCTAGTGTATTACACCTGAATCAGCAGGATGACACACCTGGGTCCCTAGTGTATTACACCTGAATCAGCAGGATGACACATCTGGGTCATTAGTGTATTACACCTGAATCAGCAGGATGACACACCTGGGTCACTAGTGTATTACACCTGAATCAGCAGGATGACACACCTGGGTCACTAGTGTATTACACCTGAATCAGCAGGATGACACACCTGGGTCCCTAGTGTATTACACCTGAATCAGCAGGATGACACACCTTGGTCACTAGTGAATTACACCTGAATCAGCAGGATGACACACCTGGGTCCCTAGTGTATTACACCTGAATCAGCAGGATGACACACATGGGTCCCTAGTGTATTACACCTGAATCAGCAGGATGACACACCTGAATCAGCAGGATGACACACCTGGGTCACTAGTGTATTACACCTGAATCAGCAGGATGACACACCTTGGTCACTAGTGAATTACACCTGAATCAGCAGGATGACACACCTGGGTCCCTAGTGTATTACACCTGAATCAGCAGGATGACACACATGGGTCCCTAGTGTATTACACCTGAATCAGCAGGATGACACACCTGGGTCCCTAGTGTATTACACCTGAATCAGCAGGATGACACACCTGAATCAGCAGGATGACACATCTGGGTCACTAGTGTATTACACCTGAATCAGCAGGATGACACACCTAGGTCACTAGTGTATTACACCTGAATCAGCAGGATGACACACCTGAATCAGCAGGATGACACATCTGGGTCACTAGTGTATTACACCTGAATCAGCAGGATGACACACCTGGGTCACTAGTGTATTACACCTGAATCAGCAGGATGACACACCTGGGTCACTAGTGTATTACACCTGAATCAGCAGGATGACACACCTGGGTCCCTAGTGTATTACACCTGAATCAGCAGGATGACACATCTGGGTCACTAGTGTATTACACCTGAATCAGCAGGATGACACACCTGGGTCACTAGTGTATTACACCTGAATCAGCAGGATGACACATCTGGGTCACTAGTGTATTACACCTGAATCAGCAGGATGACACACCTGGGTCCCTAGTGTATTACACCTGAATCAGCAGGATGACACACCTTGGTCACTAGTGAATTACACCTGAATCAGCAGGATGACACACCTGGGTCCCTAGTGTATTACTCCTGAATCAGCAGGATGACACACATGGGTCCCTAGTGTATTACACCTGAATCAGCAGGATGACACACATGGGTCCCTAGTGTATTACACCTGAATCAGCAGGATGACACACCTGGGTCCCAAGTGTATTACACCTGAATCAGCAGGATGACACACCTGAATCAGCAGGATGACACACCTGGGTCACTAGTGTATTACACCTGAATCAGCAGGATGACACACCTTGGTCACTAGTGAATTACACCTGAATCAGCAGGATGACACACCTGGGTCCCTAGTGTATTACACCTGAATCAGCAGGATGACACACATGGGTCCCTAGTGTATTACACCTGAATCAGCAGGATGACACACCTGGGTCCCTAGTGTATTACACCTGAATCAGCAGGATGACACACCTGAATCAGCAGGATGACACATCTGGGTAACTAGTGTATTACACCTGAATCAGCAGGATGACACACCTAGGTCACTAGTGTATTACACCTGAATCAGCAGGATGACACACCTGAATCAGCAGGATGACACATCTGGGTCACTAGTGTATTATACCTGAATCAGCAGGATGACACACCTGGATCACTAGTGTATTACACCTGAATCAGCAGGATGACACACCTGGGTCACTAGTGTATTACACCTGAATCAGCAGGATGACACACCTGGGTCCCTAGTGTATTACACCTGAATCAGCAGGATGACACATCTGGGTCACTAGTGTATTACACCTGAATCAGCAGGATGACACACCTGGGTCACTAGTGTATTACACCTGAATCAGCAGGATGACACATCTGGGTCACTAGTGTATTACACCTGAATCAGCAGGATGACACACCTGGGTCCCTAGTGTATTACACCTGAATCAGCAGGATGACACACCTTGGTCACTAGTGAATTACACCTGAATCAGCAGGATGACACACCTGGGTCCCTAGTGTATTACACCTGAATTAGCAGGATGACACACATGGGTCCCTAGTGTATTACACCTGAATCAGCAGGATGACACACCTCGGTCCCTAGTGTATTACACCTGAATCAGCAGGATGACACACCTGAATCAGCAGGATGACACACCTGGGTCACTAGTGTATTACACCTGAATCAGCAGGATGACACACATGGGTCCCTAGTGTATTACACCTGAATCAGCAGGATGACACATCTGGGTCACTAGTGTATTACACCTGAATCAGCAGGATGACACACCTAGGTCACTAGTGTATTACACCTGAATCAGCAGGATGACACACCTGAATCAGCAGGATGACACATCTGGGTCACTAGTGTATTACACCTGAATCAGCAGGATGACACACCTAGGTCACTAGTGTATTACACCTGAATCAGCAGGATGACACACCTGAATCAGCAGGATGACACACCTGGGTCACTAGTGTATTACACCTGAATCAGCAGGATGACACACCTGGGTCACTAGTGTATTACACCTGAATCAGCAGGATGACACACCTAGGTCACTAGTGTATTACACCTGAATCAGCAGGATGACACACCTGGGTCCCTAGTGTATTACACCTGAATCAGCAGGATGACACACCTGGGTCACTTTTGTATTACACCTGAATCAGCAGGATGACACACCTAGGTCCCTAGTGTATTACACCTGAATCAGCAGGATGACACATCTGGGTCACTAGTGTATTACACCTGAATCAGCAGGATGACACACCTGGGTCCCTAGTGTATTACACCTGAATCAGCAGGATGACACATCTGGGTCACTAGTGAATTACACCTGAATCAGCAGGATGACACACCTGGGTCACTAGTGTATTACACCTGAATCAGCAGGATGACACATCTGGGTCACTAGTGTATTACACCTGAATCAGCAGGATGACACATCTGGGTCACTAGTGTATTACACCCGAATCAGCAGGATGACACACCTGGGTCCCTAGTGTATTACACCTGAATCAGCAGGATGACACATCTGGGTCACTAGTGTATTACACCTGAATCAGCAGGATGACACATCTGGGTCCCTAGTGTATTACACCTGAATCAGCAGGATGACACATCTGGGTCACTAGTGTATTACACCTGAATCAGCAGGATGACACACCTGGGTCACTAGTGTATTACACCTGAATCAGCAGGATGACACATCTGGGTCACTAGTGTATTACACCTGAATCAGCAGGATGACACATCTGGGTCACTAGTGAATTACACCTGAATCAGCAGGATGACATACCTTGGTCACTAGTGAATTACACCTGAATCAGCAGGATGACACACCTGGGTCCCTAGTGTATTACACCTGAATCAGCAGGATGACACACCTGGGTCCCTAGTGTATTACACCTGAATCAGCAGGATGACACATCTGGGTCATTAGTGTATTACACCTGAATCAGCAGGATGACACACCTGGGTCACTAGTGTATTACACCTGAATCAGCAGGATGACACACCTGGGTCACTAGTGTATTACACCTGAATCAGCAGGATGACACACCTGGGTCCCTAGTGTATTACACCTGAATCAGCAGGATGACACACCTTGGTCACTAGTGAATTACACCTGAATCAGCAGGATGACACACCTGGGTCCCTAGTGTATTACACCTGAATCAGCAGGATGACACACATGGGTCCCTAGTGTATTACACCTGAATCAGCAGGATGACACACCTGAATCAGCAGGATGACACACCTGGGTCACTAGTGTATTACACCTGAATCAGCAGGATGACACACCTTGGTCACTAGTGAATTACACCTGAATCAGCAGGATGACACACCTGGGTCCCTAGTGTATTACACCTGAATCAGCAGGATGACACACATGGGTCCCTAGTGTATTACACCTGAATCAGCAGGATGACACACCTGGGTCCCTAGTGTATTACACCTGAATCAGCAGGATGACACACCTGAATCAGCAGGATGACACATCTGGGTCACTAGTGTATTACACCTGAATCAGCAGGATGACACACCTAGGTCACTAGTGTATTACACCTGAATCAGCAGGATGACACACCTGAATCAGCAGGATGACACATCTGGGTCACTAGTGTATTACACCTGAATCAGCAGGATGACACACCTGGGTCCCTAGTGTATTACACCTGAATCAGCAGGATGACACACCTGGGTCACTAGTGTATTACACCTGAATCAGCAGGATGACACATCTGGGTCCCTAGTGTATTACACCTGAATCAGCAGGATGACACATCTGGGTCACTAGTGTATTACACCTGAATCAGCAGGATGACACACGTGGGTCACTAGTGTATTATAACTGAATCAGCAGAATGACACACCTGGGTCCCTAGTGTATTACACCTGAATCAGCAGGATGACACACCTGAATCAGCAGGATGACACATCTGGGTCACTAGTGTATTACACCTGAATCAGCAGGATGACACAGCTAGGTCACTAGTGTATTACACCTGAATCAGCAGGATGACACACCTGAATCAGCAGGATGACACATCTGGGTCACTAGTGTATTACACCTGAATCAGCAGGATGACACACCTGGGTCACTAGTGTATTACACCTGAATCAGCAGGATGACACACCTGGGTCACTAGTGTATTACACCTGAATCAGCAGGATGACACACCTGGGTCCCTAGTGTATTACACCTGAATCAGCAGGATGACACATCTGGGTCACTAGTGTATTACACCTGAATCAGCAGGATGACACACCTGGGTCACTAGTGTATTACACCTGAATCAGCAGGATGACACATCTGGGTCACTAGTGTATTACACCTGAATCAGCAGGATGACACACCTGGGTCCCTAGTGTATTACACCTGAATCAGCAGGATGACACACCTTGGTCACTAGTGAATTACACCTGAATCAGCAGGATGACACACCTGGGTCCCTAGTGTATTACTCCTGAATCAGCAGGATGACACACATGGGTCCCTAGTGTATTACACCTGAATCAGCAGGATGACACACATGGGTCCCTAGTGTATTACACCTGAATCAGCAGGATGACACACCTGGGTCCCAAGTGTATTACACCTGAATCAGCAGGATGACACACCTGAATCAGCAGGATGACACACCTGGGTCACTAGTGTATTACACCTGAATCAGCAGGATGACACACCTTGGTCACTAGTGAATTACACCTGAATCAGCAGGATGACACACCTGGGTCCCTAGTGTATTACACCTGAATCAGCAGGATGACACACATGGGTCCCTAGTGTATTACACCTGAATCAGCAGGATGACACACCTGGGTCCCTAGTGTATTACACCTGAATCAGCAGGATGACACACCTGAATCAGCAGGATGACACATCTGGGTAACTAGTGTATTACACCTGAATCAGCAGGATGACACACCTAGGTCACTAGTGTATTACACCTGAATCAGCAGGATGACACACCTGAATCAGCAGGATGACACATCTGGGTCACTAGTGTATTATACCTGAATCAGCAGGATGACACACCTGGATCACTAGTGTATTACACCTGAATCAGCAGGATGACACACCTGGGTCACTAGTGTATTACACCTGAATCAGCAGGATGACACACCTGGGTCCCTAGTGTATTACACCTGAATCAGCAGGATGACACATCTGGGTCACTAGTGTATTACACCTGAATCAGCAGGATGACACACCTGGGTCACTAGTGTATTACACCTGAATCAGCAGGATGACACATCTGGGTCACTAGTGTATTACACCTGAATCAGCAGGATGACACACCTGGGTCCCTAGTGTATTACACCTGAATCAGCAGGATGACACACCTTGGTCACTAGTGAATTACACCTGAATCAGCAGGATGACACACCTGGGTCCCTAGTGTATTACACCTGAATTAGCAGGATGACACACATGGGTCCCTAGTGTATTACACCTGAATCAGCAGGATGACACACCTCGGTCCCTAGTGTATTACACCTGAATCAGCAGGATGACACACCTGAATCAGCAGGATGACACACCTGGGTCACTAGTGTATTACACCTGAATCAGCAGGATGACACACATGGGTCCCTAGTGTATTACACCTCAATCAGCAGGATGACACATCTGGGTCACTAGTGTATTACACCTGAATCAGCAGGATGACACACCTAGGTCACTAGTGTATTACACCTGAATCAGCAGGATGACACACCTGAATCAGCAGGATGACACATCTGGGTCACTAGTGTATTACACCTGAATCAGCAGGATGACACACCTAGGTCACTAGTGTATTACACCTGAATCAGCAGGATGACATACCTGATTCAGCAGGATGACACACCTGGGTCACTAGTGTATTACACCTGAATCAGCAGGATGACACACCTGGGTCACTAGTGTATTACACCTGAATCAGCAGGATGACACACCTAGGTCACTAGTGTATTACACCTGAATCAGCAGGATGACACACCTGGGTCCCTAGTGTATTACACCTGAATCAGCAGGATGACACACCTGGGTCACTTTTGTATTACACCTGAATCAGCAGGATGACACACCTAGGTCCCTAGTGTATTACACCTGAATCAGCAGGATGACACATCTGGGTCACTAGTGTATTACACCTGAATCAGCAGGATGACACACCTGGGTCCCTAGTGTATTACACCTGAATCAGCAGGATGACACATCTGGGTCACTAGTGAATTACACCTGAATCAGGAGGATGACACACCTGGGTCACTAGTGTATTACACCTGAATCAGCAGGATGACACATCTGGGTCACTAGTGTATTACACCTGAATCAGCAGGATGACACATCTGGGTCACTAGTGTATTACACCCGAATCAGCAGGATGACACACCTGGGTCCCTAGTGTATTACACCTGAATCAGCAGGATGACACATCTGGGTCACTAGTGTATTACACCTGAATCAGCAGGATGACACATCTGGGTCCCTAGTGTATTACACCTGAATCAGCAGGATGACACATCTGGGTCACTAGTGTATTACACCTGAATCAGCAGGATGACACACCTGGGTCCCTAGTGTATTACACCTGAATCAGCAGGATGACACATCTGGGTCACTAGTGTATTACACCTGAATCAGCAGGATGACACATCTGGGTCACTAGTGTATTACACCCGAATCAGCAGGATGACACACCTGGGTCCCTAGTGTATTACACCTGAATCAGCAGGATGACACATCTGGGTCACTAGTGTATTACACCTGAATCAGGAGGATGACACACCTGGGTCACTAGTGTATTACACCTGAATCAGCAGGATGACACACCTGGGTCCCTAGTGTATTACACCTGAATCAGCAGGATGACACATCTGGGTCACTAGTGAATTACACCTGAATCAGCAGGATGACACACCTGGGTCACTAGTGTATTACACCTGAATCAGCAGGATGACACATCTGGGTCACTAGTGAATTACACCTGAATCAGCAGGATGACACACCTGGGTCACTAGTGTATTACACCTGAATCAGCAGGATGACACATCTGGGTCACTAGTGTATTACACCTGAATCAGCAGGATGACACATCTGGGTCACTAGTGTATTACACCCGAATCAGCAGGATGACACATCTGGGTCACTAGTGTATTACACCTGAATCAGCAGGATGACACATCTGGGTCACTAGTGTATTACACCTGAATCAGCAGGATGACACATCTGGGTCCCTAGTGTATTACACCTGAATCAGCAGGATGACACATCTGGGTCACTAGTGTATTACACCTGAATCAGCAGGATGACACACCTGGGTCCCTAGTGTATTACACCTGAATCAGCAGGATGACACATCTGGGTCACTAGTGTATTACACCTGAATCAGCAGGATGACACATCTGGGTCACTAGTGTATTACACCCGAATCAGCAGGATGACACATCTGGGTCACTAGTGTATTACACCTGAATCAGCAGGATGACACACCTGGGTCCCTAGTGTATTACACCTGAATCAGCAGGAAGACACATCTGGGTCACTAGTGTATTACACCTGAATCAGCAGGATGACACATCTGGGTCACTAGTGTATTACACCTGAATCAGCAGGATGACACATCTGGGTCACTAGTGTATTACACCTGAATCAGCAGGATGACACACCTGGGTCACTAGTGTTTTACACCTGAATCAGCAGGATGACACACCTGGGTCACTAGTGTATTACACCTGAATCAGCAGGATGACACACCTGGGTCCCTTGTGTATTACACCTGAATCAGCAGGATGACACATCTGGGTCACTAGTGTATTACACCTGAATCAGCAGGATGACACATCTGAGTAACTAGTGTATTACACCTGAATCAGCAGGATGACACATCTGGGTCACTAGTGTATTACACCTGAATCAGCAGGATGACACACCTGGGTCACTAGTGTATTACACCTGAATCAGCAGGATGACACACCTGGGTCACTAGTGTATTACACCTGAATCAGCAGGATGACACACCTGGGTCCCTAGTGTATTACACCTGAATCAGCAGGATGACACATCTGGGTAACTAGTGTATTACACCTGAATCAGCAGGATGACACACCTGGGTCACTAGTGTATTACACCTGAATCAGCAGGATGACACACCTGGGTCCCTAGTGTATTACACCTGAATCAGCAGGATGACACATCTGGGTAACTAGTGTATTACACCTGAATCAGCAGGATGACACACCTGGGTAACTAGTGTATTACACTTGAATCAGCAGGATGACACACCTGGGTCACTAGTGTATTACACCTGAATCAGCAGGATGACACACCTGGGTCCCTAGTGTATTACACCTGAATCGGCAGGATGACACACCTGGGTCACTAGTGTATTATACCTGAATCAGCAGGATGACACACCTGGATCACTAGTGTATTACACCTGAATCAGCAGGATGACACATCTGGGTCACTAGTGTATTACACCTGAATCAGCAGGATGACACATCTGGGTCACTAGTGTATTACACCTGAATCAGCAGGATGACACACCTGGGTCCCTAGTGTATTACACCTAAATAAGCAGGATGACACACCTGGGTCACTAGTGTATTACACCTGAATCAGCAGGATGACACACCTGGGTCACTAATGTATTACACCTGAATCAGCAGGATGACACACCTGGGTCACTAGTGTATTACACCTGAATCAGCAGGATGACACATCTGGGTCACTAGTGTATTACACCTGAATCAGCAGGATGACACACCTGGGTCACTAGTGTATTACACCTGAATCAGCAGGATGACACACCTGGGTCACTAGTGTATTACACCTGAATCAGCAGGATGACACACCTGGGTCCCTAGTGTATTACACCTGAATCAGCAGGATGACACATCTGGGTCACTAGTGTATTACACCTGAATCAGCAGGATGACACATCTGGGTCACTAGTGTATTACACCTCAATCAGCAGGATGACACACCTGGGTCACTAGTGTATTACTCCTGAATCAGCAGGATGACACATCTGGGTCACTAGTGTATTACACCTGAATCAGCAGGATGACACACCTGGGTCACTAGTGTACTACACCTGAATCAGCAGGATGACACAACTGGGTCCCTAGTGTATTACACCTGAATCAGCAGGATGACACACATGGGTCCCTAGTGTATTACACCTGAATCAGCAGGATGACATACCTTGGTCACTAGTGAATTACACCTGAATCAGCAGGATGACACACCTGGGTCCCTAGTGGATTACACCTGAATCAGCAGGATGACACACCTGGGTCCCTAGTGTATTACACCTGAATCAGCAGGATGACACACCTGGGTCCCTAGTGTATTACACCTGAATCAGCAGGATGACACATCTGGGTCACTAGTGTATTACACCTGAATCAGCAGGATGACACATCTGGGTCACTAGTGTATTACACCCGAATCAGCAGGATGACACATCTGGATTACTAGTGTATTACACCTGAATCAGCAGGATGACACACCTGGGTCACTAGTGTATTACACCTGAATCAGCAGGATCACACACCTGGGTCACTAGTGTATTACACCTGAATCAGCAGGATGACACATCTGGGTCACTAGTGTATTACACCTCAATCAGCAGGATGACACACCTGGGTCCCTAGTGTATTACACCTGAATCAGCAGGATGACACACCTGGGTCACTAGTGTATTACACCTGAATCAGCAGGATGACACACCTGGGTCACTAGTGTATTACACCTGAATCAGCAGGATGACACACCTGGGTCCCTAGTGTATTACACCTGAATCAGCAGGATGACACATCTGGGTAACTAGTGTATTACACCTGAATCAGCAGGATGACACATCTGGGTAACTAGTGTATTACACCTGAATCAGCAGGATGACACACCTGGGTCACTAGTGTATTACACCTGAATCAGCAGGATGACACACCTGGGTCACTAGTGTATTACACCTGAATCAGCAGGATGACACACCTGGGTCCCTAGTGTATTACACCTGAATCAGCAGGATGACACACCTGAATCAGCAGGATGACACACCTGGGTCACTAGTGTATTACACCTGAATCAGCAGGATGACACACCTTGGTCACTAGTGAATTACACCTGAATCAGCAGGATGACACACCTGGGTCCCTAGTGTATTACACCTGAATCAGCAGGATGACACACATGGGTCCCTAGTGTATTACACCTGAATCAGCAGGATGACACACCTGGGTCCCTAGTGTATTACACCTGAATCAGCAGGATGACACACCTGAATCAGCAGGATGACACATCTGGGTCACTAGTGTATTACACCTGAATCAGCAGGATGACACACCTAGGTCACTAGTGTATTACACCTGAATCAGCAGGATGACACACCTGAATCAGCAGGATGACACATCTGGGTCACTAGTGTATTACACCTGAATCAGCAGGATGACACACCTGGGTCCCTAGTGTATTACACCTGAATCAGCAGGATGACACACCTGGGTCACTAGTGTATTACACCTGAATCAGCAGGATGACACATCTGGGTCCCTAGTGTATTACACCTGAATCAGCAGGATGACACATCTGGGTCACTAGTGTATTACACCTGAATCAGCAGGATGACACACGTGGGTCACTAGTGTATTACAACTGAATCAGCAGAATGACACACCTGGGTCCCTAGTGTATTACACCTGAATCAGCAGGATGACACACCTGAATCAGCAGGATGACACATCTGGGTCACTAGTGTATTACACCTGAATCAGCAGGATGACACAGCTAGGTCACTAGTGTATTACACCTGAATCAGCAGGATGACACACCTGAATCAGCAGGATGACACATCTGGGTCACTAGTGTATTACACCTGAATCAGCAGGATGACACACCTGGGTCCCTAGTGTATTACACCTGAATCAGCAGGATGACACACCTGAATCAGCAGGATGACACATCTGGGTCACTAGTGTATTACACCTGAATCAGCAGGATTACACACCTGGGTCACTAGTGTATTACACCTGAATCAGCAGGATGACACACCTGGGTCCCTAGTGTATTACACCTGAATCAGCAGGATGACACACCTGGGTCCCTAGTGTATTACACCTGAATCAGCAGGATGACACACTTGGGTCACTAGTGTATTACACCTGAATCAGCAGGATGACACACCTGGGTCACTAGTGTATTACACCTGAATCAGCAGGATGACACATCTGGGTCACTAGTGTATTACACATGAATCAGCAGGATGACACACCTGGATCACTAGTGTATTAGACCTGAATCAGCAGGATGACACACCTGGGTCCCTAGTGTATTACACCTGAATCAGCATGATGACACACCTGGGTCACTAGTGTATTACACCTGAATCAGCAGGATGACACATCTGGGTCACTAGTGTATTACACCTGAATCAGCAGGATGACACATCTGGGTAACTAGTGTATTACACCTGAATCAGCAGGATGACACACCTGGGTAACTAGTGTATTACACCTGAATCAGCAGGATGACACATCTGGGTCACTAGTGTATTACACCTGAATCAGCAGGATGACACACCTGGATCACTAGTGTATTACACCTGAATCAGCAGGATGACACATCTGAGTCACTAGTTTATTACACATGAATCAGCAGGATGACACACCTGGGTCCCTAGTGTATTACACCTGAATCAGCAGGATGACACACCTGGATCACTAGTGTATTACACCTGAATCAGCAGGATGACACATCTGAGTCACTAGTGTATTACACCCGAATCAGCAGGATGACACACCTGGGTCCCTAGTGTATTACACCTGAATCAGCAGGATGACACACCTGGGTCCCTAGTGTATTACACCTGAATCAGCAGGATGACACACCTGGGTCACTAGTGTATTACACCTGAATCAGCAGGATGACACATCTGGGTCACTAGTGTATTACACCTGAATCAGCAGGATGACACATCTGGGTCACTAGTGAATTACACCTGAATCAGCAGGATGACACACCTGAATCAGCAGGATGACACATCTGGGTAACTAGTGTATTACACCTGAATCAGCAGGATGACACACCTGAATCAGCAGGATGACACATCTGGGTCACTAGTGTATTACACCTGAATCAGCAGGATGACACACCTAGGTCACTAGTGTATTACACCTGAATCAGCAGGATGACACACCTGAATCAGCAGGATGACACATCTGGGTAACTAGTGTATTACACCTGAATCAGCAGGATGACACACCTGGGTAACTAGTGTATTACACCTGAATCAGCAGGATGACACATCTGGGTCACTAGTGTATTACACCTGAATCAGCAGGATGACACACCTGGATCACTAGTGTATTACACCTGAATCAGCAGGATGACACATCTGAGTCACTAGTGTATTACACATGAATCAGCAGGATGACACACCTGGGTCCCTAGTGTATTACACCTGAATCAGCAGGATGACACACCTGGATCACTAGTGTATTACACCTGAATCAGCAGGATGACACATCTGAGTCACTAGTGTATTACACCCGAATCAGCAGGATGACACACCTGGGTCCCTAGTGTATTACACCTGAATCAGCAGGATGACACACCTGGGTCCCTAGTGTATTACACCTGAATCAGCAGGATGACACACCTGAATCAGCAGGATGACACACCTGGGTCACTAGTGTATTACACCTGAATCAGCAGGATGACACACCTTGGTCACTAGTGAATTACACCTGAATCAGCAGGATGACACACCTGGGTCCCTAGTGTATTACACCTGAATCAGCAGGATGACACACATGGGTCCCTAGTGTATTACACCTGAATCAGCAGGATGACACACCTGGGTCCCTAGTGTATTACACCTGAATCAGCAGGATGACACATCTGGGTAACTAGTGTATTACACCTGAATCAGCAGGATGACACATCTGGGTAACTAGTGTATTACACCTGAATCAGCAGGATGACACACCTGGGTCACTAGTGTATTACACCTGAATCAGCAGGATGACACACCTGGGTCACTAGTGTATTACACCTGAATCAGCAGGATGACACACCTGGGTCCCTAGTGTATTACACCTGAATCAGCAGGATGACACACCTGAATCAGCAGGATGACACACCTGGGTCACTAGTGTATTACACCTGAATCAGCAGGATGACACACCTTGGTCACTAGTGAATTACACCTGAATCAGCAGGATGACACACCTGGGTCCCTAGTGTATTACACCTGAATCAGCAGGATGACACACATGGGTCCCTAGTGTATTACACCTGAATCAGCAGGATGACACACCTGGGTCCCTAGTGTATTACACCTGAATCAGCAGGATGACACACCTGAATCAGCAGGATGACACATCTGGGTCACTAGTGTATTACACCTGAATCAGCAGGATTACACACCTGGGTCACTAGTGTATTACACCTGAATCAGCAGGATGACACACCTGGGTCCCTAGTGTATTACACCTGAATCAGCAGGATGACACACCTGGGTCCCTAGTGTATTACACCTGAATCAGCAGGATGACACACTTGGGTCACTAGTGTATTACACCTGAATCAGCAGGATGACACACCTGGGTCACTAGTGTATTACACCTGAAACAGCAGGATGACACATCTGGGTCACTAGTGTATTACACATGAATCAGCAGGATGACACACCTGGATCACTAGTGTATTATACCTGAATCAGCAGGATGACACACCTGGGTCCCTAGTGTATTACACCTGAATCAGCATGATGACACACCTGGGTCACTAGTGTATTACACCTGAATCAGCAGGATGACACACCTGGGTCCCTAGTGTATTACACCTGAATCAGCATGATGACACATCTGGGTAACTAGTGTATTACACCTGAATCAGCAGGATGACACACCTGGGTAACTAGTGTATTACACCTGAATCAGCAGGATGACACATCTGGGTCACTAGTGTATTACACCTGAATCAGCAGGATGACACACCTGGATCACTAGTGTATTACACCTGAATCAGCAGGATGACACATCTGAGTCACTAGTGTATTACACCCGAATCAGCAGGATGACACACCTGGGTCCCTAGTGTATTACACCTGAATCAGCAGGATGACACACCTGGGTCCCTAGTGTATTACACCTGAATCAGCAGGATGACACACCTGGGTCCCTAGTGTATTACACCTGAATCAGCAGGATGACACACCTGGGTCACTAGTGTATTACACCTGAATCAGCAGGATGACACATCTGGGTCACTAGTGTATTACACCTGAATCAGCAGGATGACACATCTGGGTCACTAGTGAATTACACCTGAATCAGCAGGATGACACACCTGAATCAGCAGGATGACACATCTGGGTAACTAGTGTATTACACCTGAATCAGCAGGATGACACACCTGAATCAGCAGGATGACACATCTGGGTCACTAGTGTATTACACCTGAATCAGCAGGATGACACACCTAGGTCACTAGTGTATTACACCTGAATCAGCAGGATGACACACCTGAATCAGCAGGATGACACATCTGGGTAACTAGTGTATTACACCTGAATCAGCAGGATGACACACCTGGGTAACTAGTGTATTACACCTGAATCAGCAGGATGACACATCTGGGTCACTAGTGTATTACACCTGAATCAGCAGGATGACACACCTGGATCACTAGTGTATTACACCTGAATCAGCAGGATGACACATCTGAGTCACTAGTGTATTACACATGAATCAGCAGGATGACACACCTGGGTCCCTAGTGTATTACACCTGAATCAGCAGGATGACACACCTGGATCACTAGTGTATTACACCTGAATCAGCAGGATGACACATCTGAGTCACTAGTGTATTACACCCGAATCAGCAGGATGACACACCTGGGTCCCTAGTGTATTACACCTGAATCAGCAGGATGACACACCTGGGTCCCTAGTGTATTACACCTGAATCAGCAGGATGACACACCTGAATCAGCAGGATGACACACCTGGGTCACTAGTGTATTACACCTGAATCAGCAGGATGACACACCTTGGTCACTAGTGAATTACACCTGAATCAGCAGGATGACACACCTGGGTCCCTAGTGTATTACACCTGAATCAGCAGGATGACACACATGGGTCCCTAGTGTATTACACCTGAATCAGCAGGATGACACACCTGGGTCCCTAGTGTATTACACCTGAATCAGCAGGATGACACATCTGGGTAACTAGTGTATTACACCTGAATCAGCAGGATGACACATCTGGGTAACTAGTGTATTACACCTGAATCAGCAGGATGACACACCTGGGTCACTAGTGTATTACACCTGAATCAGCAGGATGACACACCTGGGTCACTAGTGTATTACACCTGAATCAGCAGGATGACACACCTGGGTCCCTAGTGTATTACACCTGAATCAGCAGGATGACACACCTGAATCAGCAGGATGACACACCTGGGTCACTAGTGTATTACACCTGAATCAGCAGGATGACACACCTTGGTCACTAGTGAATTACACCTGAATCAGCAGGATGACACACCTGGGTCCCTAGTGTATTACACCTGAATCAGCAGGATGACACACATGGGTCCCTAGTGTATTACACCTGAATCAGCAGGATGACACACCTGGGTCCCTAGTGTATTACACCTGAATCAGCAGGATGACACACCTGAATCAGCAGGATGACACATCTGGGTCACTAGTGTATTACACCTGAATCAGCAGGATTACACACCTGGGTCACTAGTGTATTACACCTGAATCAGCAGGATGACACACCTGGGTCCCTAGTGTATTACACCTGAATCAGCAGGATGACACACCTGGGTCCCTAGTGTATTACACCTGAATCAGCAGGATGACACACTTGGGTCACTAGTGTATTACACCTGAATCAGCAGGATGACACACCTGGGTCACTAGTGTATTACACCTGAAACAGCAGGATGACACATCTGGGTCACTAGTGTATTACACATGAATCAGCAGGATGACACACCTGGATCACTAGTGTATTATACCTGAATCAGCAGGATGACACACCTGGGTCCCTAGTGTATTACACCTGAATCAGCATGATGACACACCTGGGTCACTAGTGTATTACACCTGAATCAGCAGGATGACACACCTGGGTCCCTAGTGTATTACACCTGAATCAGCATGATGACACATCTGGGTAACTAGTGTATTACACCTGAATCAGCAGGATGACACACCTGGGTAACTAGTGTATTACACCTGAATCAGCAGGATGACACATCTGGGTCACTAGTGTATTACACCTGAATCAGCAGGATGACACACCTGGATCACTAGTGTATTACACCTGAATCAGCAGGATGACACATCTGAGTCACTAGTGTATTACACCCGAATCAGCAGGATGACACACCTGGGTCCCTAGTGTATTACACCTGAATCAGCAGGATGACACACCTGGGTCCCTAGTGTATTACACCTGAATCAGCAGGATGACACACCTGGGTCACTAGTGTATTACACCTGAATCAGCAGGATGACACATCTGGGTCACTAGTGTATTACACCTGAATCAGCAGGATGACACATCTGGGTCACTAGTGAATTACACCTGAATCAGCAGGATGACACACCTGAATCAGCAGGATGACACATCTGGGTAACTAGTGTATTACACCTGAATCAGCAGGATGACACACCTGAATCAGCAGGATGACACATCTGGGTCACTAGTGTATTACACCTGAATCAGCAGGATGACACACCTAGGTCACTAGTGTATTACACCTGAATCAGCAGGATGACACACCTGAATCAGCAGGATGACACATCTGGGTAACTAGTGTATTACACCTGAATCAGCAGGATGACACACCTGGGTAACTAGTGTATTACACCTGAATCAGCAGGATGACACATCTGGGTCGCTAGTGTATTACACCTGAATCAGCAGGATGACACACCTGGATCACTAGTGTATTACACCTGAATCAGCAGGATGACACATCTGAGTCACTAGTGTATTACACATGAATCAGCAGGATGACACACCTGGGTCCCTAGTGTATTACACCTGAATCAGCAGGATGACACACCTGGATCACTAGTGTATTACACCTGAATCAGCAGGATGACACATCTGAGTCACTAGTGTATTACACCCGAATCAGCAGGATGACACACCTGGGTCCCTAGTGTATTACACCTGAATCAGCAGGATGACACACCTGGGTCACTAGTGTATTACACCTGAATCAGCAGGATGACACATCTGGGTCACTAGTGTATTACACCTGAATCAGCAGGATGACACATCTGGGTCACTAGTGAATTACACCTGAATCAGCAGGATGACACACCTGAATCAGCAGGATGACACATCTGGGTAACTAGTGTATTACACCTGAATCAGCAGGATGACACACCTGAATCAGCAGGATGACACATCTGGGTCACTAGTGTATTACACCTGAATCAGCAGGATGACACACCTAGGTCACTAGTGTATTACACCTGAATCAGCAGGATGACACACCTGAATCAGCAGGATGACACATCTGGGTAACTAGTGTATTACACCTGAATCAGCAGGATGACACATCTGGGTCACTAGTGTATTACACCTGAATCAGCAGGATGACACATCTGGGTCACTAGTGAATTACACCTGAATCAGCAGGATGACATACCTTGGTCACTAGTGAATTACACCTGAATCAGCAGGATGACACACCTGGGTCCCTAGTGTATTACACCTGAATCAGCAGGATGACACACCTGGGTCCCTAGTGTATTACACCTGAATCAGCAGGATGACACATCTGGGTCATTAGTGTATTACACCTGAATCAGCAGGATGACACACCTGGGTCACTAGTGTATTACACCTGAATCAGCAGGATGACACACCTGGGTCACTAGTGTATTACACCTGAATCAGCAGGATGACACACCTGGGTCCCTAGTGTATTACACCTGAATCAGCAGGATGACACACCTTGGTCACTAGTGAATTACACCTGAATCAGCAGGATGACACACCTGGGTCCCTAGTGTATTACACCTGAATCAGCAGGATGACACACATGGGTCCCTAGTGTATTACACCTGAATCAGCAGGATGACACACCTGAATCAGCAGGATGACACACCTGGGTCACTAGTGTATTACACCTGAATCAGCAGGATGACACACCTTGGTCACTAGTGAATTACACCTGAATCAGCAGGATGACACACCTGGGTCCCTAGTGTATTACACCTGAATCAGCAGGATGACACACATGGGTCCCTAGTGTATTACACCTGAATCAGCAGGATGACACACCTGGGTCCCTAGTGTATTACACCTGAATCAGCAGGATGACACACCTGAATCAGCAGGATGACACATCTGGGTCACTAGTGTATTACACCTGAATCAGCAGGATGACACACCTAGGTCACTAGTGTATTACACCTGAATCAGCAGGATGACACACCTGAATCAGCAGGATGACACATCTGGGTCACTAGTGTATTACACCTGAATCAGCAGGATGACACACCTGGGTCCCTAGTGTATTACACCTGAATCAGCAGGATGACACACCTGGGTCACTAGTGTATTACACCTGAATCAGCAGGATGACACATCTGGGTCCCTAGTGTATTACACCTGAATCAGCAGGATGACACATCTGGGTCACTAGTGTATTACACCTGAATCAGCAGGATGACACACGTGGGTCACTAGTGTATTACAACTGAATCAGCAGGATGACACACCTGGGTCCCTAGTGTATTACACCTGAATCAGCAGGATGACACACCTGAATCAGCAGGATGACACATCTGGGTCACTAGTGTATTACACCTGAATCAGCAGGATGACACAGCTAGGTCACTAGTGTATTACACCTGAATCAGCAGGATGACACACCTGAATCAGCAGGATGACACATCTGGGTCACTAGTGTATTACACCTGAATCAGCAGGATGACACACCTGGGTCACTAGTGTATTACACCTGAATCAGCAGGATGACACACCTGGGTCACTAGTGTATTACACCTGAATCAGCAGGATGACACACCTGGGTCCCTAGTGTATTACACCTGAATCAGCAGGATGACACATCTGGGTCACTAGTGTATTACACCTGAATCAGCAGGATGACACACCTGGGTCACTAGTGTATTACACCTGAATCAGCAGGATGACACATCTGGGTCACTAGTGTATTACACCTGAATCAGCAGGATGACACACCTGGGTCCCTAGTGTATTACAACTGAATCAGCAGGATGACACACCTGGGTCCCTAGTGTATTACTCCTGAATCAGCAGGATGACACACATGGGTCCCTAGTGTATTACACCTGAATCAGCAGGATGACACACATGGGTCCCTAGTGTATTACACCTGAATCAGCAGGATGACACACCTGGGTCCCTAGTGTATTACACCTGAATCAGCAGGATGACACACCTGAATCAGCAGGATGACACACCTGGGTCACTAGTGTATTACACCTGAATCAGCAGGATGACACACCTTGGTCACTAGTGAATTACACCTGAATCAGCAGGATGACACACCTGGGTCCCTAGTGTATTACACCTGAATCAGCAGGATGACACACATGGGTCCCTAGTGTATTACACCTGAATCAGCAGGATGACACACCTGGGTCCCTAGTGTATTACACCTGAATCAGCAGGATGACACACCTGAATCAGCAGGATGACACATCTGGGTAACTAGTGTATTACACCTGAATCAGCAGGATGACACACCTAGGTCACTAGTGTATTACACCTGAATCAGCAGGATGACACACCTGAATCAGCAGGATGACACATCTGGGTCACTAGTGTATTATACCTGAATCAGCAGGATGACACACCTGGATCACTAGTGTATTACACCTGAATCAGCAGGATGACACACCTGGGTCACTAGTGTATTACACCTGAATCAGCAGGATGACACACCTGGGTCCCTAGTGTATTACACCTGAATCAGCAGGATGACACATCTGGGTCACTAGTGTATTACACCTGAATCAGCAGGATGACACACCTGGGTCACTAGTGTATTACACCTGAATCAGCAGGATGACACATCTGGGTCACTAGTGTATTACACCTGAATCAGCAGGATGACACACCTGGGTCCCTAGTGTATTACACCTGAATCAGCAGGATGACACACCTTGGTCACTAGTGAATTACACCTGAATCAGCAGGATGACACACCTGGGTCCCTAGTGTATTACACCTGAATTAGCAGGATGACACACATGGGTCCCTAGTGTATTACACCTGAATCAGCAGGATGACACACCTCGGTCCCTAGTGTATTACACCTGAATCAGCAGGATGACACACCTGAATCAGCAGGATGACACACCTGGGTCACTAGTGTATTACACCTGAATCAGCAGGATGACACACATGGGTCCCTAGTGTATTACACCTGAATCAGCAGGATGACACATCTGGGTCACTAGTGTATTACACCTGAATCAGCAGGATGACACACCTAGGTCACTAGTGTATTACACCTGAATCAGCAGGATGACACACCTGAATCAGCAGGATGACACATCTGGGTCACTAGTGTATTACACCTGAATCAGCAGGATGACACACCTAGGTCACTAGTGTATTACACCTGAATCAGCAGAATGACACACCTGAATCAGCAGGATGACACACCTGGGTCACTAGTGTATTACACCTGAATCAGCAGGATGACACACCTGGGTCACTAGTGTATTACACCTGAATCAGCAGGATGACACACCTAGGTCACTAGTGTATTACACCTGAATCAGCAGGATGACACACCTGGGTCCCTAGTGTATTACACCTGAATCAGCAGGATGACACACCTGGGTCACTTTTGTATTACACCTGAATCAGCAGGATGACACACCTAGGTCCCTAGTGTATTACACCTGAATCAGCAGGATGACACATCTGGGTCACTAGTGTATTACACCTGAATCAGCAGGATGACACACCTGGGTCCCTAGTGTATTACACCTGAATCAGCAGGATGACACATCTGGGTCACTAGTGAATTACACCTGAATCAGCAGGATGACACACCTGGGTCACTAGTGTATTACACCTGAATCAGTAGGATGACACATCTGGGTCACTAGTGTATTACACCTGAATCAGCAGGATGACACATCTGGGTCACTAGTGTATTACACCCGAATCAGCAGGATGACACACCTGGGTCCCTAGTGTATTACACCTGAATCAGCAGGATGACACATCTGGGTCACTAGTGTATTACACCTGAATCAGCAGGATGACACATCTGGGTCCCTAGTGTATTACACCTGAATCAGCAGGATGACACATCTGGGTCACTAGTGTATTACACCTGAATCAGCAGGATGACACACCTGGGTCCCTAGTGTATTACACCTGAATCAGCAGGATGACACATCTGGGTCACTAGTGTATTACACCTGAATCAGCAGGATGACACATCTGGGTCACTAGTGAATTACACCTGAATCAGCAGGATGACACACCTGGGTCACTAGTGTATTACACCTGAATCAGTAGGATGACACATCTGGGTCACTAGTGTATTACACCTGAATCAGCAGGATGACACATCTGGGTCACTAGTGTATTACACCCGAATCAGCAGGATGACACACCTGGGTCCCTAGTGTATTACACCTGAATCAGCAGGATGACACATCTGGGTCACTAGTGTATTACACCTGAATCAGCAGGATGACACATCTGGGTCCCTAGTGTATTACACCTGAATCAGCAGGATGACACATCTGGGTCACTAGTGTATTACACCTGAATCAGCAGGATGACACATCTGGGTCACTAGTGTATTACACCTGAATCAGCAGGATGACACACCTGGGTCCCTAGTGTATTACACCTGAATCAGCAGGATGACACATCTGGGTCACTAGTGAATTACACCTGAATCAGCAGGATGACACACCTGGGTCACTAGTGTATTACACCTGAATCAGTAGGATGACACATCTGGGTCACTAGTGTATTACACCTGAATCAGCAGGATGACACATCTGGGTCACTAGTGTATTACACCCGAATCAGCAGGATGACACACCTGGGTCCCTAGTGTATTACACCTGAATCAGCAGGATGACACATCTGGGTCACTAGTGTATTACACCTGAATCAGCAGGATGACACATCTGGGTCCCTAGTGTATTACACCTGAATCAGCAGGATGACACACCTCGGTCCCTAGTGTATTACACCTGAATCAGCAGGATGACACACCTGAATCAGCAGGATGACACACCTGGGTCACTAGTGTATTACACCTGAATCAGCAGGATGACACACATGGGTCCCTAGTGTATTACACCTGAATCAGCAGGATGACACATCTGGGTCACTAGTGTATTACACCTGAATCAGCAGGATGACACACCTAGGTCACTAGTGTATTACACCTGAATCAGCAGGATGACACACCTGAATCAGCAGGATGACACATCTGGGTCACTAGTGTATTACACCTGAATCAGCAGGATGACACACCTAGGTCCCTAGTGTATTACACCTGAATCAGCAGGATGACACATCTGGGTCACTAGTGTATTACACCTGAATCAGCAGGATGACACACCTGGGTCCCTAGTGTATTACACCTGAATCAGCAGGATGACACATCTGGGTCACTAGTGAATTACACCTGAATCAGCAGGATGACACACCTGGGTCACTAGTGTATTACACCTGAATCAGTAGGATGACACATCTGGGTCACTAGTGTATTACACCTGAATCAGCAGGATGACACATCTGGGTCACTAGTGTATTACACCCGAATCAGCAGGATGACACACCTGGGTCCCTAGTGTATTACACCTGAATCAGCAGGATGACACATCTGGGTCACTAGTGTATTACACCTGAATCAGCAGGATGACACATCTGGGTCCCTAGTGTATTACACCTGAATCAGCAGGATGACACATCTGGGTCACTAGTGTATTACACCTGAATCAGCAGGATGACACACCTGGGTCCCTAGTGTATTACACCTGAATCAGCAGGATGACACATCTGGGTCACTAGTGTATTACACCTGAATCAGCAGGATGACACATCTGGGTCACTAGTGAATTACACCTGAATCAGCAGGATGACACACCTGGGTCACTAGTGTATTACACCTGAATCAGTAGGATGACACATCTGGGTCACTAGTGTATTACACCTGAATCAGCAGGATGACACATCTGGGTCACTAGTGTATTACACCCGAATCAGCAGGATGACACACCTGGGTCCCTAGTGTATTACACCTGAATCAGCAGGATGACACATCTGGGTCACTAGTGTATTACACCTGAATCAGCAGGATGACACATCTGGGTCCCTAGTGTATTACACCTGAATCAGCAGGATGACACATCTGGGTCACTAGTGTATTACACCTGAATCAGCAGGATGACACATCTGGGTCACTAGTGTATTACACCTGAATCAGCAGGATGACACACCTGGGTCCCTAGTGTATTACACCTGAATCAGCAGGATGACACATCTGGGTCACTAGTGAATTACACCTGAATCAGCAGGATGACACACCTGGGTCACTAGTGTATTACACCTGAATCAGTAGGATGACACATCTGGGTCACTAGTGTATTACACCTGAATCAGCAGGATGACACATCTGGGTCACTAGTGTATTACACCCGAATCAGCAGGATGACACACCTGGGTCCCTAGTGTATTACACCTGAATCAGCAGGATGACACATCTGGGTCACTAGTGTATTACACCTGAATCAGCAGGATGACACATCTGGGTCCCTAGTGTATTACACCTGAATCAGCAGGATGACACATCTGGGTCACTAGTGTATTACACCCGAATCAGCAGGATGACACACCTGGGTCCCTAGTGTATTACACCTGAATCAGCAGGATGACACACCTAGGTTACTAGTGTATTACACCTGAATCAGCAGGATGACACACCTGGGTCCCTAGTGTATTACACCTGAATCAGCAGGATGACACACCTGGGTCACTTTTGTATTACACCTGAATCAGCAGGATGACACACCTAGGTCCCTAGTGTATTACACCTGAATCAGCAGGATGACACATCTGGGTCACTAGTGTATTACACCTGAATCAGCAGGATGACACACCTGGGTCCCTAGTGTATTACACCTGAATCAGCAGGATGACACATCTGGGTCACTAGTGAATTACACCTGAATCAGCAGGATGACACACCTGGGTCACTAGTGTATTACACCTGAATCAGTAGGATGACACATCTGGGTCACTAGTGTATTACACCTGAATCAGCAGGATGACACATCTGGGTCACTAGTGTATTACACCCGAATCAGCAGGATGACACACCTGGGTCCCTAGTGTATTACACCTGAATCAGCAGGATGACACATCTGGGTCACTAGTGTATTACACCTGAATCAGCAGGATGACACATCTGGGTCCCTAGTGTATTACACCTGAATCAGCAGGATGACACATCTGGGTCACTAGTGTATTACACCTGAATCAGCAGGATGACACACCTGGGTCCCTAGTGTATTACACCTGAATCAGCAGGATGACACATCTGGGTCACTAGTGTATTACACCTGAATCAGCAGGATGACACATCTGGGTCACTAGTGAATTACACCTGAATCAGCAGGATGACACACCTGGGTCACTAGTGTATTACACCTGAATCAGTAGGATGACACATCTGGGTCACTAGTGTATTACACCTGAATCAGCAGGATGACACATCTGGGTCACTAGTGTATTACACCCGAATCAGCAGGATGACACACCTGGGTCCCTAGTGTATTACACCTGAATCAGCAGGATGACACATCTGGGTCACTAGTGTATTACACCTGAATCAGCAGGATGACACATCTGGGTCCCTAGTGTATTACACCTGAATCAGCAGGATGACACATCTGGGTCACTAGTGTATTACACCTGAATCAGCAGGATGACACATCTGGGTCACTAGTGTATTACACCTGAATCAGCAGGATGACACACCTGGGTCCCTAGTGTATTACACCTGAATCAGCAGGATGACACATCTGGGTCACTAGTGAATTACACCTGAATCAGCAGGATGACACACCTGGGTCACTAGTGTATTACACCTGAATCAGTAGGATGACACATCTGGGTCACTAGTGTATTACACCTGAATCAGCAGGATGACACATCTGGGTCACTAGTGTATTACACCCGAATCAGCAGGATGACACACCTGGGTCCCTAGTGTATTACACCTGAATCAGCAAGATGACACATCTGGGTCACTAGTGTATTACACCTGAATCAGCAGGATGACACATCTGGGTCCCTAGTGTATTACACCTGAATCAGCAGGATGACACATCTGGGTCACTAGTGTATTACACCTGAATCAGCAGGATGACACATCTGGGTCACTAGTGTATTACACCTGAATCAGCAGGATGACACATCTGGGTCACTAGTGTATTACACCTGAATCAGCAGGATGACATACCTGGGTCACTAGTGTATTACACCTGAATCAGCAGGATGACACACCTGGGTCACTAGTGTATTACACCTGAATCAGCAGGATGACACACCTGGGTCCCTAGTGTATTACACCTGAATCAGCAGGATGACACATCTGGGTAACTAGTGTATTACACCTGAATCAGCAGGATGACACACCTGGGTCACTAGTGTATTACACCTGAATCAGCAGGATGACACACCTGGGTCCCTAGTGTATTACACCTGAATCAGCAGGATGACACATCTGGGTCACTAGTGAATTACACCTGAATCAGCAGGATGACACACCTGGGTCACTAGTGTATTACACCTGAATCAGCAGGATGACACATCTGGGTCACTAGTGTATTACACCTGAATCAGCAGGATGACACATCTGGGTCACTAGTGTATTACACCCGAATCAGCAGGATGACACACCTGGGTCCCTAGTGTATTACACCTGAATCAGCAGGATGACACATCTGGGTCACTAGTGTATTACACCTGAATCAGCAGGATGACACATCTGGGTCCCTAGTGTATTACACCTGAATCAGCAGGATGACACATCTGGGTCACTAGTGTATTACACCTGAATCAGCAGGATGACACACCTGGGTCCCTAGTGTATTACACCTGAATCAGCAGGATGACACATCTGGGTCACTAGTGTATTACACCTGAATCAGCAGGATGACACATCTGGGTCACTAGTGTATTACACCCGAATCAGCAGGATGACACACCTGGGTCCCTAGTGTATTACACCTGAATCAGCAGGATGACACATCTGGGTCACTAGTGTATTACACCTGAATCAGCAGGATGACACATCTGGGTCACTAGTGTATTACACCTGAATCAGCAGGATGACACATCTGGGTCACTAGTGTATTACACCTGAATCAGCAGGATGACACACCTGGGTCACTAGTGTTTTACACCTGAATCAGCAGGATGACACACCTGGGTCACTAGTGTATTACACCTGAATCAGCAGGATGACACACCTGGGTCCCTTGTGTATTACACCTGAATCAGCAGGATGACACATCTGGGTCACTAGTGTATTACACCTGAATCAGCAGGATGACACATCTGGGTCCCTAGTGTATTACACCTGAATCAGCAGGATGACACATCTGGGTCACTAGTGTATTACACCTGAATCAGCAGGATGACACATCTGGGTCACTAGTGTATTACACCTCAATCAGCAGGATGACACACCTGGGTCACTAGTGTATTACTCCTGAATCAGCAGGATGACACATCTGGGTCACTAGTGTATTACACCTGAATCAGCAGGATGACACACCTGGGTCACTAGTGTATTACACCTGAATCAGCAGGATGACACAACTGGGTCCCTAGTGTATTACACCTGAATCAGCAGGATGACACACATGGGTCCCTAGTGTATTACACCTGAATCAGCAGGATGACATGCCTTGGTCACTAGTGAATTACACCTGAATCAGCAGGATGACACACCTGGGTCCCTAGTGTATTACACCTGAATCAGCAGGATGACACACCTGGGTCCCTAGTGTATTACACCTGAATCAGCAGGATGACACACCTGGGTCCCTAGTGTATTACACCTGAATCAGCAGGATGACACATCTGGGTCACTAGTGTATTACACCTGAATCAGCAGGATGACACATCTGGGTCACTAGTGTATTACACCCGAATCAGCAGGATGACACATCTGGATTACTAGTGTATTACACCTGAATCAGCAGGATGACACATCTGGGTAACTAGTGTATTACACCTGAATCAGCAGGATGACACATCTGGGTCACTAGTGTATTACACCTCAATCAGCAGGATGACACACCTGGGTCCCTAGTGTATTACACTTGAATCAGCAGGATGACACACCTGGGTCACTAGTGTATTACACCTGAATCAGCAGGATGACACACCTGGGTCACTAGTGTATTACACCTGAATCAGCAGGATGACACACCTGGGTCCCTAGTGTATTACACCTGAATCAGCAGGATGACACATCTGGGTAACTAGTGTATTACACCTGAATCAGCAGGATGACACATCTGGGTAACTAGTGTATTACACCTGAATCAGCAGGATGACACACCTGGGTCACTAGTGTATTACACCTGAATCAGCAGGATGACACACCTGGGTCACTAGTGTATTACACCTGAATCAGCAGGATGACACACCTGGGTCACTAGTGTATTATACCTGAATCAGCAGGATGACACACCTGGGTCACTAGTGTATTACACCTGAATCAGCAGGATGACACATCTGGGTAACTAGTGTATTACACCTGAATCAGCAGGATGACACATCTGGATCACTAGTGTATTACACCTGAATCAGCAGGATGACACATCTGGGTCACTAGTGTATTACACCTGAATCAGCAGGATGACACACCTGGGTCACTAGTGTATTACACCTGAATCAGCAGGATGACACACCTGGGTAACTAATGTATTACACCTGAATCAGCAGGATGACACACCTGGGTCACTAGTGTATTACACCTGAATCAGCAGGATGACACATCTGGGTCACTAGTGTATTACACCTCAATCAGCAGGATGACACACCTGGGTCACTAGTGTATTACTCCTGAATCAGCAGGATGACACATCTGGGTCACTAGTGTATTACACCTGAATCAGCAGGATGACACACCTGGGTCACTAGTGTATTACACCTGAATCAGCAGGATGACACACCTGGGTCACTAGTGTATTACACCTGAATCAGCAGGATGACACACCTGGGTCCCTAGTGTATTACACCTGAATCAGCAGGATGACACATCTGGGTCACTAGTGTATTACACCTGAATCAGCAGGATCACACACCTGGGTCACTAGTGTATTACACCTGAATCAGCAGGATGACACATCTGGGTCACTAGTGTATTACACCTGAATCAGCAGGATGACACACCTAGGTCACTAGTGTATTACACCTGAATCAGCAGGATGACACACCTGAATCAGCAGGATGACACATCTGGGTCACTAGTGTATTACACCTGAATCAGCAGGATGACACACCTGAATCAGCAGGATGACACATCTGGGTCACTAGTGTATTACACCTGAATCAGCAGGATGACACACCTGGGTCACTAGTGTATTACACCTGAATCAGCAGGATGACACACCTAGGTCACTAGTGTATTACACCTGAATCAGCAGGATGACACACCTGGGTCCCTAGTGTATTACACCTGAATCAGCAGGATGACACACCTGGGTCACTAGTGTATTACACCTGAATCAGCAGGATGACACACCTGGGTCCCTAGTGTATTACACCTGAATCAGCAGGATGACACATCTGGGTCACTAGTGTATTACACCTGAATCAGCAGGATGACACACCTGGGTCCCTAGTGTATTACACCTGAATCAGCAGTATGACACATCTGGGTCACTAGTGTATTACACCTGAATCAGCAGGATGACACACCTGGGTCACTAGTGTATTACACCTGAATCAGCAGGATGACACATCTGGGTCACTAGTGTATTACACCCGAATCAGCAGGATGACACACCTGGGTCCCTAGTGTATTACACCTGAATCAGCAGGATGACACATCTGGGTCACTAGTGTATTACACCTGAATCAGCAGGATGACACACCTGGGTCCCTAGTGTATTACACCTGAATCAGCAGGATGACACATCTGGGTCACTAGTGTATTACACCTGAATCAGCAGGATGACACATCTGGGTCACTAGTGTATTACACCTGAATCAGCAGGATGACTCATCTGGGTCACTAGTGTATTACACCTGAATCAGCAGGATGACACACCTGGGTCACTAGTGTATTACACCTGAATCAGCAGGATGACACACCTGGGTCCCTTGTGTATTACACCTGAATCAGCAGGATGACACACCTGGGTCACTAGTGTATTACACCTGAATCAGCAGGATGACACACCTGGGTCCCTAGTGTATTACTCCTGAATCAGCAGGATGACACACATGGGTCCCTAGTGTATTACACCTGAATCAGCAGGATGACACACATGGGTCCCTAGTGTATTACACCTGACAAGCAGGATGACACACCTGGGTCCCTAGTGTATTACACCTGAATCAGCAGGATGACACACCTGAATCAGCAGGATGACACACCTGGGTCACTAGTGTATTACACCTGAATCAGCAGGATGACACACCTTGGTCACTAGTGAATTATACCTGAATCAGCAGGATGACACACCTGGGTCCCTAGTGTATTACACCTGAATCAGCAGGATGACACACATGGGTCCCTAGTGTATTACACCTGAATCAGCAGGATGACACACCTGGGTCCCTAGTGTATTACACCTGAATCAGCAGGATGACACACCTGAATCAGCAGGATGACACATCTGGGTCACTAGTGTATTACACCTGAATCAGCAGGATGACACACCTAGGTCACTAGTGTATTACACCTGAATCAGCAGGATGACACACCTGAATCAGCAGGATGACACATCTGGGTCACTAGTGTATTATACCTGAATCAGCAGGATGACACACCTGGATCACTAGTGTATTACACCTGAATCAGCAGGATGACACACCTGGGTCACTAGTGTATTACACCTGAATCAGCAGGATGACACACCTGGGTCCCTAGTGTATTACACCTGAATCAGCAGGATGACACATCTGGGTCACTAGTGTATTACACCTGAATCAGCAGGATGACACACCTGGGTCACTAGTGTATTACACCTGAATCAGCAGGATGACACATCTGGGTCACTAGTGTATTACACCTGAATCAGCAGGATGACACACCTGGGTCCCTAGTGTATTACACCTGAATCAGCAGGATGACACACCTTGGTCACTAGTGAATTACACCTGAATCAGCAGGATGACACACCTGGGTCCCTAGTGTATTACACCTGAATCAGCAGGATGACACACATGGGTCCCTAGTGTATTACACCTGAATCAGCAGGATGACACACCTCGGTCCCTAGTGTATTACACCTGAATCAGCAGGATGACACACCTGAATCAGCAGGATGACACACCTGGGTCACTAGTGTATTACACCTGAATCAGCAGGATGACACACATGGGTCCCTAGTGTATTACACCTGAATCAGCAGGATGACACATCTGGGTCACTAGTGTATTACACCTGAATCAGCAGGATGACACACCTAGGTCACTAATGTATTACACCTGAATCAGCAGGATGACACACCTGAATTAGCAGGATGACACATCTGGGTCACTAGTGTATTACACCTGAATCAGCAGGATGACACACCTAGGTCACTAGTGTATTACACCTGAATCAGCAGGATGACACACCTGAATCAGCAGGATGACACACCTGGGTCACTAGTGTATTACACCTGAATCAGCAGGATGACAAACCTGGGTCACTAGTGTATTACACCTGAATCAGCAGGATGACACACCTAGGTCACTAGTGTATTACACCTGAATCAGCAGGATGACACACCTGGGTCCCTAGTGTATTACACCTGAATCAGCAGGATGACACACCTGGGTCACTTTTGTATTACACCTGAATCAGCAGGATGACACACCTAGGTCCCTAGTGTATTACACCTGAATCAGCAGGATGACACATCTGGGTCACTAGTGTATTACACCTGAATCAGCAGGATGACACACCTGGGTCCCTAGTGTATTACACCTGAATCAGCAGGATGACACATCTGGGTCACTAGTGTATTACACCTGAATCAGCAGGATGACACACCTGGGTCACTAGTGTATTACACCTGAATCAGCAGGATGACACATCTGGGTCACTAGTGTATTACACCCGAATCAGAAGGATGACACACCTGGGTCCATAGTGTATTACACCTGAATCAGCAGGATGACACATCTGGGTCACTAGTGTATTACACCTGAATCAGCAGGATGACACATCTGGGTCACTAGTGTATTACACCCGAATCAGCAGGATGACACACCTGGGTCCCTAGTGTATTACACCTGAATCAGCAGGAAGACACATCTGGGTCACTAGTGTATTACACCTGAATCAGCAGGATGACACATCTGGGTCACTAGTGTATTACACCTGAATCAGCAGGATGACACATCTGGGTCACTAGTGTATTACACCTGAATCAGCAGGATGACACACCTGGGTCACTAGTGTTTTACACCTGAATCAGCAGGATGACACACCTGGGTCACTAGTGTATTACACCTGAATCAGCAGGATGACACACCTGGGTCCCTTGTGTATTACACCTGAATCAGCAGGATGACACATCTGGGTCACTAGTGTATTACACCTGAATCAGCAGGATGACACATCTGAGTAACTAGTGTATTACACCTGAATCAGCAGGATGACACATCTGGGTCACTAGTGTATTACACCTGAATCAGCAGGATGACACACCTGGGTCACTAGTGTATTACACCTGAATCAGCAGGATGACACACCTGGGTCACTAGTGTATTACACCTGAATCAGCAGGATGACACACCTGGGTCCCTAGTGTATTACACCTGAATCAGCAGGATGACACATCTGGGTAACTAGTGTATTACACCTGAATCAGCAGGATGACACACCTGGGTCACTAGTGTATTACACCTGAATCAGCAGGATGACACACCTGGGTCCCTAGTGTATTACACCTGAATCAGCAGGATGACACATCTGGGTAACTAGTGTATTACACCTGAATCAGCAGGATGACACACCTGGGTAACTAGTGTATTACACTTGAATCAGCAGGATGACACACCTGGGTCACTAGTGTATTACACCTGAATCAGCAGGATGACACACCTGGGTCCCTAGTGTATTACACCTGAATCGGCAGGAAGACACACCTGGGTCACTAGTGTATTATACCTGAATCAGCAGGATGACACACCTGGATCACTAGTGTATTACACCTGAATCAGCAGGATGACACATCTGGGTCACTAGTGTATTACACCTGAATCAGCAGGATGACACATCTGGGTCACTAGTGTATTACACCTGAATCAGCAGGATGACACACCTGGGTCCCTAGTGTATTACACCTAAATAAGCAGGATGACACACCTGGGTCACTAGTGTATTACACCTGAATCAGAAGGATGACACACCTGGGTCACTAATGTATTACACCTGAATCAGCAGGATGACACACCTGGGTCACTAGTGTATTACACCTGAATCAGCAGGATGACACATCTGGGTCACTAGTGTATTACACCTGAATCAGCAGGATGACACACCTGGGTCACTAGTGTATTACACCTGAATCAGCAGGATGACACACCTGGGTCACTAGTGTATTACACCTGAATCAGCAGGATGACACACCTGGGTCCCTAGTGTATTACACCTGAATCAGCAGGATGACACATCTGGGTCACTAGTGTATTACACCTGAATCAGCAGGATGACACATCTGGGTCACTAGTGTATTACACCTTGTGGCCGGAGAGCCCCAGCCACGAGGCAAATGGCCGCCGCAGCACTGAAGGGGTTAACCCCTAGTGCCCGGCGCCATTTTAACAGGACAAAGGGCGCTTGGCGCCAGATTTGAACTATGTTGGGCGCTAGGCGCCGTGTTGTATAACATGTGAAAAAATTGTATTTTAAGTTGTGCCGTGGTCCCGGACCCCTCCGGAGACCACGGCAGGGAGGACAGCCCCCGGCGCGCTCAGCAGAGTGTGCGCGCCGGGGGAGAGGAGGCAGCCGCTGACCGCCGGAGTCCGGGAGCTCCGCTCCCGGCAGCGGTCAGTGTAGCCCCGGGCGCACTGGAGTGTGCGCGCCGGGGAGAAGGGTGAGCGCTGCGGCTGGGAGCTCGGCTCCCGCTGCAGTGCTCTATGTGAGAGCCGCCGCTGGGGGCCGGGAGCTCTGCTCCCAGCGCCTCAGCCCAGCACGGGTGGCCAGCCGCAGCAGCCGGGACGGACGTCCCGGGCTGCTAGCCGGCGAGGGGGGTGCGCTGCAGCCCGGCTCCCCGCCGGACGCTGCAGCGAGGCCACCAGACAGGCGCCGCTCATGGGGGACCGGACTAGCCGGCTCCCTAGCGGCGTGGGGGAAAGTAGGCTGCCCAGCAGGATGGTGAGCGCTGGGGTCCGGGAGCTACGCTCCCGGCGCCTCAGCGCTGAAACAAAGCCAGAGTCACGGCGGCCGGGACAAGTGTCCCGGGCCGCCGGGCTTAGGTACAGGGGGGTGCGCCGCTGCGTGCGGCGAGGCCACTGATTAGTGCCACCCTGGGGGGACAGGGAGAGCCAGCTCCCTGGAACCCCAGAGGCAGAAAAGCAGGCTGGAGGATGGGGGAAGCCAGCCCCATACCTCCAGCACACAGAGAGCCCTCGCAGCCAGGCTGCAGGGCTAGGGAAGGCACTGCAGTGCCTGAGTATGTAGAGTCTGTGCAGGGCACAGGCTCAGTGTATATTTAAAGAGAAATGTACAGTGTGATTTACAAATGTAATGTATTTAAAGATAAAATGCACTTACTTGATTGTGTGTCCCAGGAGGGGGGAATCCATAGCTGTGCAGGCTGATGGATTCTCCCAGACCTTTTCCCTAAAAACGGAAAGCTTTCCCATCCAGCCTCACAGTTCCAATGGGGACAGGGAGAAAGAGAAGCAGCTTAGCTATAAGACAAGCTGAGTGGTTTCTTGGAGCTCCATGGAGATCAGCTGTAGTGGACCAGAGACCTGGACCGGGGAGCCAGGCTGCCCAGCTCTGGAGCCCAAATCCAGGCTGCAGGCAGTGAGAAGGGGTCCCGGGCAGGTTTCTGGAAGTCAGTTTAGGAGGGAAAACCTCCCCCCAGCCAGACTGAACGGCACCGTGGGAGTAGCCTGCTCTCCCAGATGGGAGAGACAAAGGAGACCGACCACTCCCCACTGTCCATTGGGGACAATGTTGTGTGTGCATGAGTCCAGAGCATGCACAGCTCATGGGTAAACATTGATTGGTTGTGCACCACAGGGCGGGCTTACCCCCTGTGGTAAGGGGTCTTGGAGAGGGATAAAAGGAGGGCAGTTGGCCCATAGGATTGTGTATTGTACCATCTTCTTCTGCTGAAACATCTTAATTGTATGCTGTTGCCCCTAGCAATAGGGAGGAGCCTTTTTCAAGGTTTTTGAGCAATAAAACACCTTTGCCTCAAGAAGACTGCTTCATCTTGTGACCAACAGGGTTAGGCCAAACCTAGCCCCGTTCTCCGGCTGTCCAGGGAAGCACCTGACGTCTCCAAGCTCCGCCTTCCGCCAGCTACCGGTAGAGGCCTAGCAAGTGGCTAGTGGGGATTCGTCGACACCACGCAGGTGTGGTAAAGCAGTGCGTCGGCACATACAGAGCAGAACCGTGGTTCCAAACGCCACGGCAGGTTAGGAGTTTGGTGGTGGCAGCGAGAACCCGCCCACAGCGCAGTGGGTGGAGTCAGTAACAGGCGGTTACTGACGGTAAGCGGGAATCCCCTATGTGGTCAGGCCTCGTGCGGCTTGACCTTCCATTCTGTGCGCAGTCAACGGGACGCGGAAGCTGCGAGTGCTTTCGTACGGTATCGTCCTGTCACACACCTCAATCAGCAGGATGACACACCTGGGTCACTAGTGTATTACTCCTGAATCAGCAGGATGACACATCTGGGTCACTAGTGTATTACACCTGAATCAGCAGGATGACACACCTGGGTCACTAGTGTATTACACCTGAATCAGCAGGATGACACAACTGGGTCCCTAGTGTATTACACCTGAATCAGCAGGATGACACACATGGGTCCCTAGTGTATTACACCTGAATCAGCAGGATGACATACCTTGGTCACTAGTGAATTACACCTGAATCAGCAGGATGACACACCTGGGTCCCTAGTGTATTACACCTGAATCAGCAGGATGACACACCTGGGTCCCTAGTGTATTACACCTGAATCAGCAGGATGACACACCTGGGTCCCTAGTGTATTACACCTGAATCAGCAGGATGACACATCTGGGTCACTAGTGTATTACAGCTGAATCAGCAGGATGACACATCTGGGTCACTAGTGTATTACACCCGAATCAGCAGGATGACACATCTGGATTACTAGTGTATTACACCTGAATCAGCAGGATGACACATCTGGGTAACTAGTGTATTACACCTGAATCAGCAGGATGACACATCTGGGTCACTAGTGTATTACACCTCAATCAGCAGGATGACACACCTGGGTCCCTAGTGTATTACACCTGAATCAGCAGGATGACACACCTGGGTCACTAGTGTATTACACCTGAATCAGCAGGATGACACACCTGGGTCACTAGTGTATTACACCTGAATCAGCAGGATGACACACCTGGGTCCCTAGTGTATTACACCTGAATCAGCAGGATGACACATCTGGGTAACTAGTGTATTACACCTGAATCAGCAGGATGACACATCTGGGTAACTAGTGTATTACACCTGAATCAGCAGGATGACACACCTGGGTCACTAGTGTATTACACCTGAATCAGCAGGATGACACACCTGGGTCACTAGTGTATTACACCTGAATCAGCAGGATGACACACCTGGGTCCCTAGTGTATTACACCTGAATCAGCAGGATGACACACCTGAATCAGCAGGATGACACACCTGGGTCACTAGTGTATTACACCTGAATCAGCAGGATGACACACCTTGGTCACTAGTGAATTACACCTGAATCAGCAGGATGACACACCTGGGTCCCTAGTGTATTACACCTGAATCAGCAGGATGACACACATGGGTCCCTAGTGTATTACACCTGAATCAGCAGGATGACACACCTGGGTCCCTAGTGTATTACACCTGAATCAGCAGGATGACACACCTGAATCAGCAGGATGACACATCTGGGTCACTAGTGTATTACACCTGAATCAGCAGGATGACACACCTAGGTCACTAGTGTATTACACCTGAATCAGCAGGATGACACACCTGAATCAGCAGGATGACACATCTGGGTCACTAGTGTATTATACCTGAATCAGCAGGATGACACACCTGGATCACTAGTGTATTACACCTGAATCAGCAGGATGACACACCTGGGTCACTAGTGTATTACACCTGAATCAGCAGGATGACACACCTGGGTCCCTAGTGTATTACACCTGAATCAGCAGGATGACACATCTGGGTCACTAGTGTATTACACCTGAATCAGCAGGATGACACACCTGGGTCACTAGTGTATTACACCTGAATCAGCAGGATGACACATCTGGGTCACTAGTGTATTACACCTGAATTAGCAGGATGACACACCTGGGTCCCTAGTGTATTACACCTGAATCAGCAGGATGACACACCTTGGTCACTAGTGAATTACACCTGAATCAGCAGGATGACACACCTGGGTCCCTAGTGTATTACACCTGAATCAGCAGGATGACACACATGGGTCCCTAGTGTATTACACCTGAATCAGCAGGATGACACACCTCGGTCCCTAGTGTATTACACCTGAATCAGCAGGATGACACACCTGAATCAGCAGGATGACACACCTGGGTCACTAGTGTATTACACCTGAATCAGCAGGATGACACACATGGGTCCCTAGTGTATTACACCTGAATCAGCAGGATGACACATCTGGGTCACTAGTGTATTACACCTGAATCAGCAGGATGACACACCTAGGTCACTAGTGTATTACACCTGAATCAGCAGGATGACACACCTGAATCAGCAGGATGACACATCTGGGTCACTAGTGTATTACACCTGAATCAGCAGGATGACACACCTAGGTCACTAGTGTATTACACCTGAATCAGCAGGATGACACACCTGAATCAGCAGGATGACACACCTGGGTCACTAGTGTATTACACCTGAATCAGCAGGATGACACACCTGGGTCACTAGTGTATTACACCTGAATCAGCAGGATGACACACCTAGGTCACTAGTGTATTACACCTGAATCAGCAGGATGACACACCTGGGTCCCTAGTGTATTACACCTGAATCAGCAGGATGACACACCTGGGTCACTTTTGTATTACACCTGAATCAGCAGGATGACACACCTAGGTCCCTAGTGTATTACACCTGAATCAGCAGGATGACACATCTGGGTCACTAGTGTATTACACCTGAATCAGCAGGATGACACACCTGGGTCCCTAGTGTATTACACCTGAATCAGCAGGATGACACATCTGGGTCACTAGTGTATTACACCTGAATCAGCAGGATGACACACCTGGGTCACTAGTGTATTACACCTGAATCAGCAGGATGACACATCTGGGTCACTAGTGTATTACACCCGAATCAGAAGGATGACACACCTGGGTCCCTAGTGTATTACACCTGAATCAGCAGGATGACACATCTGGGTCACTAGTGTATTACACCTGAATCAGCAGGATGACACATCTGGGTCACTAGTGTATTACACCCGAATCAGCAGGATGACACACCTGGGTCCCTAGTGTATTACACCTGAATCAGCAGGAAGACACATCTGGGTCACTAGTGTATTACACCTGAATCAGCAGGATGACACATCTGGGTCACTAGTGTATTACACCTGAATCAGCAGGATGACACATCTGGGTCACTAGTGTATTACACCTGAATCAGCAGGATGACACACCTGGGTCACTAGTGTTTTACACCTGAATCAGCAGGATGACACACCTGGGTCACTAGTGTATTACACCTGAATCAGCAGGATGACACACCTGGGTCCCTTGTGTATTACACCTGAATCAGCAGGATGACACATCTGGGTCACTAGTGTATTACACCTGAATCAGCAGGATGACACATCTGAGTAACTAGTGTATTACACCTGAATCAGCAGGATGACACATCTGGATCACTAGTGTATTACACCTGAATCAGCAGGATGACACACCTGGGTCACTAGTGTATTACACCTGAATCAGCAGGATGACACACCTGGGTCACTAGTGTATTACACCTGAATCAGCAGGATGACACACCTGGGTCCCTAGTGTATTACACCTGAATCAGCAGGATGACACATCTGGGTAACTAGTGTATTACACCTGAATCAGCAGGATGACACACCTGGGTCACTAGTGTATTACACCTGAATCAGCAGGATGACACACCTGGGTCCCTAGTGTATTACACCTGAATCAGCAGGATGACACATCTGGGTAACTAGTGTATTACACCTGAATCAGCAGGATGACACACCTGGGTAACTAGTGTATTACACTTGAATCAGCAGGATGACACACCTGGGTCACTAGTGTATTACACCTGAATCAGCAGGATGACACACCTGGGTCCCTAGTGTATTACACCTGAATCGGCAGGATGACACACCTGGGTCACTAGTGTATTATACCTGAATCAGCAGGATGACACACCTGGATCACTAGTGTATTACACCTGAATCAGCAGGATGACACATCTGGGTCACTAGTGTATTACACCTGAATCAGCAGGATGACACATCTGGGTCACTAGTGTATTACACCTGAATCAGCAGGATGACACACCTGGGTCCCTAGTGTATTACACCTAAATAAGCAGGATGACACACCTGGGTCACTAGTGTATTACACCAGAATCAGCAGGATGACACACCTGGGTCACTAATGTATTACACCTGAATCAGCAGGATGACACACCTGGGTCACTAGTGTATTACACCTGAATCAGCAGGATGACACATCTGGGTCACTAGTGTATTACACCTGAATCAGCAGGATGACACACCTGGGTCACTAGTGTATTACACCTGAATCAGCAGGATGACACACCTGGGTCACTAGTGTATTACACCTGAATCAGCAGGATGACACACCTGGGTCCCTAGTGTATTACACCTGAATCAGCAGGATGACACATCTGGGTCACTAGTGTATTACACCTGAATCAGCAGGATGACACATCTGGGTCACTAGTGTATTACACCTCAATCAGCAGGATGACACACCTGGGTCACTAGTGTATTACTCCTGAATCAGCAGGATGACACATCTGGGTCACTAGTGTATTACACCTGAATCAGCAGGATGACACACCTGGGTCACTAGTGTATTACACCTGAATCAGCAGGATGACACAACTGGGTCCCTAGTGTATTACACCTGAATCAGCAGGATGACACACATGGGTCCCTAGTGTATTACACCTGAATCAGCAGGATGACATACCTTGGTCCCTAGTGAATTACACCTGAATCAGCAGGATGACACACCTGGGTCCCTAGTGTATTACACCTGAATCAGCAGGATGACACACCTGGGTCCCTAGTGTATTACACCTGAATCAGCAGGATGACACACCTGGGTCCCTAGTGTATTACACCTGAATCAGCAGGATGACACACCTGGGTCACTAGTGTATTACACCTGAATCAGCAGGATGACACACCTGGGTCCCTAGTGTATTACACCTGAATCAGCAGGATGACACATCTGGGTAACTAGTGTATTACACCTGAATCAGCAGGATGACACACCTGGGTCACTAGTGTATTACACCTGAATCAGCAGGATGACACATCTGGGTCACTAGTGTATTACACCCGAATCAGCAGGATAACACACCTGGGTCCCTAGTGTATTACACCTGAATCAGCAGGATGACACATCTGGGTCACTAATGTATTACACCTGAATCAGCAGGATGACACATCTGGGTCACTAGTGTATTACACCTGAATCAGCAGGATGACACATCTGGGTCACTAGTGTATTACACCTGAATCAGCAGGATGACACACCTGGGTCACTAGTGTTTTACACCTGAATCAGCAGGATGACACACCTGGGTCACTAGTGTATTACACCTGAATCAGCAGGATGACACACCTGGGTCCCTTGTGTATTACACCTGAATCAGCAGGATGACACATCTGGGTCACTAGTGTATTACACCTGAATCAGCAGGATGACACATCTGGGTAACTAGTGTATTACACCTGAATCAGCAGGATGACACATCTGGGTCACTAGTGTATTACACCTGAATCAGCAGGATGACACACCTGGGTCACTAGTGTATTACACCTGAATCAGCAGGATGACACACCTGGGTCACTAGTGTATTACACCTGAATCAGCAGGATGACACACCTGGGTCCCTAGTGTATTACACCTGAATCAGCAGGATGACACATCTGGGTAACTAGTGTATTACACCTGAATCAGCAGGATGACACACCTGGGTCACTAGTGTATTACACCTGAATCAGCAGGATGACACACCTGGGTCCCTAGTGTATTACACCTGAATCAGCAGGATGACACATCTGGGTAACTAGTGTATTACACCTGAATCAGCAGGATGACACACCTGGGTAACTAGTGTATTACACCTGAATCAGCAGGATGACACACCTGGGTCACTAGTGTATTACACCTGAATCGGCAGGATGACACACCTGGGTCCCTAGTGTATTACACCTGAATCGGCAGGATGACACACCTGGGTCACTAGTGTATTATACCTGAATCAGCAGGATGACACACCTGGATCACTAGTGTATTACACCTGAATCAGCAGGATGACACATCTGGGTCACTAGTGTATTACACCTGAATCAGCAGGATGACACATCTGGGTCACTAGTGTATTACACCTAAATCAGCAGGATGACACACCTGGGTCACTAGTGTATTACACCTGAATCAGCAGGATGACACACCTGGGTCCCTAGTGTATTACACCTAAATAAGCAGGATGACACACCTGGGTCACTAGTGTATTACACCTGAATCAGCAGGATGACACACCTGGGTCACTAATGTATTACACCTGAATCAGCAGGATGACACACCTGGGTCACTAGTGTATTACACCTGAATCAGCAGGATGACACATCTGGGTCACTAGTGTATTACACCTGAATCAGCAGGATGACACACCTGGGTCACTAGTGTATTACACCTGAATCAGCAGGATGACACACCTGGGTCACTAGTGTATTACACCTGAATCAGCAGGATGACACACCTGGGTCCCTAGTGTATTACACCTGAATCAGCAGGATGACACATCTGGGTCACTAGTGTATTACACCTGAATCAGCAGGATGACACATCTGGGTCACTAGTGTATTACACCTCAATCAGCAGGATGACACACCTGGGTCACTAGTGTATTACTCCTGAATCAGCAGGATGACACACCTGGGTCCCTTGTGTATTACACCTGAATCAGCAGGATGACACACCTGGGTCCCTAGTGTATTACACCTGAATCAGCAGGATGACACATCTGGGTCACTAGTGTATTACACCTGAATCAGCAGGATGACACACCTGGGTCACTAGTGTATTACACCTGAATCAGCAGGATGACACACCTGGGTCACTAGTGTATTACACCTGAATCAGCAGGATGACACACCTGGGTCCCTTGTGTATTACACCTGAATCAGCAGGATGACACATCTGGGTCACTAGTGTATTACACCTGAATCAGCAGGATGACACATCTGGGTAACTAGTGTATTACACCTGAATCAGCAGGATGACACATCTGGGTCACTAGTGTATTACACCTGAATCAGCAGGATGACACACCTGGGTCACTAGTGTATTACACCTGAATCAGCAGGATGACACACCTGGGTCACTAGTGTATTACACCTGAATCAGCAGGATGACACACCTGGGTCCCTAGTGTATTACACCTGAATCAGCAGGATGACACATCTGGGTCACTAGTGTATTACACCTGAATCAGCAGGATGACACACCTGGGTCCCTAGTGTATTACACCTGAATCAGCAGGATGACACACCTGGGTCCCTAGTGTATTACACCTGAATCAGCAGGATGACACACCTGGGTCACTTTTGTATTACACCTGAATCAGCAGGATGACACACCTGGGTCCCTAGTGTATTACACCTGAATCAGCAGGATGACACATCTGGGTCACTAGTGTATTACACCTGAATCAGCAGGATGACACACCTGGGTCCCTAGTGTATTATACCTCAATCAGCAGGATGACACACCTGGGTCACTAGTGTATTACTCCTCAATCAGCAGGATGACACATCTGGGTCACTAGTGTATTACACCTGAATCAGCAGGATGACACACCTGGGTCACTAGTGTATTACACCTGAATCAGCAGGATGACACACCTGGGTCACTAGTGTATTACACCTGAATCAGCAGGATGACACACCTGGGTCCCTAGTGTATTACACCTGAATCAGCAGGATGACACATCTGGGTCACTAGTGTATTACACCTGAATCAGCAGGATCACACACCTGGGTCACTAGTGTATTACACCTGAATCAGCAGGATGACACATCTGGGTCACTAGTGTATTACACCTGAATCAGCAGGATGACACACCTGAATCAGCAGGATGACACATCTGGGTCACTAGTGTATTACACCTGAATCAGCAGGATGACACACCTGGGTCACTAGTGTATTACACCTGAATCAGCAGGATGACACACCTAGGTCACTAGTGTATTACACCTGAATCAGCAGGATGACACACCTGGGTCCCTAGTGTATTACACCTGAATCAGCAGGATGACACACCTGGGTCACTAGTGTATTACACCTGAATCAGCAGGATGACACACCTGGGTCCCTAGTGTATTACACCTGAATCAGCAGGATGACACATCTGGGTCACTAGTGTATTACACCTGAATCAGCAGGATGAAACACCTGGGTCCCTAGTGTATTACACCTGAATCAGCAGGATGACACATCTGGGTCACTAGTGTATTACACCTGAATCAGCAGGATGACACACCTGGGTCACTAGTGTATTACACCTGAATCAGCAGGATGACACATCTGGGTCACTAGTGTATTACACCCGAATCAGCAGGATGACACACCTGGGTCCCTAGTGTATTACACCTGAATCAGCAGGATGACACATCTGGGTCACTAGTGTATTACACCTGAATCAGCAGGATGACACATCTGGGTCACTAGTGTATTACACCCGAATCAGCAGGATGACACACCTGGGTCCCTAGTGTATTACACCTGAATCATCAGGATGACACATCTGGGTCACTAGTGTATTACACCTGAATCAGCAGGATGACACACCTGGGTCCCTAGTGTATTACACCTGAATCAGCAGGATGACACATCTGGGTCACTAGTGTATTACACCTGAATCAGCAGGATGACACACCTGGGTCCCTAGTGTATTACACCTGAATCAGCAGGATGACACATCTGGGTCCCTAGTGTATTACACCTGAATCAGCAGGATGACACATCTGGGTCACTAGTGTATTACACCCGAATCAGCAGGATGACACACCTGGGTCCCTAGTGTATTACACCTGAATCAGCAGGATGACACATCTGGGTCACTAGTGTATTACACCTGAATCAGCAGGATGACACATCTGGGTCACTAGTGTATTACACCCGAATCAGCAGGATGACACACCTGGGTCCCTAGTGTATTACACCTGAATCAGCAGGATGACACATCTGGGTCACTAGTGTATTACACCTGAATCAGCAGGATGACACACCTGGGTCACTAGTGTATTACACCTGAATCAGCAGGATGACACATCTGGGTCACTAGTGTATTACACCTGAATCAGCAGGATGACACATCTGGGTCACTAGTGTATTACACCTGAATCAGCAGGATGACACATCTGGGTCACTAGTGTATTACACCTGAATCAGCAGGATGACACACCTGGGTCACTAGTGTATTACACCTGAATCAGCAGGATGACACACCTGGGTCACTAGTGTATTACACCTGAATCAGCAGGATGACACACCTGGGTCCCTTGTGTATTACACCTGAATCAGCAGGATGACACATCTGGGTCACTAGTGTATTACACCTGAATCAGCAGGATGACACATCTGGGTAACTAGTGTATTACACCTGAATCAGCAGGATGACACATCTGGGTCACTAGTGTATTACACCTGAATCAGCAGGATGACACACCTGGGTCACTAGTGTATTACACCTGAATCAGCAGGATGACACACCTGGGTCACTAGTGTATTACACCTGAATCAGCAGGATGACACACCCGGGTCCCTAGTGTATTACACCTGAATCAGCAGGATGACACATCTGGGTCACTAGTGTATTACACCTGAATCAGCAGGATGACACACCTGGGTCACTAGTGTATTACACCTGAATCAGCAGGATGACACATCTGGGTCACTAGTGTATTACACCTGAATCAGCAGGATGACACACCTGGGTCCCTAGTGTATTACACCTGAATCAGCAGGATGACTCATCTGGGTAACTAGTGTATTACACCTGAATCAGCAGGATGACACACCTGGGTCCCTAGTGTATTACACCTGAATCAGCAGGATGACACACCTGGGTCACTAGTGTATTACACCTGAATCAGCAGGATGACACATCTGGGTCCCTAGTGTATTACACCTGAATCAGCAGGATGACACATCTGGGTCACTAGTGTATTACACCTGAATCAGCAGGATGACACACCTGGGTCACTAGTGTATTACACCTGAATCAGCAGGATGACACACCTGGGTCCCTAGTGTATAACACCTGAATCAGCAGGATGACACACCTGAATCAGCAGGATGACACATCTGGGTCACTAGTGTATTACACCTGAATCAGCAGGATGACACAGCTAGGTCACTAGTGTATTACACCTGAATCAGCAGGATGACACACCTGAATCAGCAGGATGACACATCTGGGTCACTAGTTTATTACACCTGAATCATCAGGATGACACACCTGGGTCACTAGTGTATTACACCTGAATCAGCAGGATGACACACCTGTTTCACTAGTGTATTACACCTGAATCAGCAGGATGACACACCTGGGTCCCTAGTGTATTACACCTGAATCAGCAGGATGACACATCTGGGTCACTAGTGTATTACACCTGAATCAGCAGGATGACACACCTGGGTCACTAGTGTATTACACCTGAATCAGCAGGATGACACATCTGGGTCACTAGTGTATTACACCTGAATCAGCAGGATGACACACCTGGGTCCCTAGTGTATTACACCTGAATCAGCAGGATGACACACCTTGGTCACTAGTGAATTACACCTGAATCAGCAGGATGACACACCTGGGTCCCTAGTGTATTACTCCTGAATCAGCAGGATGACACACATGGGTCCCTAGTGTATTACACCTGAATCAGCAGGATGACACACATGGGTCCCTAGTGTATTACACCTGAATCAGCAGGATGACACACCTGGGTCCCTAGTGTATTACACCTGAATCAGCAGGATGACACACCTGAATCAGCAGGATGACACACCTGGGTCACTAGTGTATTACACCTGAATCAGCAGGATGACACACCTGGGTCACTAGTGTATTACACCTGAATCAGCAGGATGACACATCTGGGTCACTAGTGTATTACACCTGAATCAGCAGGATGACACACCTGGGTCCCTAGTGTATTACACCTGAATCAGCAGGATGACACACCTTGGTCACTAGTGAATTACACCTGAATCAGCAGGATGACACACCTGGGTCCCTAGTGTATTACTCCTGAATCAGCAGGATGACACACATGGGTCCCTAGTGTATTACACCTGAATCAGCAGGATGACACACATGGGTCCCTAGTGTATTACACCTGAATCAGCAGGATGACACACCTGGGTCCCTAGTGTATTACACCTGAATCAGCAGGATGACACACCTGAATCAGCAGGATGACACACCTGGGTCACTAGTGTATTACACCTGAATCAGCAGGATGACACACCTTGGTCACTAGTGAATTACACCTGAATCAGCAGGATGACACACCTGGGTCCCTAGTGTATTACACCTGAATCAGCAGGATGACACACATGGGTCCCTAGTGTATTACACCTGAATCAGCAGGATGACACACCTGGGTCCCTAGTGTATTACACCTGAATCAGCAGGATGACACACCTGAATCAGCAGGATGACACATCTGGGTCACTAGTGTATTATACCTGAATCAGCAGGATGACACACCTGGGTCACTAGTGTATTACACCTGAATCAGCAGGATGACACATCTGGGTCACTAGTGTATTACACCTGAATCAGCAGGATGACACACCTGGGTCCCTAGTGTATTACACCTGAATCAGCAGGATGACACACCTTGGTCACTAATGTATTACACCTGAATCAGCAGGATGACACACCTGGGTCCCTAGTGTATTACACCTGAATCAGCAGGATGACACACATGGGTCCCTAGTGTATTACACCTGAATCAGCAGGATGACACACCTCGGTCCCTAGTGTATTACACCTGAATCAGCAGGATGACACACCTGAATCAGCAGGATGACACACCTGGGTCACTAGTGTATTACACCTGAATCAGCAGGATGACACACATGGGTCCCTAGTGTATTACACCTGAATCAGCAGGATGACATATCTGGGTCACTAATGTATTACACCTGAATCAGCAGGATGACACACCTAGGTCACTAGTGTATTACACCTGAATCAGCAGGATGACACACCTGAATCAGCAGGATGACACATCTGGGTCACTAGTGTATTACACCTGAATCAGCAGGATGACACACCTAGGTCACTAGTGTATTACACCTGAATCAGCAGGATGACACACCTGAATCAGCAGGATGACACACATGGGTCACTAGTGTATTACACCTGAATCAGCAGGATGACACACCTGGGTCACTAGTGTATTACACCTGAATCAGCAGGATGACACACCTAGGTCACTAGTGTATTACACCTGAATCAGCAGGATGACACACCTGGGTCCCTAGTGTATTACACCTGAATCAGCAGGATGACACACCTGGGTCACTTTTGTATTACACCTGAATCAGCAGGATGACACACCTGGGTCCCTAGTGTATTACACCTGAATCAGCAGGATGACACATCTGGGTCACTAGTGTATTACACCTGAATCAGCAGGATGACACACCTGGGTCCCTAGTGTATTACACCTGAATCAGCAGGATGACACATCTGGGTCACTAGTGTATTACACCTGAATCAGCAGGATGACACACCTGGGTCACTAGTGTATTACACCTGAATCAGCAGGATGACACATCTGGGTCACTAGTGTATTACACCCGAATCAGCAGGATGACACACCTGGGTCCCTAGTGTATTACACCTGAATCAGCAGGATGACACATCTGGGTCACTAGTGTATTACACCTGAATCAGCAGGATGACACATCTGGGTCACTAGTGTATTACACCCGAATCAGCAGGATAACACACCTGGGTCCCTAGTGTATTACACCTGAATCAGCAGGATGACACATCTGGGTCACTAATGTATTACACCTGAATCAGCAGGATGACACATCTGGGTCACTAGTGTATTACACCTGAATCAGCAGGATGACACATCTGGGTCACTAGTGTATTACACCTGAATCAGCAGGATGACACACCTGGGTCACTAGTGTTTTACACCTGAATCAGCAGGATGACACACCTGGGTCACTAGTGTATTACACCTGAATCAGCAGGATGACACACCTGGGTCCCTTGTGTATTACACCTGAATCAGCAGGATGACACATCTGGGTCACTAGTGTATTACACCTGAATCAGCAGGATGACACATCTGGGTAACTAGTGTATTACACCTGAATCAGCAGGATGACACATCTGGGTCACTAGTGTATTACACCTGAATCAGCAGGATGACACACCTGGGTCCCTAGTGTATTACACCTGAATCAGCAGGATGACACACCTGGGTCACTAGTGTATTACACCTGAATCAGCAGGATGACACACCTGGGTCCCTAGTGTATTACACCTGAATCAGCAGGATGACACATCTGGGTAACTAGTGTATTACACCTGAATCAGCAGGATGACACACCTGGGTCACTAGTGTATTACACCTGAATCAGCAGGATGACACACCTGGGTCCCTAGTGTATTACACCTGAATCAGCAGGATGACACATCTGGGTAACTAGTGTATTACACCTGAATCAGCAGGATGACACACCTGGGTAACTAGTGTATTACACCTGAATCAGCAGGATGACACACCTGGGTCACTAGTGTATTACACCTGAATCAGCAGGATGACACACCTGGGTCCCTAGTGTATTACACCTGAATCGGCAGGATGACACACCTGGGTCACTAGTGTATTATACCTGAATCAGCAGGATGACACACCTGGATCACTAGTGTATTACACCTGAATCAGCAGGATGACACATCTGGGTCACTAGTGTATTACACCTGAATCAGCAGGATGACACATCTGGGTCACTAGTGTATTACACCTAAATCAGCAGGATGACACACCTGGGTCACTAGTGTATTACACCTGAATCAGCAGGATGACACACCTGGGTCCCTAGTGTATTACACCTAAATAAGCAGGATGACACACCTGGGTCACTAGTGTATTACACCTGAATCAGCAGGATGACACACCTGGGTCACTAATGTATTACACCTGAATCAGCAGGATGACACACCTGGGTCACTAGTGTATTACACCTGAATCAGCAGGATGACACATCTGGGTCACTAGTGTATTACACCTGAATCAGCAGGATGACACACCTGGGTCACTAGTGTATTACACCTGAATCAGCAGGATGACACACCTGGGTCACTAGTGTATTACACCTGAATCAGCAGGATGACACACCTGGGTCCCTAGTGTATTACACCTGAATCAGCAGGATGACACATCTGGGTCACTAGTGTATTACACCTGAATCAGCAGGATGACACATCTGGGTCACTAGTGTATTACACCTCAATCAGCAGGATGACACACCTGGGTCACTAGTGTATTACTCCTGAATCAGCAGGATGACACACCTGGGTCCCTTGTGTATTACACCTGAATCAGCAGGATGACACACCTGGGTCCCTAGTGTATTACACCTGAATCAGCAGGATGACACATCTGGGTCACTAGTGTATTACACCTGAATCAGCAGGATGACACACCTGGGTCACTAGTGTATTACACCTGAATCAGCAGGATGACACACCTGGGTCACTAGTGTATTACACCTGAATCAGCAGGATGACACACCTGGGTCCCTTGTGTATTACACCTGAATCAGCAGGATGACACATCTGGGTCACTAGTGTATTACACCTGAATCAGCAGGATGACACACCTGGGTCACTAGTGTATTACACCTGAATCAGCAGGATGACACACCTGGGTCACTAGTGTATTACACCTGAATCAGCAGGATGACACACCTGGGTCCCTAGTGTATTACACCTGAATCAGCAGGATGACACATCTGGGTCACTAGTGTATTACACCTGAATCAGCAGGATGACACACCTGGGTCCCTAGTGTATTACACCTGAATCAGCAGGATGACACACCTGGGTCCCTAGTGTATTACACCTGAATCAGCAGGATGACACACCTGGGTCACTTTTGTATTACACCTGAATCAGCAGGATGACACACCTGGGTCCCTAGTGTATTACACCTGAATCAGCAGGATGACACATCTGGGTCACTAGTGTATTACACCTGAATCAGCAGGATGACACACCTCGGTCCCTAGTGTATTACACCTCAATCAGCAGGATGACACACCTGGGTCACTAGTGTATTACTCCTGAATCAGCAGGATGACACATCTGGGTCACTAGTGTATTACACCTGAATCAGCAGGATGACACACCTGGGTCACTAGTGTATTACACCTGAATCAGCAGGATGACACACCTGGGTCACTAGTGTATTACACCTGAATCAGCAGGATGACAGACCTGGGTCCCTAGTGTATTACACCTGAATCAGCAGGATGACACATCTGGGTCACTAGTGTATTACACCTGAATCAGCAGGATCACACACCTGGGTCACTAGTGTATTACACCTGAATCAGCAGGATGACACATCTGGGTCACTAGTGTATTACACCTGAATCAGCAGGATGACACACCTAGGTCACTAGTGTATTACACCTGAATCAGCAGGATGACACACCTGAATCAGCAGGATGACACATCTGGGTCACTAGTGTATTACACCTGAATCAGCAGGATGACACACCTGGGTCACTAGTGTATTACACCTGAATCAGCAGGATGACACACCTAGGTCACTAGTGTATTACACCTGAATCAGCAGGATGACACACCTGGGTCCCTAGTGTATTACACCTGAATCAGCAGGATGACACACCTGGGTCACTAGTGTATTACACCTGAATCAGCAGGATGACACACCTGGGTCCCTAGTGTATTACACCTGAATCAGCAGGATGACACATCTGGGTCACTAGTGTATTACACCTGAATCAGCAGGATGAAACACCTGGGTCCCTAGTGTATTACACCTGAATCAGCAGGATGACACATCTGGGTCACTAGTGTATTACACCTGAATCAGCAGGATGACACACCTGGGTCACTAGTGTATTACACCTGAATCAGCAGGATGACACATCTGGGTCACTAGTGTATTACACCCGAATCAGCAGGATGACACACCTGGGTCCCTAGTGTATTACACCTGAATCAGCAGGATGACACATCTGGGTCACTAGTGTATTACACCTGAATCAGCAGGATGACACATCTGGGTCACTAGTGTATTACACCCGAATCAGCAGGATGACACACCTGGGTCCCTAGTGTATTACACCTGAATCATCAGGATGACACATCTGGGTCACTAGTGTATTACACCTGAATCAGCAGGATGACACACCTGGGTCCCTAGTGTATTACACCTGAATCAGCAGGATGACACATCTGGGTCACTAGTGTATTACACCTGAATCAGCAGGATGACACATCTGGGTCACTAGTGTATTACACCTGAATCAGCAGGATGACACATCTGGGTCACTAGTGTATTACACCTGAATCAGCAGGATGACACACCTGGGTCACTAGTGTATTACACCTGAATCAGCAGGATGACACATCTGGGTCACTAGTGTATTACACCCGAATCAGCAGGATGACACACCTGGGTCCCTAGTGTATTACACCTGAATCATCAGGATGACACATCTGGGTCACTAGTGTATTACACCTGAATCAGCAGGATGACACACCTGGGTCCCTAGTGTATTACACCTGAATCAGCAGGATGACACATCTGGGTCCCTAGTGTATTACACCTGAATCAGCAGGATGACACATCTGGGTCACTAGTGTATTACACCCGAATCAGCAGGATGACACACCTGGGTCCCTAGTGTATTACACCTGAATCAGCAGGATGACACATCTGGGTCACTAGTGTATTACACCTGAATCAGCAGGATGACACATCTGGGTCACTAGTGTATTACACCCGAATCAGCAGGATGACACACCTGGGTCCCTAGTGTATTACACCTGAATCAGCAGGATGACACATCTGGGTCACTAGTGTATTACACCTGAATCAGCAGGATGACACACCTGGGTCACTAGTGTATTACACCTGAATCAGCAGGATGACACATCTGGGTCACTAGTGTATTACACCTGAATCAGCAGGATGACACATCTGGGTCACTAGTGTATTACACCTGAATCAGCAGGATGACACATCTGGGTCACTAGTGTATTACACCTGAATCAGCAGGATGACACACCTGGGTCACTAGTGTATTACACCTGAATCAGCAGGATGACACACCTGGGTCACTAGTGTATTACACCTGAATCAGCAGGATGACACACCTGGGTCCCTTGTGTATTACACCTGAATCAGCAGGATGACACATCTGGGTCACTAGTGTATTACACCTGAATCAGCAGGATGACACATCTGGGTAACTAGTGTATTACACCTGAATCAGCAGGATGACACATCTGGGTCACTAGTGTATTACACCTGAATCAGCAGGATGACACACCTGGGTCACTAGTGTATTACACCTGAATCAGCAGGATGACACACCTGGGTCACTAGTGTATTACACCTGAATCAGCAGGATGACACACCCGGGTCCCTAGTGTATTACACCTGAATCAGCAGGATGACACATCTGGGTCACTAGTGTATTACACCTGAATCAGCAGGATGACACACCTGGGTCACTAGTGTATTACACCTGAATCAGCAGGATGACACATCTGGGTCACTAGTGTATTACACCTGAATCAGCAGGATGACACACCTGGGTCCCTAGTGTATTACACCTGAATCAGCAGGATGACTCATCTGGGTAACTAGTGTATTACACCTGAATCAGCAGGATGACACACCTGGGTCCCTAGTGTATTACACCTGAATCAGCAGGATGACACACCTGGGTCACTAGTGTATTACACCTGAATCAGCAGGATGACACATCTGGGTCCCTAGTGTATTACACCTGAATCAGCAGGATGACACATCTGGGTCACTAGTGTATTACACCTGAATCAGCAGGATGACACACCTGGGTCACTAGTGTATTACACCTGAATCAGCAGGATGACACACCTGGGTCCCTAGTGTATAACACCTGAATCAGCAGGATGACACACCTGAATCAGCAGGATGACACATCTGGGTCACTAGTGTATTACACCTGAATCAGCAGGATGACACAGCTAGGTCACTAGTGTATTACACCTGAATCAGCAGGATGACACACCTGAATCAGCAGGATGACACATCTGGGTCACTAGTTTATTACACCTGAATCATCAGGATGACACACCTGGGTCACTAGTGTATTACACCTGAATCAGCAGGATGACACACCTGTTTCACTAGTGTATTACACCTGAATCAGCAGGATGACACACCTGGGTCCCTAGTGTATTACACCTGAATCAGCAGGATGACACATCTGGGTCACTAGTGTATTACACCTGAATCAGCAGGATGACACACCTGGGTCACTAGTGTATTACACCTGAATCAGCAGGATGACACATCTGGGTCACTAGTGTATTACACCTGAATCAGCAGGATGACACACCTGGGTCCCTAGTGTATTACACCTGAATCAGCAGGATGACACACCTTGGTCACTAGTGAATTACACCTGAATCAGCAGGATGACACACCTGGGTCCCTAGTGTATTACTCCTGAATCAGCAGGATGACACACATGGGTCCCTAGTGTATTACACCTGAATCAGCAGGATGACACACATGGGTCCCTAGTGTATTACACCTGAATCAGCAGGATGACACACCTGGGTCCCTAGTGTATTACACCTGAATCAGCAGGATGACACACCTGAATCAGCAGGATGACACACCTGGGTCACTAGTGTATTACACCTGAATCAGCAGGATGACACACCTGGGTCACTAGTGTATTACACCTGAATCAGCAGGATGACACATCTGGGTCACTAGTGTATTACACCTGAATCAGCAGGATGACACACCTGGGTCCCTAGTGTATTACACCTGAATCAGCAGGATGACACACCTTGGTCACTAGTGAATTACACCTGAATCAGCAGGATGACACACCTGGGTCCCTAGTGTATTACTCCTGAATCAGCAGGATGACACACATGGGTCCCTAGTGTATTACACCTGAATCAGCAGGATGACACACATGGGTCCCTAGTGTATTACACCTGAATCAGCAGGATGACACACCTGGGTCCCTAGTGTATTACACCTGAATCAGCAGGATGACACACCTGAATCAGCAGGATGACACACCTGGGTCACTAGTGTATTACACCTGAATCAGCAGGATGACACACCTTGGTCACTAGTGAATTACACCTGAATCAGCAGGATGACACACCTGGGTCCCTAGTGTATTACACCTGAATCAGCAGGATGACACACATGGGTCCCTAGTGTATTACACCTGAATCAGCAGGATGACACACCTGGGTCCCTAGTGTATTACACCTGAATCAGCAGGATGACACACCTGAATCAGCAGGATGACACATCTGGGTCACTAGTGTATTACACCTGAATCAGCAGGATGACACACCTAGGTCACTAGTGTATTACACCTGAATCAGCAGGATGACACACCTGAATCAGCAGGATGACACATCTGGGTCACTAGTGTATTATACCTGAATCAGCAGGATGACACACCTGGGTCACTAGTGTATTACACCTGAATCAGCAGGATGACACATCTGGGTCACTAGTGTATTACACCTGAATCAGCAGGATGACACACCTGGGTCCCTAGTGTATTACACCTGAATCAGCAGGATGACACACCTTGGTCACTAATGTATTACACCTGAATCAGCAGGATGACACACCTGGGTCCCTAGTGTATTACACCTGAATCAGCAGGATGACACACATGGGTCCCTAGTGTATTACACCTGAATCAGCAGGATGACACACCTCGGTCCCTAGTGTATTACACCTGAATCAGCAGGATGACACACCTGAATCAGCAGGATGACACACCTGGGTCACTAGTGTATTACACCTGAATCAGCAGGATGACACACATGGGTCCCTAGTGTATTACACCTGAATCAGCAGGATGACACATCTGGGTCACTAATGTATTACACCTGAATCAGCAGGATGACACACCTAGGTCACTAGTGTATTACACCTGAATCAGCAGGATGACACACCTGAATCAGCAGGATGACACATCTGGGTCACTAGTGTATTACACCTGAATCAGCAGGATGACACACCTAGGTCACTAGTGTATTACACCTGAATCAGCAGGATGACACACCTGAATCAGCAGGATGACACACCTGGGTCACTAGTGTATTACACCTGAATCAGCAGGATGACACACCTGGGTCACTAGTGTATTACACCTGAATCAGCAGGATGACACACCTAGGTCACTAGTGTATTACACCTGAATCAGCAGGATGACACACCTGGGTCCCTAGTGTATTACACCTGAATCAGCAGGATGACACACCTGGGTCACTTTTGTATTACACCTGAATCAGCAGGATGACACACCTGGGTCCCTAGTGTATTACACCTGAATCAGCAGGATGACACATCTGGGTCACTAGTGTATTACACCTGAATCAGCAGGATGACACACCTGGGTCCCTAGTGTATTACACCTGAATCAGCAGGATGACACATCTGGGTCACTAGTGTATTACACCTGAATCAGCAGGATGACACACCTGGGTCACTAGTGTATTACACCTGAATCAGCAGGATGACACATCTGGGTCACTAGTGTATTACACCCGAATCAGCAGGATGACACACCTGGGTCCCTAGTGTATTACACCTGAATCAGCAGGATGACACATCTGGGTCACTAGTGTATTACACCTGAATCAGCAGGATGACACATCTGGGTCACTAGTGTATTACACCCGAATCAGCAGGATAACACACCTGGGTCCCTAGTGTATTACACCTGAATCAGCAGGATGACACATCTGGGTCACTAATGTATTACACCTGAATCAGCAGGATGACACATCTGGGTCACTAGTGTATTACACCTGAATCAGCAGGATGACACATCTGGGTCACTAGTGTATTACACCTGAATCAGCAGGATGACACACCTGGGTCACTAGTGTTTTACACCTGAATCAGCAGGATGACACACCTGGGTCACTAGTGTATTACACCTGAATCAGCAGGATGACACACCTGGGTCCCTTGTGTATTACACCTGAATCAGCAGGATGACACATCTGGGTCACTAGTGTATTACACCTGAATCAGCAGGATGACACATCTGGGTAACTAGTGTATTACACCTGAATCAGCAGGATGACACATCTGGGTCACTAGTGTATTACACCTGAATCAGCAGGATGACACACCTGGGTCACTAGTGTATTACACCTGAATCAGCAGGATGACACACCTGGGTCACTAGTGTATTACACCTGAATCAGCAGGATGACACACCTGGGTCCCTAGTGTATTACACCTGAATCAGCAGGATGACACATCTGGGTAACTAGTGTATTACACCTGAATCAGCAGGATGACACACCTGGGTCACTAGTGTATTACACCTGAATCAGCAGGATGACACACCTGGGTCCCTAGTGTATTACACCTGAATCAGCAGGATGACACATCTGGGTAACTAGTGTATTACACCTGAATCAGCAGGATGACACACCTGGGTAACTAGTGTATTACACCTGAATCAGCAGGATGACACACCTGGGTCACTAGTGTATTACACCTGAATCAGCAGGATGACACACCTGGGTCCCTAGTGTATTACACCTGAATCGGCAGGATGACACACCTGGGTCACTAGTGTATTATACCTGAATCAGCAGGATGACACACCTGGATCACTAGTGTATTACACCTGAATCAGCAGGATGACACATCTGGGTCACTAGTGTATTACACCTGAATCAGCAGGATGACACATCTGGGTCACTAGTGTATTACACCTAAATCAGCAGGATGACACACCTGGGTCACTAGTGTATTACACCTGAATCAGCAGGATGACACACCTGGGTCCCTAGTGTATTACACCTAAATAAGCAGGATGACACACCTGGGTCACTAGTGTATTACACCTGAATCAGCAGGATGACACACCTGGGTCACTAATGTATTACACCTGAATCAGCAGGATGACACACCTGGGTCACTAGTGTATTACACCTGAATCAGCAGGATGACACATCTGGGTCACTAGTGTATTACACCTGAATCAGCAGGATGACACACCTGGGTCACTAGTGTATTACACCTGAATCAGCAGGATGACACACCTGGGTCACTAGTGTATTACACCTGAATCAGCAGGATGACACACCTGGGTCCCTAGTGTATTACACCTGAATCAGCAGGATGACACATCTGGGTCACTAGTGTATTACACCTGAATCAGCAGGATGACACATCTGGGTCACTAGTGTATTACACCTCAATCAGCAGGATGACACACCTGGGTCACTAGTGTATTACTCCTGAATCAGCAGGATGACACACCTGGGTCCCTTGTGTATTACACCTGAATCAGCAGGATGACACACCTGGGTCCCTAGTGTATTACACCTGAATCAGCAGGATGACACATCTGGGTCACTAGTGTATTACACCTGAATCAGCAGGATGACACACCTGGGTCACTAGTGTATTACACCTGAATCAGCAGGATGACACACCTCGGTCACTAGTGTATTACACCTGAATCAGCAGGATGACACACCTGGGTCCCTTGTGTATTACACCTGAATCAGCAGGATGACACATCTGGGTCACTAGTGTATTACACCTGAATCAGCAGGATGACACATCTGGGTAACTAGTGTATTACACCTGAATCAGCAGGATGACACATCTGGGTCACTAGTGTATTACACCTGAATCAGCAGGATGACACACCTGGGTCACTAGTGTATTACACCTGAATCAGCAGGATGACACACCTGGGTCACTAGTGTATTACACCTGAATCAGCAGGATGACACACCTGGGTCCCTAGTGTATTACACCTGAATCAGCAGGATGACACATCTGGGTAACTAGTGTATTACACCTGAATCAGCAGGATGACACATCTGGGTAACTAGTGTATTACACCTGAATCAGCAGGATGACACATCTGGGTCACTAGTGTATTACACCTGAATCAGCAGGATGACACACCTGGGTCACTAGTGTATTACACCTGAATCAGCAGGATGACACACCTGGGTCACTAGTGTATTACACCTGAATCAGCAGGATGACACACCTGGGTCCCTAGTGTATTACACCTGAATCAGCAGGATGACACATCTGGGTAACTAGTGTATTACACCTGAATCAGCAGGATGACACACCTGGGTCACTAGTGTATTACACCTGAATCAGCAGGATGACACACCTGGGTCCCTAGTGTATTACACCTGAATCAGCAGGATGACACATCTGGGTCACTAGTGTATTACACCTGAATCAGCAGGATGACACATCTGGGTCACTAGTGTATTACACCTCAATCAGCAGGATGACACACCTGGGTCACTAGTGTATTACTCCTGAATCAGCAGGATGACACACCTGGGTCCCTTGTGTATTACACCTGAATCAGCAGGATGACACATCTGGGTCACTAGTGTATTACACCTGAATCAGCAGGATGACACACCTGGGTCCCTAGTGTATTACACCTGAATCAGCAGGATGACACACCTGGGTCACTAGTGTATTACACCTGAATCAGCAGGATGACACATCTGGGTCCCTAGTGTATTACACCTGAATCAGCAGGATGACACATCTGGGTCACTAGTGTATTACACCTGAATCAGCAGGATGACACACCTGGGTCACTAGTGTATTACACCTGAATCAGCAGGATGACACACCTGGGTCCCTAGTGTATAACACCTGAATCAGCAGGATGACACACCTGAATCAGCAGGATGACACATCTGGGTCACTAGTGTATTACACCTGAATCAGCAGGATGACACAGCTAGGTCACTAGTGTATTACACCTGAATCAGCAGGATGACACACCTGAATCAGCAGGATGACACATCTGGGTCACTAGTGTATTACACCTGAATCAGCAGGATGACACACCTGGGTCACTAGTGTATTACACCTGAATCAGCAGGATGACACACCTGTTTCACTAGTGTATTACACCTGAATCAGCAGGATGACACACCTGGGTCCCTAGTGTATTACACCTGAATCAGCAGGATGACACATCTGGGTCACTAGTGTATTACACCTGAATCAGCAGGATGACACACCTGGGTCCCTAGTGTATTACACCTGAATCAGCAGGATGACACACCTTGGTCACTAGTGAATTACACCTGAATCAGCAGGATGACACACCTGGGTCCCTAGTGTATTACTCCTGAATCAGCAGGATGACACACATGGGTCCCTAGTGTATTACACCTGAATCAGCAGGATGACACACATGGGTCCCTAGTGTATTACACCTGAATCAGCAGGATGACACACCTGGGTCCCTAGTGTATTACACCTGAATCAGCAGGATGACACACCTGAATCAGCAGGATGACACACCTGGGTCACTAGTGTATTACACCTGAATCAGCAGGATGACACACCTTGGTCACTAGTGAATTACACCTGAATCAGCAGGATGACACACCTGGGTCCCTAGTGTATTACACCTGAATCAGCAGGATGACACACATGGGTCCCTAGTGTATTACACCTGAATCAGCAGGATGACACACCTGGGTCCCTAGTGTATTACACCTGAATCAGCAGGATGACTCATCTGGGTAACTAGTGTATTACACCTGAATCAGCAGGATGACACACCTGGGTCCCTAGTGTATTACACCTGAATCAGCAGGATGACACACCTGGGTCACTAGTGTATTACACCTGAATCAGCAGGATGACACATCTGGGTCCCTAGTGTATTACACCTGAATCAGCAGGATGACACATCTGGGTCACTAGTGTATTACACCTGAATCAGCAGGATGACACACCTGGGTCACTAGTGTATTACACCTGAATCAGCAGGATGACACACCTGGGTCCCTAGTGTATAACACCTGAATCAGCAGGATGACACACCTGAATCAGCAGGATGACACATCTGGGTCACTAGTGTATTACACCTGAATCAGCAGGATGACACAGCTAGGTCACTAGTGTATTACACCTGAATCAGCAGGATGACACACCTGAATCAGCAGGATGACACATCTGGGTCACTAGTGTATTACACCTGAATCAGCAGGATGACACACCTGGGTCACTAGTGTATTACACCTGAATCAGCAGGATGACACACCTGTTTCACTAGTGTATTACACCTGAATCAGCAGGATGACACACCTGGGTCCCTAGTGTATTACACCTGAATCAGCAGGATGACACATCTGGGTCACTAGTGTATTACACCTGAATCAGCAGGATGACACACCTGGGTCACTAGTGTATTACACCTGAATCAGCAGGATGACACATCTGGGTCACTAGTGTATTACACCTGAATCAGCAGGATGACACACCTGGGTCCCTAGTGTATTACACCTGAATCAGCAGGATGACACACCTTGGTCACTAGTGAATTACACCTGAATCAGCAGGATGACACACCTGGGTCCCTAGTGTATTACTCCTGAATCAGCAGGATGACACACATGGGTCCCTAGTGTATTACACCTGAATCAGCAGGATGACACACATGGGTCCCTAGTGTATTACACCTGAATCAGCAGGATGACACACCTGGGTCCCTAGTGTATTACACCTGAATCAGCAGGATGACACACCTGAATCAGCAGGATGACACACCTGGGTCACTAGTGTATTACACCTGAATCAGCAGGATGACACACCTTGGTCACTAGTGAATTACACCTGAATCAGCAGGATGACACACCTGGGTCCCTAGTGTATTACACCTGAATCAGCAGGATGACACACATGGGTCCCTAGTGTATTACACCTGAATCAGCAGGATGACACACCTGGGTCCCTAGTGTATTACACCTGAATCAGCAGGATGACACACCTGAATCAGCAGGATGACACATCTGGGTCACTAGTGTATTACACCTGAATCAGCAGGATGACACACCTAGGTCACTAGTGTATTACACCTAAATCAGCAGGATGACACACCTGAATCAGCAGGATGACACATCTGGGTCACTAGTGTATTATACCTGAATCAGCAGGATGACACACCTGGGTCACTAGTGTATTACACCTGAATCAGCAGGATGACACATCTGGGTCACTAGTGTATTACACCTGAATCAGCAGGATGACACACCTGGGTCCCTAGTGTATTACACCTGAATCAGCAGGATGACACACCTTGGTCACTAATGTATTACACCTGAATCAGCAGGATGACACACCTGGGTCCCTAGTGTATTACACCTGAATCAGCAGGATGACACACCTGGGTCCCTAGTGTATTACACCTGAATCAGCAGGATGACACACCTGGGTCACTTTTGTATTACACCTGAATCAGCAGGATGACACACCTGGGTCCCTAGTGTATTACACCTGAATCAGCAGGATGACACATCTGGGTCACTAGTGTATTACACCTGAATCAGCAGGATGACACACCTGGGTCCCTAGTGTATTACACCTGAATCAGCAGGATGACACATCTGGGTCACTAGTGTATTACACCTGAATCAGCAGGATGACACACCTGGGTCACTAGTGTATTACACCTGAATCAGCAGGATGACACATCTGGGTCACTAGTGTATTACACCCGAATCAGCAGGATGACACACCTGGGTCCCTAGTGTATTACACCTGAATCAGCAGGATGACACATCTGGGTCACTAGTGTATTACACCTGAATCAGCAGGATGACACATCTGGGTCACTAGTGTATTACACCCGAATCAGCAGGATAACACACCTGGGTCCCTAGTGTATTACACCTGAATCAGCAGGATGACACATCTGGGTCACTAATGTATTACACCTGAATCAGCAGGATGACACATCTGGGTCACTAGTGTATTACACCTGAATCAGCAGGATGACACATCTGGGTCACTAGTGTATTACACCTGAATCAGCAGGATGACACACCTGGGTCACTAGTGTTTTACACCTGAATCAGCAGGATGACACACCTGGGTCACTAGTGTATTACACCTGAATCAGCAGGATGACACACCTGGGTTCCTTGTGTATTACACCTGAATCAGCAGGATGACACATCTGGGTCACTAGTGTATTACACCTGAATCAGCAGGATGACACATCTGGGTAACTAGTGTATTACACCTGAATCAGCAGGATGACACATCTGGGTCACTAGTGTATTACACCTGAATCAGCAGGATGACACACCTGGGTCACTAGTGTATTACACCTGAATCAGCAGGATGACACACCTGGGTCACTAGTGTATTACACCTGAATCAGCAGGATGACACACCTGGGTCCCTAGTGTATTACACCTGAATCAGCAGGATGACACATCTGGGTAACTAGTGTATTACACCTGAATCAGCAGGATGACACACCTGGGTCACTAGTGTATTACACCTGAATCAGCAGGATGACACACCTGGGTCCCTAGTGTATTACACCTGAATCAGCAGGATGACACATCTGGGTAACTAGTGTATTACACCTGAATCAGCAGGATGACACACCTGGGTAACTAGTGTATTACACCTGAATCAGCAGGATGACACACCTGGGTCACTAGTGTATTACACCTGAATCAGCAGGATGACACACCTGGGTCCCTAGTGTATTACACCTGAATCGGCAGGATGACACACCTGGGTCACTAGTGTATTATACCTGAATCAGCAGGATGACACACCTGGATCACTAGTGTATTACACCTGAATCAGCAGGATGACACATCTGGGTCACTAGTGTATTACACCTGAATCAGCAGGATGACACATCTGGGTCACTAGTGTATTACACCTAAATCAGCAGGATGACACACCTGGGTCACTAGTGTATTACACCTGAATCAGCAGGATGACACACCTGGGTCCCTAGTGTATTACACCTAAATAAGCAGGATGACACACCTGGGTCACTAGTGTATTACACCTGAATCAGCAGGATGACACACCTGTGTCACTAATGTATTACACCTGAATCAGCAGGATGACACACCTGGGTCACTAGTGTATTACACCTGAATCAGCAGGATGACACATCTGGGTCACTAGTGTATTACACCTGAATCAGCAGGATGACACACCTGGGTCACTAGTGTATTACACCTGAATCAGCAGGATGACACACCTGGGTCCCTAGTGTATTACACCTGAATCAGCAGGATGACACACCTGGGTCCCTAGTGTATTACACCTGAATCAGCAGGATGACACATCTGGGTCACTAGTGTATTACACCTGAATCAGCAGGATGACACATCTGGGTCACTAGTGTATTACACCTCAATCAGCAGGATGACACACCTGGGTCACTAGTGTATTACTCCTGAATCAGCAGGATGACACACCTGGGTCCCTTGTGTATTACACCTGAATCAGCAGGATGACACACCTGGGTCCCTAGTGTATTACACCTGAATCAGCAGGATGACACATCTGGGTCACTAGTGTATTACACCTGAATCAGCAGGATGACACACCTGGGTCACTAGTGTATTACACCTGAATCAGCAGGATGACACACCTGGGTCACTAGTGTATTACACCTGAATCAGCAGGATGACACACCTGGGTCCCTTGTGTATGACACCTGAATCAGCAGGATGACACATCTGGGTCACTAGTGTATTACACCTGAATCAGCAGGATGACACATCTGGGTAACTAGTGTATTACACCTGAATCAGCAGGATGACACATCTGGGTCACTAGTGTATTACACCTGAATCAGCAGGATGACACACCTGGGTCACTAGTGTATTACACCTGAATCAGCAGGATGACACACCTGGGTCACTAGTGTATTACACCTGAATCAGCAGGATGACACACCTGGGTCCCTAGTGTATTACACCTGAATCAGCAGGATGACACATCTGGGTAACTAGTGTATTACACCTGAATCAGCAGGATGACACATCTGGGTAACTAGTGTATTACACCTGAATCAGCAGGATGACACATCTGGGTCACTAGTGTATTACACCTGAATCAGCAGGATGACACACCTGGGTCACTAGTGTATTACACCTGAATCAGCAGGATGACACACCTGGGTCACTAGTGTATTACACCTGAATCAGCAGGATGACACACCTGGGTCCCTAGTGTATTACACCTGAATCAGCAGGATGACACATCTGGGTAACTAGTGTATTACACCTGAATCAGCAGGATGACACACCTGGGTCACTAGTGTATTACACCTGAATCAGCAGGATGACACACCTGGGTCCCTAGTGTATTACACCTGAATCAGCAGGATGACACATCTGGGTCACTAGTGTATTACACCTGAATCAGCAGGATGACACATCTGGGTCACTAGTGTATTACACCTCAATCAGCAGGATGACACACCTGGGTCACTAGTGTATTACTCCTGAATCAGCAGGATGACACACCTGGGTCCCTTGTGTATTACACCTGAATCAGCAGGATGACACACCTGGGTCCCTAGTGTATTACACCTGAATCAGCAGGATGACACATCTGGGTCACTAGTGTATTACACCTGAATCAGCAGGATGACACACCTGGGTCACTAGTGTATTACACCTGAATCAGCAGGATGACACACCTGGGTCACTAGTGTATTACACCTGAATCAGCAGGATGACACACCTGGGTCCCTTGTGTATTACACCTGAATCAGCAGGATGACACATCTGGGTCACTAGTGTATTACACCTGAATCAGCAGGATGACACACCTGGGTCCCTAGTGTATTACACCTGAATCAGCAGGATGACACACCTGGGTCACTAGTGTATTACACCTGAATCAGCAGGATGACACATCTGGGTCCCTAGTGTATTACACCTGAATCAGCAGGATGACACATCTGGGTCACTAGTCTATTACACCTGAATCAGCAGGATGACACACCTGGGTCACTAGTGTATTACACCTGAATCAGCAGGATGACACACCTGGGTCCCTAGTGTATAACACCTGAATCAGCAGGATGACACACCTGAATCAGCAGGATGACACATCTGGGTCACTAGTGTATTACACCTGAATCAGCAGGATGACACAGCTAGGTCACTAGTGTATTACACCTGAATCAGCAGGATGACACACCTGAATCAGCAGGATGACACATCTGGGTCACTAGTGTATTACACCTGAATCAGCAGGATGACACACCTGGGTCACTAGTGTATTACACCTGAATCAGCAGGATGACACACCTGTTTCACTAGTGTATTACACCTGAATCAGCAGGATGACACACCTGGGTCCCTAGTGTATTACACCTGAATCAGCAGGATGACACATCTGGGTCACTAGTGTATTACACCTGAATCAGCAGGATGACACACCTGGGTCCCTAGTGTATTACACCTGAATCAGCAGGATGACACACCTTGGTCACTAGTGAATTACACCTGAATCAGCAGGATGACACACCTGGGTCCCTAGTGTATTACTCCTGAATCAGCAGGATGACACACATGGGTCCCTAGTGTATTACACCTGAATCAGCAGGATGACACACATGGGTCCCTAGTGTATTACACCTGAATCAGCAGGATGACACACCTGGGTCCCTAGTGTATTACACCTGAATCAGCAGGATGACACACCTGAATCAGCAGGATGACACACCTGGGTCACTAGTGTATTACACCTGAATCAGCAGGATGACACACCTTGGTCACTAGTGAATTACACCTGAATCAGCAGGATGACACACCTGGGTCCCTAGTGTATTACACCTGAATCAGCAGGATGACACACATGGGTCCCTAGTGTATTACACCTGAATCAGCAGGATGACACACCTGGGTCCCTAGTGTATTACACCTGAATCAGCAGGATGACTCATCTGGGTAACTAGTGTATTACACCTGAATCAGCAGGATGACACACCTGGGTCCCTAGTGTATTACACCTGAATCAGCAGGATGACACACCTGGGTCACTAGTGTATTACACCTGAATCAGCAGGATGACACATCTGGGTCCCTAGTGTATTACACCTGAATCAGCAGGATGACACATCTGGGTCACTAGTGTATTACACCTGAATCAGCAGGATGACACACCTGGGTCACTAGTGTATTACACCTGAATCAGCAGGATGACACACCTGGGTCCCTAGTGTATAACACCTGAATCAGCAGGATGACACACCTGAATCAGCAGGATGACACATCTGGGTCACTAGTGTATTACACCTGAATCAGCAGGATGACACAGCTAGGTCACTAGTGTATTACACCTGAATCAGCAGGATGACACACCTGAATCAGCAGGATGACACATCTGGGTCACTAGTGTATTACACCCGAATCAGCAGGATGACACACCTGGGTCACTAGTGTATTACACCTGAATCAGCAGGATGACACACCTGTTTCACTAGTGTATTACACCTGAATCAGCAGGATGACACACCTGGGTCCCTAGTGTATTACACCTGAATCAGCAGGATGACACACCTGAATCAGCAGGATGACACACCTGGGTCACTAGTGTATTACACCTGAATCAGCAGGATGACACACCTTGGTCACTAGTGAATTACACCTGAATCAGCAGGATGACACACCTGGGTCCCTAGTGTATTACACCTGAATCAGCAGGATGACACACATGGGTCCCTAGTGTATTACACCTGAATCAGCAGGATGACACACCTGGGTCCCTAGTGTATTACACCTGAATCAGCAGGATGACACACCTGAATCAGCAGGATGACACATCTTGGTCACTAGTGTATTACACCTGAATCAGCAGGATGACACACCTAGGTCACTAGTGTATTACACCTGAATCAGCAGGATGACACACCTGAATCAGCAGGATGACACATCTGGGTCACTAGTGTATTATACCTGAATCCGCAGGATGACACACCTGGGTCACTAGTGTATTACACCTGAATCAGCAGGATGACACATCTGGGTCACTAGTGTATTACACCTGAATCAGCAGGATGACACACCTGGGTCCCTAGTGTATTACACCTGAATCAGCAGGATGACACACCTTGGTCACTAATGTATTACACCTGAATCAGCAGGATGACACACCTGGGTCCCTAGTGTATTACACCTGAATCAGCAGGATGACACACATGGGTCCCTAGTGTATTACACCTGAATCAGCAGGATGACACACCTCGGTCCCTAGTGTATTACACCTGAATCAGCAGGATGACACACCTGAATCAGCAGGATGACACACCTGGGTCACTAGTGTATTACACCTGAATCAGCAGGATGACACACATGGGTCCCTAGTGTATTACACCTGAATCAGCAGGATGACACACCTAGGTCACTAGTGTATTACACCTGAATCAGCAGGATGACACACCTGAATCAGCAGGATGACACATCTGGGTCACTAGTGTATTATACCTGAATCAGCAGGATGACACACCTGGGTCACTAGTGTATTACACCTGAATCAGCAGGATAACACATCTGGGTCACTAGTGTATTACACCTGAATCAGCAGGATGACACACCTGGGTCCCTAGTGTATTACACCTGAATCAGCAGGATGACACACCTTGGTCACTAATGTATTACACCTGAATCAGCAGGATGACACACCTGGGTCCCTAGTGTATTACACCTGAATCAGCAGGATGACACACATGGGTCCCTAGTGTATTACACCTGAATCAGCAGGATGACACACCTCGGTCCCTAGTGTATTACACCTGAATCAGCAGGATGACACACCTGAATCAGCAGGATGACACACCTGGGTCACTAGTGTATTACACCTGAATCAGCAGGATGACACACATGGGTCACTAGTGTATTACACCTGAATCAGCAGGATGACACACCTAGGTCACTAGTGTATTACACCTGAATCAGCAGGATGACACACCTGAATCAGCAGGATGACACATCTGGGTCACTAGTGTATTACACCTGAATCAGCAGGATGACACACCTAGGTCACTAGTGTATTACACCTGAATCAGCAGGATGACACACCTGAATCAGCAGGATGACACACCTGGGTCCCTAGTGTATTACACCTCAATCAGCAGGATGACACACCTGGGTCACTAGTGTATTACACCTGAATCAGCAGGATGACACACCTAGGTCACTAGTGTATTACACCTGAATCAGCAGGATGACACACCTGGGTCCCTAGTGTATTACACCTGAATCAGCAGGATGACACACCTGGGTCACTTTTGTATTACACCTGAATCAGCAGGATGACACACCTGGGTCCCTAGTGTATTACACCTGAATCAGCAGGATGACACATCTGGGTCACTAGTGTATTACACCTGAATCAGCAGGATGACACACCTGGGTCCCTAGTGTATTACACCTGAATCAGCAGGATGACACATCTGGGTCACTAGTGTATTACACCTGAATCAGCAGGATGACACACCTGGGTCACTAGTGTATTACACCTGAATCAGCAGGATGACACATCTGGGTCACTAGTGTATTACACCCGAATCAGCAGGATGACACACCAGGGTCCCTAGTGTATTACACCCGAATCAGCAGGATGACACATCTGGGTCACTAGTGTATTACACCTGAATCAGCAGGATGACACATCTGGGTCACTAGTGTATTACACCCGAATCAGCAGGATGACACACCTGGGTCCCTAGTGTATTACACCCGAATCAGCAGGATGACACACCTGGGTCCCTAGTGTATTACACCTGAATCAGCAGGATGACACATCTGGGTCACTAGTGTATTACACCTGAATCAGCAGGATGACACATCTGGGTCACTAGTGTATTACACCTGAATCAGCAGGATGACACATCTGGGTCACTAGTGTATTACACCTGAATCAGCAGGATGACACACCTGGGTCACTAGTGTTTTACACCTGAATCAGCAGGATGACACACCTGGGTCACTAGTGTATTACACCTGAATCAGCAGGATGACACACCTGGGTCCCTTGTGTATTACACCTGAATCAGCAGGATGACACATCTGGGTCACTAGTGTATTACACCTGAATCAGCAGGATGACACATCTGGGTAACTAGTGTATTACACCTGAATCAGCAGGATGACACATCTGGGTCACTAGTGTATTACACCTGAATCAGCAGGATGACACACCTGGGTCACTAGTGTATTACACCTGAATCAGCAGGATGACACACCTGGGTCACTAGTGTATTACACCTGAATCAGCAGGATGACACACCTGGGTCCCTAGTGTATTACACCTGAATCAGCAGGATGACACACCTGAATCAGCAGGATGACACATCTGGGTCACTAGTGTATTACACCTGAATCAGCAGGATGACACACCTAGGTCACTAGTGTATTACACCTGAATCAGCAGGATGACACACCTGAATCAGCAGGATGACACATCTGGGTCACTAGTGTATTATACCTGAATCAGCAGGATGACACACCTGGGTCACTAGTGTATTACTCCTGAATCAGCAGGATGACACATCTGGGTCACTAGTGTATTACACCTGAATCAGCAGGATGACACACCTGGGTCCCTAGTGTATTACACCTGAATCAGCAGGATGACACACCTTGGTCACTAATGTATTACACCTGAATCAGCAGGATGACACACCTGGGTCCCTAGTGTATTACACCTGAATCAGCAGGATGACACACATGGGTCCCTAGTGTATTACACCTGAATCAGCAGGATGACACACCTCGGTCCCTAGTGTATTACACCTGAATCAGCAGGATGACACACCTGAATCAGCAGGATGACACACCTGGGTCACTAGTGTATTACACCTGAATCAGCAGGATGACACACATGGGTCACTAGTGTATTACACCTGAATCAGCAGGATGACACACCTAGGTCACTAGTGTATTACACCTGAATCAGCAGGATGACACACCTGAATCAGCAGGATGACACATCTGGGTCACTAGTGTATTACACCTGAATCAGCAGGATGACACACCTAGGTCACTAGTGTATTACACCTGAATCAGCAGGATGACACACCTGAATCAGCAGGATGACACACCTGGGTCACTAGTGTATTACACCTCAATCAGCAGGATGACACACCTGGGTCACTAGTGTATTACACCTGAATCAGCAGGATGACACACCTAGGTCACTAGTGTATTACACCTGAATCAGCAGGATGACACACCTGGGTCCCTAGTGTATTACACCTGAATCAGCAGGATGACACACCTGGGTCCCTAGTGTATTACACCTGAATCAGCAGGATGACACACCTGGGTCACTTTTGTATTACACCTGAATCAGCAGGATGACACACCTGGGTCCCTAGTGTATTACACCTGAATCAGCAGGATGACACATCTGGGTCACTAGTGTATTACACCTGAATCAGCAGGATGACACACCTGGGTCCCTAGTGTATTACACCTGAATCAGCAGGATGACACATCTGGGTCACTAGTGTATTACACCTGAATCAGCAGGATGACACACCTGGGTCACTAGTGTATTACACCTGAATCAGCAGGATGACACATCTGGGTCACTAGTGTATTACACCCGAATCAGCAGGATGACACACCTGGGTCCCTAGTGTATTACACCTGAATCAGCAGGATGACACATCTGGGTCACTAGTGTATTACACCTGAATCAGCAGGATGACACATCTGGGTCACTAGTGTATTACACCCGAATCAGCAGGATGACACACCTGGGTCCCTAGTGTATTACACCTGAATCAGCAGGATGACACATCTGGGTCACTAGTGTATTACACCTGAATCAGCAGGATGACACATCTGGGTCACTAGTGTATTACACCTGAATCAGCAGGATGACACATCTGGGTCACTAGTGTATTACACCTGAATCAGCAGGATGACACACATGGGTCCCTAGTGTATTACACCTGAATCAGCAGGATGACACACCTCGGTCCCTAGTGTATTACACCTGAATCAGCAGGATGACACACCTGAATCAGCAGGATGACACACCTGGGTCACTAGTGTATTACACCTGAATCAGCAGGATGACACACATGGGTCACTAGTGTATTACACCTGAATCAGCAGGATGACACACCTGGGTCCCTTGTGTATTACACCTGAATCAGCAGGATGACACATCTGGGTCACTAGTGTATTACACCTGAATCAGCAGGATGACACATCTGGGTAACTAGTGTATTACACCTGAATCAGCAGGATGACACATCTGGGTCACTAGTGTATTACACCTGAATCAGCAGGATGACACACCTGGGTCACTAGTGTATTACACCTGAATCAGCAGGATGACACACCTGGGTCACTAGTGTATTACACCTGAATCAGCAGGATGACACACCTGGGTCCCTAGTGTATTACACCTGAATCAGCAGGATGACACATCTGGGTAACTAGTGTATTACACCTGAATCAGCAGGATGACACAACTGGGTCACTAGTGTATTACACCTGAATCAGCAGGATGACACACCTGGGTCCCTAGTGTATTACACCTGAATCAGCAGGATGACACATCTGGGTAACTAGTGTATTACACCTGAATCAGCAGGATGACACACCTGGGTAACTAGTGTATTACACCTGAATCAGCAGGATGACACACCTGGGTCACTAGTGTATTACACCTGAATCAGCAGGATGACACACCTGGGTCCCTAGTGTATTACACCTGAATCGGCAGGATGACACACCTGGGTCACTAGTGTATTATACCTGAATCAGCAGGATGACACACCTGGATCACTAGTGTATTACACCTGAATCAGCAGGATGACACATCTGGGTCACTAGTGTATTACACCTGAATCAGCAGGATGACACATCTGGGTCACTAGTGTATTACACCTAAATCAGCAGGATGACACACCTGGGTCACTAGTGTATTACACCTGAATCAGCAGGATGACACACCTGGGTCCCTAGTGTATTACACCTAAATAAGCAGGATGACACACCTGGGTCACTAGTGTATTACACCTGAATCAGCAGGATGACACACCTGGGTCACTAATGTATTACACCTGAATCAGCAGGATGACACACCTGGGTCACTAGTGTATTTCACCTGAATCAGCAGGATGACACATCTGGGTCACTAGTGTATTACACCTGAATCAGCAGGATGACACACCTGGGTCACTAGTGTATTACACCTGAATCAGCAGGATGACACACCTGGGTCACTAGTGTATTACACCTGAATCAGCAGGATGACACACCTGGGTCCCTAGTGTATTACACCTGAATCAGCAGGATGACACATCTGGGTCACTAGTGTATTACACCTGAATCAGCAGGATGACACATCTGGGTCACTAGTGTATTACACCTCAATCAGCAGGATGACACACCTGTGTCACTAGTGTATTACTCCTGAATCAGCAGGATGACACATCTGGGTCACTAGTGTATTACACCTGAATCAGCAGGATGACACACTGGTCACTAGTGTATTACACCTGAATCAGCAGGATGACACAACTGGGTCCCCTAGTGTATTACACCTGAATCAGCAGGATGACACACATGGGTCCCTAGTGTATTACACCTGAATCAGCAGGATGACATACCTTGGTCACTAGTGAATTACACCTGAATCAGCAGGATGACACACCTGGGTCCCTAGTGTATTACACCTGAATCAGCAGGATGACACACCTGGGTCCCTAGTGTATTACACCTGAATCAGCAGGATGACACACCTGGGTCCCTAGTGTATTACACCTGAATCAGCAGGATGACACATCTGGGTCACTAGTGTATTACACCTGAATCAGCAGGATGACACATCTGGGTCACTAGTGTATTACACCCGAATCAGCAGGATGACACATCTGGATACTAGTGTATTACACCTGAATCAGCAGGATGACACATCTGGGTAACTAGTGTATTACACCTGAATCAGCAGGATGACACATCTGGGTCACTAGTGTATTACACCTCGAATCAGCAGGATGACACACCTGGTCCCTAGTGTATTACACCTGAATCAGCAGGATGACACACCTGGGTCACTAGTGTATTACACCTGAATCAGCAGGATGACACACCTGGGTCAACTAGTGTATTACACCTGAATCAGCAGGATGACACACCTGGAGTCCCTAGTGTATTACACCTGAATCAGCAGGATGACACACCTGGGTAACTAGTGTATTATCACCTGAATCAGCAGGATGACACATCTGGTAACTAGTGTATTACACCTGAATCAGCAGGATGACACACCTGGGTCACTAGTGTATTACACCTGAATCAGCAGGATGGACACACCTGGGTCACTAGTGTATTATACCTGAATCAGCAGGATGACACACCTGGATCACTAGTGTATTACACCTGAATCAGCAGGATGACACATCTGGGTCACTAGTGTATTACACCTGAATCAGCAGGATGACACACCTGGGTCACTAGTGTATTACACCTGAATCAGCAGGATGACACACCTGGGTCACTAGTGTATTACACGCTGAATCAGCAGGATGATGACACACCTGGGTCCCTAGTGTATTACCTAAATCAGCAGGATGACACACCTGGGTCACTAGTGT